>NW_026000108.1:49452378-49512548 GCF_001458135.2 Marmota marmota marmota | reverse complement strand
TACCCAGAATTAGAGACAGAGAGAGAGAGAGAGAGAGAGAGAGAGAGAGGATCTTCTTATAGTCATATTAAAATTATTAGTTAAGGATCCTTTTTTTAAAATTTTATTCTCCATGGTTATGTATAATTGTTTAAGTCCTCTCTGCATCAAATGTGCTATTGCAAATTAATACAAAATTCTAAGCTTATATAAAAGCAATAGATTTTACCCTAAGATAACAATAATTTATCTTTCATATGAATAAATTACTCTCAACTTTTCTTAGGTATTTTCCTTATGATCTCTTTTGATCATCCTAATAAAAACACATACAGGGGGAGTTATGTAGTTTTATTTTGATCTCTAAAAGTTAGGACACCTGATCCATGTTCTATAATAACTAAAAAAAAATAAGGTAATTGAAAGAATTTCATCTTTCAAACCAATGTTTTCTGCATCTCAATGGACATATTTTTCTATTCATGCCACTTTTGCATTAATATTCCTGCAATTCATCTGAGATTCTGGAAAAAGGTATATTTTGATTCTGGAGTGTGGCCCAAGTTACTGAGTTCATGACAAGCTCACTGGTAATGTTAATGCTGCTGGTCCTTTGAGAGGTAAGTTCCCATATGAAACTTCATTTCCTACATGTAGCTTTTACTAAAGTCACCCCTTGTTCATACTCATCATCATTTTGGAAAGCTTAGGAAAATCAACTACTATAATTTGTTTTTATTTTTCCTCAGTGGGGAACATTTTTTTACATGTTATAAATTCGGAAATGAAGCAGCTATATCTAACATAGCAATTCTATAATCATAAACACATTTTCAGTTGGCTATGTGTCTTAGCTCCCCAAATTTTAAAATCAGATACAATTATTGATAATATAAAATGGATTAAAATTATAAGACTAAGAATATTTTTTGGGGGGTACCAGCAATTGAACTCAGGGGCACTCAATCACTGAGCCACATCCCCAGCCCTATTTTGTATTTTATTTAGACACAGGGGCTCACTGAGTTGCTTAGCAACTCTCTCATTGCTGAGGTTGGCGTTGAACTCACAATCTTTCTGCCTCAGCCTCCACAGGTCCTGGGCAAGAAATATTTTTTTGTATTTTCTCAGTCTTACCCTCCTTTCTTGCTTACCAAATCTTGATTATATATCTTAAAATCTAGTTCATATATTTTTATATTTTAAATAAAATTCTCACTGTTCAAAAGGCTATAGATAAACCTCTTTTCAGATTAGAAAAATCATTGTCCTGAGTCATTTTATATTTATTATGTAATATACAAGGAGATATATTGTAACTATAGCATCAATAATAGACATAGGTCTACTTGAACTACTCCCAGGACCTATACTATGTGTTCCTTAGCAATATGATGCAACATAGCCTAGGATTTCTAGCTCTGGCACAGGGGTTGACAGATCTCTGTGACAACAGGACCTAAAACCCTTGAGACAGCATCACCCCACCATGCAAATGAAATTCACCTTTGATGAACCCTAACATAAAGCCTACTTCTACAAGAATAGTTTAAATTTCCATTTGTGGAAGAAACACCTGGTAACTGACCCAGACTGAATACAGGTGGAAAGGGGTTGGGGATTCTCAAACTCTGAGAATGATCTCTGGAAGGAGAACTTCTGGGTGGGGTGGACATCTTACTGTTGACTATTTTTGGCTCTTGCCATTGCCAGTTTCCACTATTCAGATTGTCAGAGCACTGCCAGAACCTACTGCTTCACCATCAGATGTCTGAGAATCATCTTTGATGCAAATTGAATAAAGGGGAAAATGTGCCCCTACAGAAACTGTTAAACTTGAATTTCTTGGGTCCCCCGGATAAAGCATGGAATTCATGGGAAGGTATTTTTAATCTGGTTGAAGATAAAGTATGTTTAATCAGTGAAATGTTTAGATTTCTTGACAAGCTTTTTTGAATAACATTGAATAATAAGTTCGTATACTTTTCAGTTAATCTATAGGTATGTTCAGATATTATTTAGTTCTTCCCACAACTATGTATTATTTCACGTGTGATGACTTTTAAATAGTCTCAGGAGATATCATATTAGCCCTGTGAAGAGAGTGGTGGTGGTAGTTACAAATACTTATTGGAGAATCACTAGCTTAAAAATCAATTTTGCACAGTTTGACTTACTTAATAAAATGTCCAGGCTAAATTGCAAAATATAAATGTTAAGGCAATATGTGCTCTTTTTTGGTATGGGATACTGGCAGTCTATTTCAAAATCCTCAGTAGTACCAAACACTTTTCAATTGAAACCAAGTGTCAACAATGCTCAATATGTAGTTAATTTACAGCATGCATCTGGTGTTTTAAACAGGTGCTCCATATGTTGAGAAGATCTCAGGAGGTATAGAAGTGTGGAACAAACAAGAATGGTTTAGGTCAGTACAATAATTTCACCTAATTATTGCAGTTAAGGAATTGCCATGCATACTTTTGATATTTTGTTTTCTCTGAACTTAAAGTGTTTTGAAGCCCACCATCCAGGTTTTTGGCACCTGTTAAAATACTGGTGACCTTATGATCATGCCAGCATTGCTCTTGGCTCTTAAACATCTGGAGCATTCCAAGTTTACAAACTGCAAAAGACAAACAACAAAAATGACATTTCACCAATCTGACCCATTTCTTCCATAGAGACTGCAGCATCAACTGCAAATTTATCACAGGAAACAATTCCCTGAACTCTCTCTCTCTTGAGTCATGGACTGACATTTTTTTTTTTCTGTTAGAAAAGTCTGAAATCAGACAATGACATTCTTTTGCTGAAAAGGAAAGGCAAATCTTGTTTGGTACATTAAAAGTACTCCCTCCCACACAACCCCACATTCAGATGTGTGTATTCACTCAAATATTATTCTACACAGAGAAGAAAATAACGTTTTATTTTTAAGGTGAAAAAGGATTAGAAAATTAAATTTTATTTGTGTATGTGATTCATCATTTCAATTTGAGATATATGTTTTTGTGTGGACCATGCATATAATAAATAAACAATGGCCCAACAATCTTATATGTCTGTTAAAGAAAAAAGACATTAAGATTGGTTGATATTGCTAAGTATGGTGGTGCAATGCTTATAATCCCAGCAGTTCAGGAGGCTGAGGCAGGAGGATAGCAAGTTCAAAGCCAGCCTCAGCAAAAGCAGGGCAGTAAGCAACTCAGTGAAAACCTGTCTCTAAATAAAATATAAGACTGGAGAGGTGCCTCAGTGGTCAAGTGCTCCTGAATTCAATCCCCAGTACCGCCCCCACCCCCCAAAAAAGATTGCTTGATGTTCATGAATTGGAAGATACAAACATATATACACACATACTCACAGAGACACACACAAATATCAATCTGTGACGACTGTGAGAAAATATGCTTTCCATAAGGCTATACATCAATTAGAAGAAATAGTATATTAGTAGCTACATGAAAATATATTTTTGACAGTTTTTTTTTTTATTTTTCTTTCAATAAAGAACATATTTACCAAAAGTAAATTGAAACTGTATTGATTTTTTGAAATGCAATACATTTCAAGGTTGACATTTAAACATAGTCCTAGGGTTTAATAATGTTCTCAAACCAAAATTCTGTTCTTTCATGGAGATAAAACACTAGTGTTGGCATACAGAAACTTTTTGTGAGTGAACAGACTTACTAAAAAGATTTTAATAGTGAATTAGAATGTAAAATATATAAAATGGTTTATTTTATGTCAACTTGCCTGGGCCATGAATGCTCAGATACTTAGACAATATTATTTTGGTGTGTCTATGAAGGTGTTTTCAAATGAGATTAACATTTGAATTGGTAGGCTGAATAAAGTGAATCCCCCTCCCTAGTTTAGAGTGGCTCTTAACCAATCAGTTGAAAATTTGAATGAAACAAAAATGCTAATTCTCTCACAAATAAGAGTGATCCTCCTGCCTGACTGAAAATCTCAGTCCTTCCTTATCTTTGGACTTGAACTAAAACATTTGGCTCCTCCTGGTTTTTAAGCTGGTTGGATTGACTTTTGTACTAGAATGTAGGTCATCAGATCTGATGCTGCTTAGACTTTTTGACTTACACTAGAGTTGCATCAGGGACTCTTCTATATCCCTGGTTAATTCTGTTACTCTGGAATACTCTGAGTAATACAATATTATAGGGATTCAAAATTTTCATTAATTATTTCTATCTTCCGAGCAGCAAATATCACAAGCCATTGGCTTCATTTAGAATATTAAGTTATTCACATATTCCAATATCAACAAAAGCTCATATATAAATGATCTTATTTTCAGGTCTGGTCGCTCAGTGGTCTATAGCCAAGATTAACATTAGAGCAAGATTGGAGTTCTAAATCAACCATGAACTTTACAAAATACATCATTTTGCTTAAAATAACAATTGAGATTTTACTTATTTGTTTGATTTACCCATCAGCAATAAGAATGAGGTAGATTGGAAACAGATATGACATTCTATTCTATTTCTTGGCTTAAATAATGTTTATTCACATATAAATGTACATATGTTGTGCTTCCATACACATACATGTATACACTATATATATATATATATATAAGCAAACAATTTTAAAAAGGTTTATATATTTGTTTAACAATTATTTATTGTGCCTATTTATGTATGGCATTATCCTAGGTAATAGAAATGTAGCAGTGTTCAAAACATATTTCCATCTCTCTTCCTTACATTCAAGGAAGAGAGATAGAAACGGGTTTAGTGTCAGTCAGCTGTTGGTTGCTTAAAGCAAAAATACACAATAAGAAAAAAAAAAACTTAAAGAAGGAAACATTTATTTGGGTTCACCATTTCAGAGTTTCAGTCCATGGTCACTGATTCCAAGTGATGTCCCCAGTGAACAACTTCCTCCAGCCATGCCCCCACCTTCGTACATTTACCACTCAGTACTGCATTTAATGTATTAATTCACCAATGTTGTTAGGTTACAGGTCTAATCATCTCATTATTTCATCTTTGACCGTTTCTACACTACTTAACACATGAGCTTTTCAAGGGATGTTTCATATCCAAACCATAACATTTAGTAATAATTGTATTCTAGTTAAAAGGCTTATAATTTGGAATATGCATTTTAGAAATCAAAATATGACTACTTCAAAGTCATGTGATCTTGGACAGATCACTTAGTCTCTTTAAGTCATAAGGTTTATCATTAGAATTAATCATACTGTCATGGGGGAATTTCAGACAATACTGGGGAAATGTTTTTTTAATTTCTCAACATTTACATTAATAAATATTTCTTAATTGGAACTCAGAAACATCAACAAGCTGAAGGAGATCAATTGGAAGCAATATTATCTATGTTTATTTTTAATATATTTTATTTTTAACCAAGGTGATTTCTTTCTCCCTTACCAAAGTTAACATGAGGTAATAAATTCAACCACTGACCCTTCTTCCTAGTCTTGTGGTAATGAAGTCTTTCTTCCTAAAAGTTCAAGTTACTGATCCTAGATTTCAGATACCATGTTTGAGAAGGGATTAGACAAAGAGATTGTGTTTCCATGGACACAATCTGAACACACAGCTTCTCCCTTTTGAGTTAAACTCCCTCCTTCCTTAGTGCCTAAAATGATTGACTGTGATGACATCTAATTACAACTCTTTCATGCTCATTTGCATCACTAAGGGGTAGGCTTCTCTTTTCACCATCAGAGATACCACAAGGTGGCAAGCAAAAAGAATTTCTCATGACATAATGTGGGGAACAAAGACAAAGGAACACTGTGTGCTTTCATTCTATTTCCCTGTTATAGCTGACTTAAATTGCCTCAAGGGAATGGAATGGTTTAAGCCTGGTTCTGTCAGGCTTGCCTAGTGACTGTCTACCAATTCCAAGTTTTTATAGGTGACAAAGTATTGTCACATGGAAAAAGGTCTGAAATCCCCCAACTCACTAGAGCCGGTGTTGTTCAAGGGACCTGACCATATCTACACGTATTTACATATGAATATATCTGTATATGTATATACATACACACACACTTATATATGTACAGATACACACAGCAGGATATCTACAGAATATATATGTATCCCAGGTTTGGAATGTGTATCAATGAAAAAGCAAGGGTATTATTCAGGATTGTCCAGAGTAACTACAAATAAGATATATGTGTGTGGAGGAGGAAGTGGTATTTATACTCATTTTTGAAGTCTTTGAGCTTATTTTGAGAACAAACTGTTATATCCCATAAAAAAAGTTTTGCAATATATAGAGAGAGGAATAATTATTATTATAAAAGATTTTTTTATTAGTCGCTCAAAGCATTACAATGATCTTGACATATCATATATCATACATTTGATTCAAATGAGGTATGAATTCTTATTTTTCCCACGTGTACAGATAGCAGGATCACATTGGTTATACACCCACGTTTATACATACTGCCATACTAGTGTCTGTTGTATTCTGCTCCCCTTCCTATCCCCTTCCTATCCCCCTTCCCTTCCCTTCCCCCCCATCACCTCTCTCTACCCTATCTACCGTAACACATTTCTCTCTTTTTTCCCTTCCCCCTCACACCATCTTATATGTAATTTTGTATAACAGTGAGGGTCTCCTTCCATCTTCCATGCAATTCCCCTTCTCTCTCCCATTCCCTCCCACCTCATGTCTCTGTTTAATGGTAATCTTCTTCTCATGCTCTTCCTAAATGTGTTAATAACATGCTTTTTAAATTACTATAGCAAAGGAGAGCCTATGACTCAAAGTTCAATGTTAAAATTAGCATAATTTCTCCATCATCATTATCACTTTTATCTGTAGTATGAAAGATTGGAAATAGTTATGAAGGTTGTTCTTTTATTATATTCTTTTAAATTTTCAACATGAAAGTTGCTGTTCCTTGAATATTTCATTTACAGATAAATATTATACTTCTATTAACTCTACATATATAATCTTTCATACTCCTGGCAACTTCTTCATTTCATATCAAACATATGGTATTTCTGAACACATTTAGGTCTTCTTTATCCTAACTTAGAACTGAGAACAAAATCTGAGTCCACTAATTTTATGTCAACAAGAAATTGCTGATATGCATTGATGAAATTTAACATTTAAAATTAGAGTACTTAAAAAAATATTATAACTTATTCCATGATAAAAGGCATTGTATTTTTGTCAAAGTCATGTGTTGTTTCCTTGCCTTATGCTAGTTGTGGATTATAGTCCATTTTAATAGCTGACATTTTGAGGAATATCAGAAAAGATGTTGAGTCAGAAGGGGGAAATGTTGTTCATTACCTTTGGAAACTATGCAAGTAAACTTTCACTGCAATTTACATTGTAACAAGATTATTTCACACAGTAGACTCAGTAATTATTTATTTAAATTAATCACCTTTTATTTTTAAGTCTTATAGATTGGCAAGGTTTAGAGTAAAGAGAGTAAGAACACAGTAAGAACAAAATTTATTTTATCCCTTTTATATAAAATAAGTTGAAGTACTTTCTCTTGGTCACATCATTTTACCAAAGTGCATTGCATTCTAGATATTGTGAGAAAATCATTTCGCTATCAGCAATAATGGAAAATAAAATCAGTACTGTGGAAGAAAAAAAGACACTATCATACTATCATACTTAAACTCTTTAGGTATTGATGGGCAGCACATTAATTTTATGGTGAAATATATTGGTTTAGCAAACATGTCTAGGTTTTTTCTGTCAGGGGATATTTTTTTTTCTTCTTTTTGTGTACTGGTAATTGAACCCCGGAGTGCTCTACAACTGAGGCACATCTCCAGTCCATTTAAGCTTTTGTTATGAGTCAGGCACAAAGTTGCATAAGCTGGTTTCAAACTTGCAGTCCTCCTGCATCTACCTCCTGAGTGGCTGGTATTGTAGTTTTGTGACACCACATTGGCTAGCTGTCTGAGAAATTTCTAAGGGTTGCTCTTCTTTTATATTCTCAAAAATAAAATTCTATAAAGATAGTTTCTAGGCAAGTAACCCAAATATTACTTACCTAGAATTGGATTTACTGAAGTATCATTTTCCCATGTATACATATATAAAAACTTCATGTTGTGTACCTTATGCGTATTCAATATAAAAAAAAAAACAAAACCACATAATCTGTGAAACTAAAGAAAATTGTTGTTTAGAAAAGTTTAGTAAACATTCAATGTAAAACCTTCCTTCTCTTACCCAGTGTTGCAGTTATCAGTGCAATGAAAATGTGTAGTAAAATTTGTGAATATTTTACTATCACTTTCTAAAACAACATGTATACAGATACTGCAGGTATTCTATGTTTAGAACTGTGAATTAATAGAAAAATATTTGTAATGTTTCTTTACAATAATTTGGAATGTTTAAGGTGAAATTTTGAAAGAATCCAAAGGAAATAATTACATATTATTTGATTATAATCTATGGAGAGAATAATTCAAAATTTAAGGCTTAATTTCTCTCTTGTAGGATATATAAAGCATTCCTTCTACACATTTGTCACAAAATAAATTGTCAGCCAATTTACAAAGTTGCCAAAATTCACACTATCCATTTCCTATGAATCATATTTTTGCAAGTGGCATTCACACCATATGCATATTGGATTTTCTGTATATGAACTCAATTATTTGATTCATAAGCCAACAAGTGATCATTCCAAACCATAATTTCATACATAAATAAGTTTGCTGCAATCCAAAACTTAATCACACTCAAATGAATTCATTAGCTAACTAACATACTTGTGATAAAACTCCAATCTGTCAGGCATACAAAATTGCTAGGATTGGGTTGTGTTGTTGTTGAACCATATGGTAATTTCCCTCTCTGAAATCATATATGGAAGACCTCTGTGTATAGCTTTATAATTTTGATTTTTAAAATAATTTCTTCCCAAAGATTCATTTGGCTATGCATTCTAAATCAGTACAACTAAAGAATGCTTGAAAAAAATGAATTAAGGTATCACCAAATGTTTTTGGTAGTGAATAAAATACAAATGTATAAGAAGTGTGCTTATGTAAATATTACTAAGCATTATCTATACATAAAGTATTTTACTAATCTCTGTGAGGGTGTACCATGTCAAAAATAGTTACTTCCAAAAATTCCTTAGAGGAGTTTCCACCAAGGTAGAAAGATGAGACACAACTGATTAAGTAGAAAAAATTTGCACAAAAATACACATATGTAAGGAATCAAATACATATATAAAAATAAATTCTATAGGATTATTAATGTGACTGATTTTTGACAAAGGATGCTAAAAAATGGGAACTGAATTTGTTTTGGAGAAAACATGGAGCTTTAAGGCAGATACTAGAAGAAGAAATTTACCTCAAACCTAGGGAATGTCTCTCTTATTTGGGAATGGTAAGCAATGAGAGATGAGGGGAAAGACTGGTTGAAGAAGTAGATTTGGTTTGGAAAAGCAGGAGTTATGATTATCTTCTTAAAGTCAGGTCACAGTTTGGAAAATGTTGCAAGGACACTGAAATATTCAGAAATTTTACAATGAACAAAACTGAGGACCATTTTGTCATTACCACAAGTTTCACCATGTTCAATTTTTCCATGGCATTATAACAGGAAGAGCCATGTTTTCTAATATTAATCACATTTTCTTGGTTTGCTGCTTTTGGTTATTGGAAATATATTCTTTACACTCATATGCAAATAATCAAATGCATATATAAAAATAAATTCTATAGGATTATTACCGTGACTGATGATTTTTGTCTCTTTGACACTAATGAAATCCCAGAATCTCTTTTTCATTATGAAATACTTCATGTATTTTGGTTATTTATATGCGTGTTACTTTATTGCCTATCCATTTTCTCATTATAAATTAGTGAAATATTTCAAGTGATATTAATTAAATTCATGAAAACAGGCAACATTTCAGTCTTCCTTATCATGACATTATTAGAATACTTGTATTTGTCCACTTTATTTAAAGATTTGACTAATGAATTAATAACTTGGGATATTCCTCTACTTTCTGCTGTTTCAATAGCTCTCCAATTACTTTATTCACAGAATTAATTTGCATTTTTATTTCAAAGAACATATCCAAAACAAGAGATATATTAACAAATAATTCTTCCTATCACTTTTTCTTCAACAACTTTAAGTAAAAGAATAATTTTCAGATAATTTATACAATAAATAATATTCCCAAATAACAGTTCTTAAAAGAATATCTCTGATTTGACATTAAAAGAACATTTCTGTTTATTTTAAATAAAAACTTCATATTTAGCTACCTCTTTTCTAGAAACAATTACTTTTCACTCAGTATAGATGTCTCCATGAGTAACAAGACTGTAAACATATCACATGTTGAACTGTCAATATTCTAAATAAAATTATGAGATAACTCGATCTTTGATATCTTAATGTAAGTTAAAAGTTAATGCCCCCAAAAGCTCATGTGTGAGACAATGAAAGAATGTTTAAAGGTGAAGCATTTTCTTTTCATGATTTTCAAAATATATGCAGATTTTACAGGATAGTAAAATTTATAATGAAAATCCAACTGCTTTATGACAGTAAAATACTTTTGTTCAATATTTCTACTGACTCAGATCCAACAGGAAAAAACAAACCACACCAGGTAATAAAATAAGTATATTTAATATAAAGAATTTTGATAAACATACATGAGCAAAGACAGAATGCAGAAATTACCCACAGATAATAACTGGGGAAAAAATGGAGCAAAAAGAAGAGGTTAGTTTTTTAGACTCTCAAATCTTTTAGGAAAGTCATTACAGATCTGCAGTTTGATACTGCAAATTAATTAGTAATTAGTTTGTGGATGTTCACACTAAGAATGACAATCCTGATTTTAATTTTGTTAAAAGAAAAGTGAAGAGAACTACCACCTGCTGTTGTTGGAGAAACAAATGGACAGCGAACAAAAGTTAGAAGGATTTTATTCTGCTATTATGCTACATTCCAATCTTCTTCTATTGTTCCTTATTTGGAGCTGAGAGAAAATTAATAAATAGTCTTGATTACTCAATATTAAAATGTACCATTGTACAACTATTTGAGTTGATATGACAAATACAAATAGTATGTTGTGACAAACAAAATATAAGCCCTTGGTTCAAAATAAGTCCCTCTCTTCATCTCCTCAAAGAAGGTATATGAAAATCCCCAATAGTCTGAAGTTCATTTCTTGATCTTTCACATATGCTTGTCTATACTTTGGTTGATTAGTTACAATCTGAATATCATGAAACCTAAAGGCAGCACTGGAAAGTTCATCGACAATCCTTATACAGAATAATACAAGATACAACAGAAAGCACTAAAAATGTAGGAACTGAGAAAGAACCCATAAATGGCACAATATTATATTTGGATCAATGTAATTGAAGATATAGTTATTATGATTTATATATGAAGTGTCCCCCAAAACCTCATGTGTGGGCTGGAGTTGTGGTTCAGTGGTAGAGTGCTTGCCTAGCATGTGTGAGACACTGGGTTTGATTCTCAGCACCACATATAAACAAACAAACAAATAAATAAATAGTAAAATTCCATCAACAACTTTAGAGGTGAAATAAAAGTTTAGAAGTAAAATAATTCAGTTCTGAGATCCTTAACCTAATCAGTGCATTAATTCACTGAAAAGGATTAACTGAATGATAGCTGAAGTCACATAGGGTGTGGCTGGAGGACGTATGTCACTGGGGCCTTTCCTTGGGGTTGATACTTTGTTACTGGTGAGCAGAGCAATCTCTCTGCTTTCTGGTGTCCATATCCTGGGCTGCTTTCCTCTGACACACACTTTGGCCATGATGTTCTACCTCACCTCAGGAACACAGCAATGGAGTTGGCCCTGTAGGGACTGAGACCTCTGAAATCATGAAAACTAAATAAACTTTTTATCCTTTAAAATTTTCTTTTCCAGTCTTTTGGTTAAAGCTGTGGGAAAGCTGATTAAAACAATTGTTATAAAAGATCATTATTGAAACAGTGAATTACTGAAGGTAAGAAATTCTATAACAAAATTAAAAGCTTATTATGCTTTATTTTTGTATTTAATCTCTAATTTGATGAAAAGTTTTCAATATTGTAAAATAAAGACATAATTTACTATGAATTGTTGTGGGATTATTTTATTATGCTTCTCATTAATATGCATTTTACATTGCAGACATTCAGGGTGATACATGCAATCTCCCACTCATGGCATCTGGAGCTTTTGAAAAAGAAATAATATTTGTTATTCCACCTCAGAATTATTAACTTCTTATAAACTTCCTAAAAGATGGGCTTTTAAAAATTCAGTATTTGGGACTGAGGTTGTGTCTCAGTGGTAGAGTGCCCGCCTAGCGTGCATGAGGCACTGAGTTCAATCCTCAGCACCACATAAGTGTAAAATAAAGATATTGTGTCCACCTAAAGCTAAAAAATAGACTTTTTAAAAAATTTAATCACTATTTAATTTAATATGTTTCTATGTTCCCTGTGAATTTTACTTAATATTCTATGTTAAAGAGCAATAATTGTCATCCATTGTATTCTCTAATAATACAAATATGATGTGTAATTTCATACTCTGCAATGTAAGTATAGTAATAAAGAATCAGAAAACTAAAGATCAAAATACGTAAGCTGAAATCAGGATGATTTCTCTGCTTTTTATGGACATCTGAATAACATACATAATATAAGAAATTATTGACAACCACTGTCATTCATTAAATTAATCTAACAATAGTGAATTATGCCATACAATAATCCAATTTCCCACTTTTATAGACCTTTCAGTCCCCCCGACTAGGATAAAAAACAGGAAAAAGAAAAAAAAGAAAAGAAAAAAATTCTTTCACACTTTGAACTCAGTTTAATTTCAAACCACACAACCATGAACTCTTCAATCCTAGGAAGTAATGATCACAGAGGGAGCTCATCCTTTCATCACAGAGTTGAAGAATTATTTTGCTTTGTGCAATTCTACTAGATACATTGTGACAGATCTTCAATTTCCATTTATTTTCTAATCAAAAAGAGTCATTTCCTTGGCACCAGTACTGGTCTGAGTAGTTCAGAAGGAAGAAACAGAATCAGCAGGGGCAAAATTTAGGATATTTGAAGCATCAGTTCTCTCTAAATTTTGTTGAAAATTAAAAAGAAAGTTAATTTATTAATCTACTACTAGAGTTGGATCCAATTATGTGAGAAAAAAAATTCAGTGGATAATCATGTGGATGTTTTCGGGGCTTTGATTATTTTTTAGTTGTTACTAGCAACATTCATGTGCAAGACTGACAGGTTTTGTTATGTACTGGATGAGAAGGGGGATAAGAAGAAATAGGAAATGAAAAGAAGAAATTAAATGTGGACAGAAGATAAAAAAGAAAATACAAAACTAAACAAAAACTTTCATCTAGTGAGAAGTAACTTATTCTAAATTCAAGATGTCAGGTGCCGTTTGTGTGTGGGCTTATCCTGTATCTCCAATAGTTGATATTTTCCCCATATTCTGAAGCTTCCATATTGGTTTTAGTAGCACTCTTAACCTTATTCATCTAGTGATTACAATAGCATGATTTAGCTTTTTCTTCATACATGCGAAGCAAATTATAGGAATTAGTTCACATGATTCTCACAACATTAGGAAGTAGTTATAATATCTCCCTTTTAGCTCTCTGAGGGATAGTGATTGTAAATAAGTAATCCAAGGTCCAGTAGTGAATTTAGCCACTACTATTCCTGTGAATTACAAAATCATGTTCCCTGTGAGAAGCCACAGTTTTTGCCATGGCCTTTGGATTGGCATGCAGAGTTCTGGCTGGCTTTCACCTTGGCTTGCTCCAGTGGCTAGAGGCATTGGTACAGTGCCTTCCCTGAACAACTGCATGATGTCATACAGCATGTTATTGATAGAAGTGAAGTTCAATTACTCCAAAACTTAGACTTGTCACTACTACACTCTTCAGATTCTCAACTAACTCTTGTGAGTACTTCAAACTCAGATCGATCATCTTTCCTTCCTCCAGATCCTTTTTTCAGATGTCCCCTCTGAACTGAGTACCTCTCCAAGAACTTCCATCACATCCCATAGATATTTGTGACATGAAATTGCCATATTGATCGTGACACTGAAGTTACCTGTATATTTTAATCAGTGATCTGTAAAGCTCTCTATTGTGACGATTATCTCAGAACCCATCACAAAGACTATTAAGATTTCTATAAATGATATGTTACATGAATAAAGAGGATTCCATCGCCCTGTAGAAACCTGATAAGTGTATGTTAGGAGCTAAGAAAATGTAAATCTGAATCAAAATTCTCAATATAAAAGTACAGAATAACATGGAAAAGAAAAAAAAAGAGAAGTACATATGAAAAAACCAATTCTTTCTACCAGTCTTTCCTAGTTAAGCATATATTAGATAATTTTTATAACAATTTGAATGACCCATGAAGCAGAATCAGAGGATTGAGCTTTCTCACTTATTTCACTGTCTCCTCTCGAGAGCTTTCTCTTTGATGCTGCTTCAACTTGTTTACATTCTATGCTTCATTTAAATAAGGTGTTATCACATAAATGAGGCCAAAGTACATATTGACTAAAATATATAAACACTTTAGTCTGAAAACAACTCAAAATACTCTGTGGCCCACATGTATTTTGCTCTTCAGTATGACATTTAAAAGAAAGATAAGAAAATGGAGTGTCAAGTTTTTTAAAGCCACTGCTTGGTTGACATTTCTAAATAGCACAGGATTATAACAATATTAGATATAACTTGACTAATCATCTTACATTTGACCTTAGTTCATGAGCATATTTGTAATCACATGTGATCAAATCCTATTTATGAGAGTTTTAAAATACCATTTCATAAAAGTTCCACAAGAAATTAAATGTTTTATACTGTTTACAAAAGCTATATTATATATATTATTTTGCTGGACATTTCAAAAATTCAACCTATAATACATTAAGTAGCTAAAGAGTATGGAAATTTAGACCATAATATGTTTTGTTTGGGCTGTTAAAACTGCTTTCATACTCAATTTATGTGTACACTAGCCAAAAGGTTTAAAAAAAACACATCAAAATTTCAAATATATTATTGGTATTTTACCCTTTCAAATATTTATTAATTGGTGGATGTGTTTCCCACATAATGAGAAGATCTAAAGTCTTGGTGGAATTACATACACTCAATGCTATAACCAACCAGAGAAATGTGTGCTATATCAGGAGTTTTGAGCATCCTTATGAGAACTAGGAATTAATCTCCTTATATACCTCTGAATTTACTAAAATATATGAATAATGGACCAATATTTGGCAACATTCAAATGAAAAGCATATTTAAAAGTTAGTATATTATATGAATTTTGTATAACCTATGTACTAACATAATATCACATGATGATCACCATATGCTTTACAGATTTTACTTAATTTATTTCTCATATAACACAATAGTATATGTTCTATCATTTTCCTCATTTTGCACATGAAAAAACTGAGTCACAAAGAAGGCAAGTGGCTTCCCCAAGGTCACAGGATAAGTGATAATATATGATTCATATGCATGCTGACACCACAATCTATGTTCTTAAATTATTTTTGTTATCTTCCTGGCATCCTACAAAATAAGATGATTAGAAATACTCAGCTATTTTTAAAAGGAATTTTTAGAAACAGAAGGAATAAAATTTACATACCTCTGAGCAATTAATTGCCTCAGCCTTGGAAGAAAAGAATAAAGGACCTATAAGTTTGTGTAGTCAATTTCTTTTGACTGAAGTCAGTTCATGTATGTGGTGTCTATGTAGTGGCCTGCAATTTCAGACTAACCTGGAATTTGTGATGATCCAGTAGCTCAGGCTTACCAGGTACTCATTTATGTGAGCTACTGAGGTGGTTTTCATGAGTGAAGAGGAGTCTGCTTTAAGCAGTTATAAGCACAGGTTGCCTAGGTTTCAAGTCTGACTGTTTTTCTGTTGTTGTTGTTTTCCAGAAGTTGTGTAACCTTGAGCCAGTTGCTTAACCTCTGTGTGCCATTGCTACCTCATTTGCAAAATGAAGCAGACTGCTGCTGTTTTGTAGTGAGAATTAAATGAATTAATATGAAGAAAGAATTTAGAACTACATCTGAAATAAATTAAATGTTATATAAGAGCTCTTATGTGAAGATGCATTTATGGGTATTAAAATTGGCTGCATAAGAGAGTTACAGATTTGATTTTAGTGCCAAGTGGTATCTGTCAAAAAATCTTCTGCCAGTGAACCTCATGAACTCATGTGCAATTACTAGGGAAAAAAGAGTCATCTGTAATTTACATCTACAATAATATTTTTACAAGAATCCTACAGATTTGGGATGAGTAGTAAAAGAAGCTTTATCAAACACAGTATAAAAGATAAATAAGCATCATCTTTTGACCTGAATGTACTAAATAGAGCTCAAGTTCATGAGGAGTGGATCAGCATGGTAAGGGCATGGGTGGAGCTAGCAGAAGTGTTAGTGGTAGTGTGAAGGAGCTGGACTCCACAGTTGGTATCATCTGAAGCAGAGCCCAGGAGTTGATAGTAAATGTGTGAAATACAGCTCTGTCCTGACAAAGTAGGGTGGTCAGTGGGCAAGGCAAGTAGCAATGCTGTTCTGTAAATATAACTAGAATGTGGTGAGATTTCTCACGTTTCTTATAAGAAATCTAGTGGAGAAACCTTAAATACTTGGATGCTAACTGCATGGTACATGTATGGAAAGAATAAACAGCAGGCTTCCTCCCTTTATACAACAGCAGTTATATGACTGTAATATTTCTGTGATATTTCCACCTAAGATCACAGTCACTGCATTCAATGGTATCAGGTTTGTATAAATAGCAATCACATCCCTACTAGAGTTTAATTTTTTAGATTGATTTTGTAACTTTAGTTTTATCTCCCAAGTAATAGATTCTGATATATTTGAGGTCTGATTTTTGTAGTTTAGTTTATCTTATTCTGTAGAGTCTATGTCAATGCATTTTCTACCATTTAAATAGGAAAACATTTGAAAAGGTGAATATAGGTAAAGGGAAAAAAAAAGGAATTTCTTAAGATTATGAACTAGTTTCTTTAGGCTTAAAGAGAAAAAAAAAAAACGAAGAGGTTAAAAAAAAAGATAGTAAAATGAATGATGTGAGTTATGTTCCAGACATGTAAAATGGTGAAAGGAAAAGGTTCATAGAAACTCAGCTCCAGAAAAAAAAATCAGCAAGTGTTACATGAAAAGTATACCATTTGATCTTTGAGTATTCTGAGTTAAAAGCTATCACACTGTGTATCATGAAATGTTCTTTATGTGTCTGCTTAGCACTGTTTCTCCTGTGGTATTTAGTTTTTTCTTTTAATGAAACTCACAGGGCTCAACTGAAATGATAGTTGATCTATTTCTGGGTTTAACAAGCACCTTTGTTTCATTATTTCTGAGTATTTTTAATGACCAATGTGGGCTAATGTATCCATATTCAGTCTTCATTTTAAAACTAATTTCCTGTGATATTTATAATCAAAGCATTTAAAAAAGTGGAAAAAATAATAACAAAAGCAAATGAAACAGAAACATTACCCAGGATGCCACAGGCAAAAATGTATCATATTTTGACAAACTTCCTTCTTGCTGATACTCCTAAGATGAAAAATACTAATATAGTTCTTTCATCCAAAACAAAATAAAAATTGGATGAAGGCAATTGGAATTTGTGTGCTATAATTTGAGGCCAAAAGGCCAGCAGTGATAGCCTACTGAATCCTGGGCCATAAGTGTAACAGAGAAATACATTAAGCAAACTGAAAACTTGGAGCAGCAGCCACAGGGCTGGCAGGTCAGGATAGGTTGGGGGCTGTGGGTCGAGAGCTCTTCCTTCTGCTAGTTTATCATCCACACTTCAGTGATCTTTATGGAAATGACCAATAAGCCAGACTGGTACAAATAAGTCTACTGAGGTAGTTCTTAATACCCATTCTTATCAAATTGAATCACCCTGGAACTAATCTTCTACAAATTATTTCAGAGAGTTGACATTTTATGTGCACATTAAAGCTTCCTGGAAAGAACCCATCAATCTGGAGAGGGGCACAGTTGATTCCTGTCAGGTTTCAAGTTGGTATTTATTAAGCTAAGTCTGTATATCCTCTAGCACAGAGTAAAACATGGCCATCCTTAACCGACTCAAGGTAGAGGCAGCAGGAGAAAACAAAGCAGTTAGGAAAGAAGAGAAAACACACTGTTTTAAAAAGACTCAGGTCCAATAAGTAGTTTTAGTATCTGTCAGCTATTTATCTGACAGTATAGATAATGCTGATTCAACATGGCTAAAACAGCTTTAATCATCAGATATATGCAGATGACTTTCAGATTTAAATCTCAATCAAGGACTGGCTTTTGAACACCATGCTTACATAGTTGTCAAATTGTTATGGTTGCATGAAGCACCCCAAATTCAACATGCCCAGGAATAAACTCATTGTCATCTGTTGTTTGTATATTGATGATTTCAGCAAAGTCATTCCTAAGCAAATGGAAGACCTGTATCATTTTCATGGAAAACTGAAAAAATAATGGCTTGATTAAGGCAATCTAAACAGAGTTCAAGTAAGAATAATTTACTTCATAGAAAACAGCTTTGTTCAATATCTCATGTGGAATATCTTTATGCCAAACTAATTAAAGCATGCAGTAGTATTGTCAGGTATCCAGAACTTTAGTAATTCAAACACTTCACATCTTCCAGCTCAATTTATTTTCAATAATTTTTAAAAAATGAATCATTGAAAAGACATACTTGATACTAGCTAAATTATAAGAATATGTAAGCAGAGTAACAAAAATTGAAAAAAGTAGTTCTTTATTGTGTTAACTACTATGTACAAATAGAAAATTATGTTAAAATGATTGAATATAACACAAGTAATGAGAATACAAAATCTGAATTTAATTCATAGATGTTATTAATCTGATCCCATTTAAATCAATTTAATTTAAGCCCCATACATCTTAAAAAAAAAATTGGGATGAAAAGTTATTTTCTGTTTGTTCAGATACAAGTAAAGGAAAAATATTTTGTTCCTAGATATAATTTCAACACATGTGAATGCAATTAAAATTTCATATCATTGTGGCTTCTGTGAAATAATACATCATTCATTATTACTAAAAGAGTAGAATATAAACTTAACATTTAACATGAGTTTTATATAGTTTTGAGAATATAAGCAAAGAGGGAAAAGTGCTATTGCTGTATCTATATTACGCAATTGCGTACATCAGAAAGAAAATATATCACTAATATATATTTTTTTCTAGAGGCTGTATTTATAATTTTCAAATGAAATATTGATATTTTCCTTTTTTGCTCCCAGACTGTAGGTAAAATAATGCAGCTAATTTTGCTTCTTGATTACAAACGTATAACTAACTTAAAAAACAATGTTAAAAATATTTTAAATTACTTAATTTTTTTCCTGTTTTGAGTTGGTTCTAGCTGAAACTTAAATTTGTTTAGTTTTTGGCATTTGGCATCCTCTTCTTCTTGATTTTTCCACATATAATTTTAAAAAATTTTCTTGATTGACAAGTAATTTTGCATGCATTTATGGTGTACAGCGTGAATTTTTGATATATACAGACATTGTAGAACAGCTAAATTACACTCTTTAGCATATAGGCCTTACCCTGCGTTCTGAATGTGAATGTGTATAGTGTGATGATAATATTTAAAATCTACTCACTTAGCATTTTTTAGCTATACAGAATATTGTTATTAGCTGTAGACATTATGATATACAATAAGTATCTTGAAATTATTCCTCCTATATGCCTGAAAATATGTATGTACCCTTTGCCCAACATCTACCTAACCCCTGCCCAACATCTATGAAATGCTCCCAAAACTAGCCCAGAACCATATTATACTTTGTTTCTATGAGCTTGATTTTTCTAGATTCCATAAATAAGAAAAATTGTACAGTATTTTTCTGCCTGGCTTGGTTTATTTTATTTACATGATGTTCTTCAGTTTTGGCCAAATTGCTGAAAAAATGAGAGCATTTAGTTCTTTTTTAAGATTAAATAATATTCCATTTTTTATATATGCCAAATTTTCTTTGTTCATTCATCCACAAGATTTAGGTTGATACCATATTTTAGATATTGTGAGTAATACTACAATGAACATGGGAGTGACAACATATCTTCAACATACTGATTTTATATTCTTTGTGTATATATATCCAGTAGTGGAAATGCTGAATCATATAGTTGTTTTATTTTTAAGTCTCTGAGGAAACATCATTCTAATATTCATAATGGCTGCACCAATTTATATTCCAATAAATGAGGCATAGGGCTTGTTTCTCTTGTTGGGAGTAGTAATTCTTAAAGCTTGTAATCCCTATGGCTTGGGAGGCTGAGGCAGGACAATAGCAAATTCAAAGCCAAACTCAGCAAAAGCAAAGAGCTAAGCAACTCAGTGAGACCCTGTCTCTAAATAAAATACAAAATAGGGCTGGGGATGTGGCTCAGTGGTTGATGGTCCCTGCCAAAAAAAAAAAAAAGAGTTGCTTTTCCCCGCTTCCTCTTCAACCTTTGATATCTTTTTGTTTTTGAAAATAGATATTCTAATATGTAAAGGTGATACCTCAATGTGGTTTTAATTTGCATTTATCTTATGATTAATGCTGGTCATCATTTTTTCAAATACATAATGGCCATTTATTTGCCTTCTTTTGAGAAATATCCATTTGGATCTTTTGCCCATTTATTAATCAGACGGTTTTCCTACTATTATGTTTTTAAACTCATTATATATTATGGATATTAGCTCCTTGTCAGATATATTTTTAAAGTTTTCTCTTTCAACATTTGTATTTAAAATATCTGATTTATACACCACCATTACAGTATTAGATTATTCTGAATTTGACTATATGCTTACTTAACAATGAGTATTTTTGCTTTCATATGTTCTTATGTTAGTAATTAATATTCTTTTTTATAGTTTAAAGAACTTCCTTTAATATTTCTTATAAGATAGATAGAAGGTGCTGATAAATTCCTGAGCTTTGATCCCTGAGCTTTGATTATCTGAGAAATTGTTTATACATCATTTTCTTTTTCTTTTTTGCTACCAAGAATTGAATCCAGGGGTGCTCAACCATTGAGCCACATCCTAATCCTTTATATATATATACATGTACATATATATGTATACATATATATACATATATATATATGTATATATATATATATATGTATATGTATATATAAAACTGAATATAAACACTGATAGCTGCTTTATTTACAATATGCAAAATTTTTAAATAACACATATCCCTAAACAATGAACAAAGAAGTTCTCACATAAGCATCACTGTTGCATCTCAAAATAATTATACAGCATATGTGTACACACACACACACACATCATGATGACAGTCATTTAAAATCCTTAAAAAATACAAACTACTTTGTTGTAAAGGAAATCAATGGTTTCCTAGAAGGCTAGGGAACATACAGAGAGAGATTATAAAAGGGCATGAAATAAATACACAGGGGACAGATAAGTTAATTTTTATGACTGCAACAGTGTTAAGATTTTAAACAAATCATACTTCGTTTTAGTCAGGGTCTATGTTGCTCAGGATGACCTCAAAACTCCTGGGCTCAAGTGTATCTCCTGCTTCAGACTTCCAAGAAGCTGGGACTTAGGCACATATAGCACCACACACAGCTCTAACTTGTACGCTTTACATGATCGTATTTTGTTGCATGTCAATTACACAAGTTATACTTTAATAAAGTTTTAAAAAGCAGCTCAGTATAAGCTTGGATGACCTGCTGTCCTTGGAAAATCAGTTTGGCAACTTAATATGGACTCTACCATTCTCATGCCCTGAAAGGGGAGGCCTGGCTTCAGGGGCAGAGAATATTGGCAGGCAATAAAGGCTATATTGCTACTGGAATTAACAGGAATGCTGACTGGGACACAAAAGTCATATCCCTAGACCAAAGAATCATCTTTCCTGTTTTCATGCCTGAACAACAATGGGCAAGGGATGAAAAGCCCACAGACACAGGAATCCACAACACCCCAGTGCATCTTCCTTCCTTCCTTCCTTCCTTCCTTCCTTCCTTCCTTCCTTCCTTCCTTCCTTCCTTCCNCTTCCTTCCTTCCTCCCTCCCTCTCTCCCTCCCTTCCTTTCTTCCCTCCTTCCCTTGTTTCTTTAATTTTGTTTTGTTTTGTTTTTTAAAGACAGGGTCTCACTAAGTTGCTTAGGGCCTTGCTATGTTGCTGAGGCTGGCTTTCAATTTGTGATCCTCCTGCCTCAGCCTCCTGAGCTGTTGGGATTACATGTACGTACCACCATACTTGTCTCTTTCATTTTGGAGGACAGTTTTACTAGATAAAGTATTCTAGCAATTTTGTCTTCTTTCTTTCTTTCTTTCTTTCTTTCTTTCTTTCTTTCTTTCTTTCTTTCTTTCTTTCTTTCTTCCTCTCTTTCTCTCTTTCTTTCTTTCTCTCTTTCTTCCTCTCTTTCTCTTTCTTTCTTTCTTTTTTCATTGTGCACTTTGAATATATGCCATCCATCTCCGGGCCTATAGGGTTTCTATTACAAAATCCACTAATAAACTTGGAATTCCCTTACTTGTGATTTATTTATTTCCCCTTGCTGATTTCGGGAGTCTGTGTTTGATTTTTTTTAACAGTTTGATTACAATATGTTCTTGATTTAGTCTTGTTTTAATTGCATCTGACTGGAGATGTTTGACCTTCGTGCATCAGGATATTTGTATATTTATGTTCTAAGATCTGGAAAGTTGTGCGCTATGACTTTTTAAAAATAAACATAAATCATTTTGACTCTCCTTCTTAAACTCCATATCAGGTATTTGGTCTTTTGATGTCATTTCATGAATCCTGTAAGCTTTCTTTTTCATTTATATTTTCTTTTTTTCTCCTCTACAATATTTTCAAATAGCTTTACTTTGGATTCTCAAATTCTTTGTTTTGCTAAATCAATTCTGCTGTTAATGCTCTATATTTTAGTTTTCATTTCATTTATCATATTTTTCATTTCAAAATTTCCACTTAATTTTTTAAAAATAATTTTAATTTCTCAGTTAAAAAACATAATTTTGGTTATTCATTGCTTTTCTGACTTTTTCCTTTGTTGTGATACCCAGGGCCTCTCCTGTGCTAGTCAAATGATTTATCATTAATCAACACATTCCCAGTTCTTTTTTCCTAACTTTATTGAATTGTTTTGATATATTTTTGAAGGTCATTGAGATTCCTTAAGATGATTATTTTAAATTTTTGTCAATCAGTTTATATATCTCCATTGTTTTGTGATCAATTATTTGGTTACTGATAGTTTTTCCCCAAGTGGTTTTTCATTTTTTCTTATTGCCTTACATGAATGTCTGTGCATTTGATGGAAAAAAAAAATCACCTCTTCCAGATTTTATGAGCCAGTTCTTATGAATAGAACTTCTCCTGTGAAGATGGGAAAATAATATGAGGGCCTTTACTGGATGGAATGAATGGTTCTGGCATCATTCAAGGACAGCTATGTGTGTCCCTTGAGCTTGGCATTGGGAAATATCGCTGGGATCCTCAGTGGCCAATGCTATGGATGGTACTCTGTCAGCATCAGGCATAGGAGATTTTTGTGGTGATAACTGCTAAGTTCCTTACTTTTTCTACCTTTAGGAAAATTGTGGTACTGGGTCTGGCTTGTAGGCTTATTCTTGGTGGTGGCAGTACTAGTGTGTGGTAAGTGGCACACATAAAGT
Organism: Marmota marmota marmota; assembly: GCF_001458135.2. Classification (NCBI taxonomy): domain Eukaryota; kingdom Metazoa; phylum Chordata; class Mammalia; order Rodentia; family Sciuridae; genus Marmota; species Marmota marmota. The sequence continues at coordinate 49,488,696 of NW_026000108.1, read as the reverse complement.
GGCTATAGAGTTGAAGCCTGACACATGGACATGCATAGAGGACTGGCAGTTGTGGAATATGAGGCAGTAATGGTAAAGATGCTAGGCCATAATCATCTCCATTACTACATTGGTAGCAGTGTTTGAATCATGAATATTTTTGAAATATCTAGGCAACAAAGAATGAGAGGTCAGGCATCAGCAATGTTAAAGCAGCTTCTGGAATCTTAGGTTCCACCACTTGACAGAGGATGAGCTTGTGCTTGGAGTCTGGGCAGACCCAACAAGAGCATAGTTAGGGAACCTAGCTCTGGTATCTGAGGTGTGGGTGATACCAGTCAACCCTCAGAAACTGGGTCGGGAGTGTGGACACTCAGAAGTATCCATGGATCCATGTTTGGGCAAATGCCAATGTGAGGTAAGAGAGGAGTTGACTCCTTTCTCAAAGTGACTCAATAGTGACTGCTTCTCTGGTGGAGTAAGAGTGTGAAGCCATGTCTCCTTTTCTGGAGTACCTGGTGGTAATGGCTATTTGTTGCCTCAGAGTGGTTAGTTGCCAGTGTTCTTGTGAATGGTATTCTTAACTTTTGCCTACCTACTCTCCTGTCTCTAGATTTTCAGTTGTGTCATCCTCAACTTCAGTCCCTTCTATATGCATATTCTCTGCTCTTTTCTCTACTGTGGTGCTACAATTTCTTTTGTTGACCTTTGAACCATTTCTGGAATATATTGATTTGTAAATAGCGGTCTACATATGTCTTTTGAGGGATAAATATTTAAGGCTGATGTCTCTTCTTCTATAGTCTTGAAGATGTCATTCTCGTTCCTTGTTTGAGATTTTCTAATTAATACTATTTTATCTATATATGTGCATATATCTCTATTTATCACAAACGTGTATACACTGCTTATGATAGTTTTTTATTTACCCATACTTTAGAACTTCTGAGTTAATATAATTTTCATATAAATTTTATAGTCATTCAAAATGATAATATATAATATAATGTGTAATATTCTATAATAAATCTTAACATAATAATATAGATTGAACCTATTTTCTAGGCAAACATTACATTATTTACATGCCTATTTTATCTAACCAAAGAAATAAATTCAGAAAGTAAAATTTTGCAGATGAAATACCTGAATTTCATAGATTTTCCTTACCCTACACATCTAAAACATAGGAGTTGGAGCTAGAATTTAATATTGGCCATTATACCTTAGTTAATATTTTAATCAAAACGCACAAAAGAATTCCTCTTCCTTTTATACATTGTACTGTTTAAAAATACAATAGTCAATGAGTGTTATTTAGTAAATCTTATTCAGCATTTGAGACAGAAAAGTTTTACTTTGATTTTTCTTGATTTATATTATCCTTTAAGAAAGCGCTCGCTCTCTCTCTCTCTCTCTCTCTCTCTCTCTCTCTCTCAGACACATACACACACACACACACACACACACTTTCTTATTCAAATTGGGTTTGAGAACTCCTCTTATTCCTTACAGATTCATCATGTAAATAAGCATACTAAGGACTGTTGGAGACATTTCTCCAAGAGATTATTGAATGCACACATCTTTTGAATGGAAGTTAAGGGTATCCTTTAACATGAACAACTTTTCAACTGTATTTATTATAATAAGCATCTTTGGAAGGTAGGGACACTATCTGCCTCCAAAGCACATTCTTACTGTTCAATATAATAGAAATAATGATGACCTCGGGAGCAAAGGTAAAGCATGCTTGCTGTCCTTTATCACAGATTTGGTTTTCCAATCTCAGAGCTCCTCTGTCGTGATGCCACCTGCTACACATTCTGGCTTCCTCGGGGCCCATTTTGCATTGCTTCCATAACTGACACAAATGTGCCACTGATCAGGTTGCCTTCTGTGACATGTGTAATAAAATGAATTTTTCTGGAAATTTTATGACTTCTATCAGTATTCATGAAACTAGAGTACAGTAAGTCATAATTTGCAAGTATGGTAAAATTCCAGAATTTTGTAATTCTTGAAAATATTTTGATGGGTTATTTGACCAAATAGTTAATGTAGTGATTTACATTAGTTAATTGAATATTTTAAAACATCGTCATCCAAGAATCTTTTTAACCTATGTGTTTATTACTAAACATTATTATATGATAAAGAAACTCCCTTATATGGTAAACATTGGGATATCTTGATCTACAATAGTTAAGTAGTATATTTTTTGAGTGAGTGGCATTACAGATGCAATTTTGTTTGAAATATTCAAATAAATGTATTAAGATTTGTGTTATTTTTACTAAACTCAGGTTTTACATTACATATGGCACAGGTATCGTCTAGGATATGACTTAACAACAGTTGACAGTTTCAGTGTAAATCATTTACCACAAACAATACATTCCCATTTTTCCCATTCATTTTTATGGCAACACTGCTCTTTCTGGTTATTGGCAGACAGAGCAGTGTTGCCATAAAAATATTAGTTGTGATGTAGGAAGAAAGATGAAATAACAGGTAGCAGAAAATTTAGTTTTAGAAAGTTTGATGATGACTCAAATGAGAGGTTATTTGAAGATAGTTAATGTGCTAAATTTAAGTTTGGGATTTTCACAATTAAAGAATGTGTTTCGTTGAAAAATACAGTACATATTATTTGTGAGATATTGCTTACTAAATATTGTGATTTTTTAATTAGAGATCATATTCTATTTAGAAATTTCAATAATATTTTGTATTTTTAAACTATATATTCAATGAAAAGTCATGACCAAATATTAAAAATAAAGTAGTTTTCTACCCACCTTTGTTGATTACATTTCCTTAATTATTGTTATGAAACTGCTACTATCAGATGAGGTAAATACTTTTGTTAGGTGAAATAAAACAAACCAGGAGAAGTTGACAGGAACCCTTTTAAAATTAGGGGCTTCTCTGAAAATGTGACAGTTTTTCCAATAGTGAAGCTATGACAGCTATGTGAAGAATGTAATCATTTTGGTTTTGAAATTACCTGTCATTCACTGCTCTTAGACGTTATTAGCAAAACTCTGACTCTTTTACTTTTGATATCCCAAGATGTTTTTTCCTTTTTATATAATACTTTAAAAACAAATTTTAAAAGAAATCAATAAACAATCTTGTGAGCAAGTTGTTATTCAAATTTTTCATTTAAAAAAAGTGTTACTCTACATTAGTCTATCAGATAGTCTATGAACATAAACACAGTCCTTGTTACCCAAACCCTCTCTTGGTATCACACATTTGATAGGTTCCAACAACCTAATAACAAGATACCAATGGGAACTGAGTGTTCTAAATTTGGAACATAAGTCAAATAACAGACCTCAAATTTAAATATTTTTTATTTAATAGGCTTTTTGGGTAGACTTTTCCCAAAATATTTTTCAAAATATATTTGTGAGGATATCAAAATATATTTATTTTGTCACCTTTTTGTTATGTGCATAACAAAGGGTGACAAAATAAATTTTAAAGACACAATAGAAATTATACAACAGCTTACAATTCAGAGACAATGACTATTAACATTTAGTATGACTGGATAAATACTGAAAAAAACAATGAAAATTTATTTTATTTTATTTTATTTTTACTTTTATTTTAATGCTGTGTTTTTAAAACAAAATTAATGTCAACATTTTCTCAATTTGTTAAATTTTTCACAATATTTTGATATTTGACAGCCTGAGTCATTAATGAGGTGGACATCACTTTACCAATATAAGCTTTGCACAGAAAACTGATTCCTTTCATACTTAGTCTTTCTGTGTACAACTTACCTGCACCTTCAATTAGTGTGCGGATAAAAATAGGGAATAACTAGAGACTGTTTACTTTATATAATGGGATCAGAGTGAGAAGAAGGACATTTTATATTTATATAAACATATTTAATCTTTAACAATCTAAACTTTAATTTTAAGATGTTTATTCAATAATTTTCCTTGTATGCTTGCAAAAAAATGAGAACTGTTTTTTGTTGTTGTTGTTATGGTTTCCACTTGATGGAATTTTATCTGTCATACTCTTGATCTCTTTCATTTTTTTTCTCATCATTTTGCCACTGAGGCACTGTGAAACCTTCTAAGTTTCCACATTCATACATGAAGAACAGATGTGATATCCACTCATACCCCTAGAAACCAGCAATTATACATCCTGAGCTGTTATATTAAAGTGAAAGTATTATCTATATTTTTCCTAGCTAATCCTTTGATATTCTTCACTGATAGAATACATGAAAAACATGAAAAATATTAAATATATTCACCAACACATTCAAATACTCCTACAAGTATTATTTTTTCTCTTTAAAGTTTAGGCTTTTAGATTTAATCTCAATCCATTGTCCTTCTTAGTTTCCACTCCAAAAAAAGTTCTAGGGTTGTCTCTGTGTATCAGTTTGGTTGTTATTGTTTTTTATGTTATTTTTTGTCACTGCAGCAAATATCTTTCTTAGAAAGGAGGTAGGCTGAGCAGTTTCTACTTTTTTGACTGTTACAAAAAAAGAAGTACTTCAACAAGAAAATACCCAACTGACATTAACAGTTAAAAAGCGTGATTACAAATGTCTAATAAAAGACTAAAACGATTATCATGCTCATACTTAGATAAATATAATTTAAAGTACATATCAGCTTTTTGCCTAATAGCTTGGAAAAGACTTCAAAAAATTGATCCAGTTTTCTTTTGAGAAAGATATAATAACTTTTGGACATAGTTGTGAACATATAAACCTTTGTCAACTATCTCAGAAGAAAATGGATTATTATATATCAAAACGTTGAATGTTCTTCTGCTTTAATCCAGAAATTCCACTTTTCTAATCTTTTACTTAACATGCATTGGACCAAGCATGTAAACATCTTGTATATTTTTAAAACTAATATCATTAATATTAATTGATGGAATAATCATATTTGTATAACAACATATAATGCATAGATACATTAAATAAAATGCTTCTATCACTTTTTAAAAACTATAAAATGTAAAATCCATCACCTTGAGAATATCAACTATACACAAGCTGTCTATTAGGAGTTGTCATAAAGAACTGTGTAAAGCTATTATGCCTGAAGGACAATGGAGAGAAGTTATACATCCTTTCAAGACTCTGGCCTTCCTTATCATAGCAGCTGTCAGATATCAGTCTTGCTATCAGACAGTTACTCCTGTTAAAATTTCAAGAACTGTCAGAGACACTGGCCATTATATAACCTTTTTCTATTATCCCTTTATCCATGGTGTCATGGTGTCTTTAGCACCTCCACTGCAGATAGTATTGAGAGGCAATAAATATTATCTAGATCAGTAAAATTCATGAAAATAGCATTATTATCTGACAAAAATATCAGACATGAGGAATTTCAATGCAACCTCTGGCAGTAGGACTGACAAAATTATCTAAATGACTAAGGTGAACTTGAATAGATTCTAAGCTCAGAAGTTTTGAACATTGTATTTTTGAGGATGGGGAAAAATTTGGAGAATGTAATGAATCTCCTTTATTTTAGATCTGCTCTGCCAATAAAATCTTGATGTGGATTTATATTTGACAGAATATAGCAATAGTCACAGATCTTACATTTTGAGAGGCAGGATGGTGTTTAGCTGCTCATAAACTTCTAAGCATCACATAGCTCCAATAACTTTCATTTCCACATTGATTTAGAAGGAAATCTTTTATCAACTTTGCATTTTTTGAAGTTGTCAAATTGTTCACTTATTGTCATTTAGCCTAAGGATAGTAGGCTTCTTAACCGTCCATTCATACTTTTTTCTTGAAAAGATATTTTCACGCAGCAAAATAGGAGAGTTTGTGTGTGTATGTGTGTGTTTCTTCTGGGCTTTATAAAACTGGACAAGGAGTCAATTAAAGGCAAGATTTTCATTCCTTTGTACATTGTGTATACCTTATATACATACTATGCATGTGATAGATTTTAAATATTTTCTTCTCTAAATATTTTTGAATTAATGAATGGACAAATGGGAATTTTTATGTGTTGATTTTTCATGCCAATCTCATCTTCAATGACTGTGAATTTCTCTCTCACTGGAAACACACACACACACACACACCTACACACTTGTGTATTTATATGTGTTAGCACTCATATGTATAATTGATACACATATATGTTATGTATGGATTCACCTGTGTGTGTACACACATATGTGTGTTGAGAAAAGGTATGTATTTTTTTGTATTCATGTATTTAACCATTTTTCCAGGACATTAATTGCTCTTCCCATGAGCAGGAAAGCAATGTGGGTTATAAGGGTAATACAAAGATAAATAAATTTGACCTCAGATTTAAGACACTTATTATTCATAAGCTCATTCATTTGGCCTGTTTTCTGGTTATTTATGCTCATCTATACCTTGAAAACCAGTTTTTTTTTGTGTGTGTTTTTTTTTAGTTTCAGCATTTTACCATTTCAGCAATAACTTCCAGTGAGAATAATACTTGTTTTCAAATGTGTTCAGATGCCAATTAATTCCTGAAAATGAAATTCTGCATATTTTTAGAGAATATTAATTTTTTAAAGAGTCTTATAAAATATAAACACTTTTTACACTTATATACATATTTATAATAATTTCTATTATGTAGTTGTTGAAACAGTCTATGTATCTAAAAAACTGTTTTTAAAATATGTCAGCCAACTTGGAAGAATATAAATCTCCAGAAAATAATATAGCTGCCAAGAAAGTGGGACAGGCTGTAAAATGGAACATATGCTCTGTGTTATAGGACTTGTGTTCTCAGAAGTATTTGGTTGAAATATCTCAGAAAGGCTTGGTTAAAATAAAATTGTCCTTCCAGAAAAACATATATATTAATGACTCAACCCTTTTTCAGGAACTGTCAAATAAACATAGAAGGGTCTATATGTCTTTTATTCTGCACGTAAAAGAGTTACAGTTTTGAATTTTAGAAAATACATTGATAATGTAAGTCTTTATGTGGCTGGAATTGAAAAAAAAGTCTAAGGAACATTCAATCATCAATAATTTTCATACTTATTTGAGTTTATCAGAAGTATTAATTATATAAAATACAATTAATATATGCATATATTTAGAAAAAATCATTTTTAAATAAAATGGGTACTATCAGGTGGAAGGTGATTTTTACTAATTCAATAAGCATAATGAAACAAATTAGTCATATTTCTCAATATAATACTTGTAAGGGAAACATGGCAAACAGGAGCAGGCAAATATGTAAAGCAATGTGTGTAATTATTGCTATCAATCAGACCTCACCTATTGCACATAAAAACAGTATTTTAGATGAGAATATAGAAAATGGGAGGTAGAATCAAGTCAAGTTTTGGGGTGACAGAATAAATCTGTGGCACTAAAAATCACAAAAATAAGTTATGCCACAACTTTTATTATAGTTTAAATGTAAGATTAAAATTAGATATTCATGTTAATACATGAAACAAGTGATTCATATGGTGTAAACTGCCGTAAACCAGATGCTCAGAAAAGAAATCACTCCATTATCATTCCAAGATAGAAAGATTGCTCTGCTGTGAACAGTGGGTACTGATGCAGTAATCAGAAAAGAGCTCTTTCTTTTCATCTCTTGATCCATTTCAGACTCCTCCTTAATACTCATGCAAGGCTTACCTGCAGAAAAAAGAAGTCAATTTTTTTTTTCTATTCTGTCAATTGAATGACAAATAGCTAGCTAAATGGGAAACTTCTCTAGATTTTGGTAATTACTATGAGCCACTTTTTTGACATATGTGAGAAAGTCAGCAAACAGATTACTTTCCCTTGTTTTTTTAAAATTTTTTTCTTGGTACCAGGTATTGAACTCAGGGGCACTCAAAAACTGAGCCACACTCCCAGCCCTATTTTGTATTTTATTTAGAGACAGAGTCTCACTGAGTTGCTTAGCACTTCACTAAATTGCTGAGACTAGCTTTGAACTCATGATCCTCCTGCCTCAGCCTTCTGAGCCGTTGGGATTACAGGCATGTGCCACTATGCCCTGACAGCAAACAGATTATTGATGTTTTAAAGCAAAATTCTTCAAGTATGATCCACAAAACAACAGTTATATGAAATATTAAAGATATCACATGAGAAAGGAGTACTTGATTTGGGAACAACCACATTTTTTTTTTCTTATTGTGGAGATTCCAAGAGTATATTGGCAGATTAAAGAGTGAACTATTCTATCATAAAGTAATCTACTTAACTTTATTTGGGTTAATTTATTTTCCACAGTTTCTTTTATTAAATGTCCATGAAAAAAAATCCATTAGGAAAGGGTAGTCAAAGCTTGGAGAAGAGAAATTCTGCTCCTTTATCTAGCTTGCAATGAAATTTCATAGATAATATCACTATTTATCTATATAGTACAAAGCTATCTTCATTCTTGACATATTTTTATTATTTTGTTTAAAAAATATTATATATTTTTAATATCTATGTAAACCATTTACATGTGTCACGATTGATGCCCATTCATTGTTTTCTCTACTGTGCACAAAGAGATTTGCCCAGTATTCTGGATCACCCTTGAAACTTTCTCTCATTCAGCCCTGTACTAGATTTTGGTACCTACATACAGAGGTCAAGGATAGAAAGATGTCATGATGCCAAAAGAAAAAGTCACATATAAAACTGAGAACAAAAGTTGCTTCATATGAAATCTACAAACATTGATAAAATATATAGTGAATTACTGTGGAAAATAAAAACTATTCCAAGGACGAACCTTTTACAATGGTGAAAAAGTAAAGATATCTCAAAATTCAGTAGCTATCTTTGACTGCTACATGGATTAAGATTAAGACAGCTGCTTTAAGAGTATGTTTAGCATAAACATATACTATATTTACCAACATTTTTTGATAAATGAAAATACTAAATGTTTTGTTAGAAACCTACCTTAAGCCAGGCATTGTAGCTCATACCTGCTATCCCAATGGCTTGGGAAGCTAAGGCAGGAGGATCACAAGTTCAAATCCAACCTCTACAAATTAGTGAGGCCCTAAGTAGTTTAGTAAGAACCTGTTTCAAAATAAAAATACAAAAGGGCCCGGGATGTGGCTTAGTGATTAAGCACCCCTGGGTTCAATCCCTGATACAAAAAAAAAAAAAAAGCCACTTTACATCATGCACCCAAATAAATCTCTAATGGTCTCTGATTTAAATACAGAAAATGATTAAAACAAATGTTAAAAATCTGATTGGCTTGAAATCAATGATTGTTTTTAACTGAATAGAAAGCTCTGATATATTTGCTGACAATTTATAACAGAGGATCTATAAATAAGAAGAAAATGAAAAATAGGTATATATTTCTATTATTACAAAAATTGAATTGCTATAATTACTCCATTCATATATTATTATATATGTATATGTGAATATGTATTTATATAATCATATATGCATACCCATATGCATACACATATATAGGTACATGAAAATTACTATATATCATCATATAATATATATCTTATCTATGATTAAAAAATAAATATATATAGTATGTGAACATAATATATATATTTATATAATAGTATATAATTATATAATAATAACATAAATATATAATGTGAACATCAGAGATTTTTCTGTAGTATGTTTTGAAATCCTTGGTTGTGGCTTCCAAAATCATCTCTATGAATATTGGGAAAACATTTTGGCTCTGGATTAGCATTGAGTAGTTTGAACAATGAAATGAAAAATATTGCTTATGAAAAGTAGTTGTTTCTCCTCCGAACAGTGACAATTTGTACCTTTTTGATTATTACATTTGTCAGTTTTTCATTGCTGTAACCAAAATATCTGACAAGAACAATTTAGAGGAAAAGTTTATTTTGGTTCCCAGTTTCAGAGGTTCAGTGCAAGTTTAGCCAACTCTATTACTCTGGACCCAAGTGAGGCACAGCTGAGTGTAGTGAAGGAAAGCAGCTGGGAACACAGCGCCAGGAAGCAAAGCAAGAGCTTTGCTCAACAAGGATAATATATATACCCCAAAGACATACTATGTCCCCAAAGACTCACCTCCTCCAGCCACACCCTACATGCTTTTAGTTACCACTCAGTTAATCTTATCAGGGGATTAATATACTGATTGGGTTAAGGCTCTCATAATCCAATCACTTTTTTTTTTAGATATCTATTCTTAAGTTTTAGGAGGACACAATATCTTTATTTTATATTTATGTGGTGCTGAGGATGGAACCTGGTGTCTTGTGCATGCTAGGTGAGCACTCTACCACTGAGCCACAACCCCAGCCCCTCCAATCACTTCTTAACCTACTTGCATTGTCTCATACATGAGCTTTTGGAGGACACCTCATATCTAACTGAATGGACTACTGGGTGGTAAGTGTAGGCAGGTGGAGTATGGCTAGAGGAAGTAGGTTATAGGGAGATACCTATGAGGACTGTACCTTGCCCATGGATTCTTTTTCTCTCTGTTTTCCTGCTGCATATTCTAAGCAGCTTTCCTTCACCATGTTTTTTCAGGCCCAGAGCAATGCAGTTGGACCAACCATGGATTGAGGCCTATGAAACCATGAACCAAGGTAAAATTTTCCTCCTCTAAGTTATACTTTGGGCACAGCTACAAAAACAAACAAACTAAAAAAACACCAAAATTAAAACAAAAGAACAACAACAAAACTAATGTAGCTTGTTTAAAAGTAGATCTCAAAAAGGCCATTTATTACCTGATGCTTATCTGCCTTAGGAAGAAAAGGGATTACAGGGCTGCTAATACTCCTTCAAAAAAGAAATTAAAAAAAAAAAAGATATTTTTTCTTATAAATTTAGAAATCCTTTAAGAGCTAAGCACTGTAGGAGGGTTCATGAAGTAATTAATATGTTTATTCACTTTTCTTGGGAAAATATATAATATATAACATGAGGAGTAGAAAGTATAATGATTATAACCAAATCAATTTGTACAAAATGTTCTAAATGGTTGCACATATCATCTCATATGATCTTCACAACCTCCATGTTTGATAGGTTATATTACCATCTATATTTTAAATATGAGAAAATTGAGTGATAGGGAAGTTGTTGAACTTAAGTACATTGCTAATAAATGTGAGATTCAGGATTTAAACTCAGTCACCCTAAACTTTGCTATCATCAAGGATCTTAATATTTTTCAAGTTCTTTGCCAGAGTTGTTCAATGTAAAATTTTATGCTAAGGCAATTGTTGAGTGAGATCTAAGGCCCAAAAAAGAAATAAACTGTCTTGAAGAAGAGAAATTCATGTTAACTGCTATTCAACCCCAGGGCTCTAAAAGCACTAGCATACTCTCTTGTGATCCCAAAGAAAGAACTTGGAGAAATCAACAGAGATGGTTTGGACATTTAATTTTTATGTACTCCTCCACATTGGCAGATCAGACAATGTGGAGGGATATATGGGACCTACAAACAGGGGAAATACATACACAGGATAGGCTTTGTGTTTACTGTGGACATGGATTTTTTACAGATATTTTAAGTGTATATTCTTTACAACCAAGGTCACTCTGTATTGATCTCCCCTAAGTATTGGATAAAAGGGAAAGGGAAATATTCCCTTTGCTTATTTGGGGGAGAGTGGTAACTGGGGATTGAATTTAGGGGCACTCAGCCACTTAGCCACATCCTCAGCCCTATTTTGTATTTTATTTAGAAATAGGGTCTCACTGCGTTACTTAGAGCCTCAGTATTGCTGTGGCTGGTTTGAATTTGCAATCAGTGCACAACCACACCCGGCAACATTTCCCTTCTCTTTCTGTTTTCTTTGAAGACCATATTCCTACGTCACTGCTAAGAACAACAACCTTTCTAGGTACTGATCCATGTTTATACCAACAGCTGATGTAAAAAAATTATTACATTGCAAATTTAGGGGAATTTATAAGGCTCAATCAGATATCAGAAAAAGAGAATCAGGTCTTATAGAGAGAAAATGAGTTCAAAGGAGGGCAAGTGAGGGAGACCAAGATAAAACATGTAGAGAAAACAAGAAGATGTGTGGAAAGATGTAATATTTTTTGTGTGTGATTAAGGGGAGCCAAGAGTATGGTAAGAAACTAAGGATGTAGAGTTAAAATTGCCATATTTGAAACACAGAGTCTTGATTCATGGAAAAAATAATAAAATAAAATGCACACAAATAAAGAAAAAATAATCATCAATGAGGTCACGTGGGGTTCAATTATACCTCAGGGGAAGTATTTCTGTCTCAAAGGGTATAGAATATGATTTAATGATAAAGAAACCCCCAGTTTATGAGATTCCTTGCTTATAGAGCTGATCTGATTGATGCTTCTCTTGTGGTTTTGATTAAAATCAGTGTTGTGTAATAAACCATGAAAAATGGTTAATCACTTTGTAGTATATGTTTTTCTATAACATCAAGGATTGGAAGTAAGCTCTAGAAATTGGAAATCCTGGACTGAGAAGGATGGCTGTCACCTTTGCTGCTGTATTAATCAGGGTTCTTCTGAAAGATAAAACAAATTGAAGAGATAGATAAATAGGTAGATAGAAAGATGGATAAACAGACATAGGGACAAGAAAGAATGTATTAAGGAAATTGGCTCACATAATCAGAGAGATCAGGAGAAAGCCCATGATAGTCTGTCTCCATATGGGAGAACCAGAGAAATCAGTAGAGTGATTCAGTTCAGGTGTGGGGGCCTGAGAACAAATAAAGAAAGTCACTGCTATAACTCTCAGTCCAAGGCCAAAGGCCCAAGAGCCCCAGATACTGTTTGTACAAGTCCCAGAGTTGACAGGCCAAAGAATCTGTAGTTCTGATATCCAAGGGCAAGAGAAGAAGGTGTTCCCACTCTGGGACCCACTACCTTTTTGTTCCATCCAAGTCCCTGGCCATTTTGTAGGTGCCCACCCAGATGGAGGGCAGATCTTCACCACTATATTTACCAACTTATGTGCCATGTGAATACAGCTTCCTAATATTTAAATTTTAACTGACAAATCATTTTATGAAAAAATATTAAACTATAATTAATAATAATTACAATATTATTTATGTCATATTCATAAGTAAATTAAAAATATACTTGTTTAAAACAAAATAAATATGTTATGATTAATTAATATAGCTAATTCATGATTTTTTTTTCTGATTTACTTCTCGTTTTTTTTTTTTTTTTTTTTTTGCAGTACTGGGGCTTAAACACAGGGTATATCATGCATACTACATAAGTCCTGTACCATTGAACTACATCCTCAGCCTCTTGATTTTTTTTAGTGCTTTTTATTTTATTTGTAGGTATTTTTCTTTAAGAAATTACCAAGTGATTCATAGAGTGGTTATAAATTCTCGTTGATGAATATACATATGAGTGGAGTAAACCAAGGACAAGCATGAGAGGATTTTTTTTTTTAAAATGGTGGTTATTCTAAGCCACTGAGTTTTGAAAAGGCTTGTTATACAAGTATAGGGAACTGATGTGCTCACCATACTTCCTTTATGTTCTTACTTTATGAATCATCCAAATATTAGATGCCTGATTGAGGGCTGACTCTGAATTTCAGTAAGTGAATCTGTTTAGAAGTTACAGATCTGTGCATCTGTAACAGCACTATAATAATGCATATGCCTCAAATTACTTGTTGAGAATTTGTATGAAATACTTCATCCATGGTTTGTAAACAATAAATAGAAGAGCCAAAAGTATTATTACTTATTAAATATTTTATGATACAAGGGAATTTGGTCTCTGTCCATTAACTTGTTTTAACAGATTAACGTTTTCTTAATCTGAAGTGGCTACACAAATTATGATTGACTCCAATGAACTTTGGCTTAGATTTGGATTATATTCCTAATTTCTGGCATAATTTTTGATCCATAATCCCAATATCTACCCTAAACTGTTTATTCCATAAAATTTTTGTACTGCCTTCTTACATGGGGATTCAAAGGCACAAAACCACCACTACTTCAATATTGATACTTTTTATGATCTGTTTATTTATTTATTTTTTGTACAAGGGATTGAACCCAGGGGTGCTTAACCACTAAGCCATATCCCCAACCCTTTTTTAGAAAAAAATTTATTTAGAGATAGGGTCTTGCTGAGTTCCTTAGTGCCTCTCTAAGTTGCTGAGGCTAGTTTTGAGCTCTCAATCCTCCTGTCTCAGCTTCCCAAACTGCTGGGATTACAGGTGTGTACCACCATGCCTGGCCATGATCTATATAATTTTTTGACATAAACAGTAACTTAAGATTATTGGCAAAATTTACTGACCATCTATGTATAGTAAATATAACAACAGTTGGTAATAAGCTAAATGTAAGCTTATAGTTATTGTTGTTTATATAGGTTTATATGAAACCCATATTTCAGTATCTATGAAAGAGTTTTACCAATAAAAATGTCCTAAAAGAAGATATAAAAATATCAAGTGAAATATAGCAGGGCCTCTGTAGATTTTAACTTAGATTTACTGATTAAAAGCACTATTAGATTATGTGGATGTATTCAGTACTGGTATTGAAAATATGTTGATCATATGGTTTTACTGAAAGTATTATTAAAGATAACATGTTCTGTACAAATAATTCTTAATAAAAACTGATTTACATCAAAAATTTGTTTAGTGTGTATATTTTATTATAGTTGTTACTATATTCCAAAATTATTATTGATTTCACAAAAAAATCAATGGGTATTTGACTCGTTGTTGGAAGAATATTTTATAATTATATTATGATGAAAGATCTACCAGCATGGTTTATGTTCAAGCCAAAATTCCCTGGGATTTTTACCACTGCTTTTATAAAGATCCACAAAAGTTTACCTCTAAATAAAACATTTTCCCATCATTACTCTATGGTGCAAAGCTTTAGGAATTTTAGATTATTAGTGCATCTGTTAAACTGAATTGAGGATAGTTTAAAATAAAAAAAAAAAGTCCTGACCGTGGCTGTGGACAAAACTCAAGTACAAATGAGTGGTTCTTCTTTTCAAATGAAGTTTTCTTTAGACTCCCAATTTTCAGATATTAATGTCTATATTATTGTTTTTGCAAAATATGTGTCCACCTTCAGTCTACAACTTAACATGCTAGTAATTGAGAACTTTTTAATAGAGAATGAACTATTTTCCCTCAAGATCCTATAAAAAGCCCTCTGAAAAAGTGGAATTAAGGAAAAATTTTTGGAAGATGTGTGGTCTTACATTCTTCTTCTTTGAAAAAGCCTGACAATTAGAAAAACAAATATTTTCCAGTATATTTGAGCTTTATAGAAAACTCTTTCATTTCTCATTTTAATGTTATGTCCTTAGTTTTTAATCAAATAATAAAATAAGAATAATAATGTGAAATAGAGTACTGCAAGAATAACCATACAAATTTCTTCCCAGTCTGTTCAGGGAATGTTGGTGAGTGTATAGTCCATTGTAATATTACCCAAGAAACTTACAAAACAAAGTATCTCTATGGACCTTGGTGCCTGGAAATGTTGGGCATTTCCCCACAAATTTACTTTCTAGATTTTTAAAGTGGCACCATATAAATAACTGCATTTTAACTTTATTCTCCTTTTCTTTGACTTAAATTCTGAAACAACTTTAATCAAATTAAATGTGATTAAATTTCAAATTTTTGAAGTCTGCTTATTCATGTTCCTCTCCCAGTTTTCATTACTATTCATAGTCTTTCATACTAATATTTTCTATTTATTTTCTGTGCAGCAATTGTCATTATTTCTTTCAAAGTAAGAAACACAGAATAGCATTACAAACTTCTTATGAAGTGAAGTTTCAGAATCTCAAAGGATAATATTTTATTTACTATTTGATGAAAAACAATCTCTAACTTGAATTGGAACTGCTAAAATCAGGTTTGTATTCTCCAGATTTAACTCTCTTTTGATCCCCTAAGAATTTCTCAAATTTTATTATAATTGCTTCACTTTGAAAAGGTATATCTCACATCTATTCTTTCCTGACTCTAATTCCCAGCTCCAATTTTCTTTTCCTTTTTCTCTTTATTCTTCTGTTTCTTTCTTTTAAAAACTTTCTTAGGTATTGTAAGTTTTTAAAATTGTTACGTATCTATGCTATTTTGTGGCCTATTGCTTTCTTTCTTTTAGAGCCTTTGAGGAAACAATTTATTTTTCCCTTTAGAAATCATGGACTCTTAAAGTATGTGGCATAAAAACATTGTCAGATATTTAACCATGTTTCCATGTAGGTCAATGTAGATATTTAACCATGTTTCCATGTAGGTCAATGTAGATATTTAACCATGTTTCCATGTAGGTTTCCATGTGGGAAAATGTCTCTAGACTGAGGTTTTAATGTTCCATTTCATTAAGAGTATAGTCATTACTTAAATGTACTAATATGAGTCACTATAAAATTGCACTAATCAGTTTTATCCTTGCTCTTCTCTGTTTGAAATGTTTCTTTCACAAATGGTTCTATCTTGTTTCCTTCCCTAGACATGATTACCTTTGACAGGCCTTTACTTAAAACCCTGTTTTAAGAATTTTGAGCAGTTCACAGTCATTCTTTACTATGCCTCTTAAAACAATGTTCATAATCATTTTTAATAGTCTTTGTTTTACATTTATTTGTTTGAATATTTAATTTCTGTTACTGCTATTTGAATATAAGCCCCATGAGGGCAGGAGTTATATTTCTCTTCTTTAATTACCAGAATTTAGAAGAGTACTTGACACATAATCAAAGCCTGAGGAAGTAACTCACGACTTAGTTTGTGTGTGTATGTGAGGAGTTTCTTCTTCAAATTTAATATTGTTAGAATTTGAATTATATATGAATTCTTTAAAACAGTTGTGTTTCCTTACGTAAGGGAAGCACTTTTGTTACATTAAAAACATAACTCATAGATATATGCTCAATTCTTTCTAAGAGTTTAGTAAAGGCTACAGTACTAAAGAGGAAGCCATCATTAAAATGTTGAACAATCTTGTTTTCAGGATGAAACATTACTTAGTATTGAATGCTAGAAAGTCATTGCTTTTTACATTATTGTTTTTACCCTCTTCAGATTGCTACTCTACACTTCAAACTCTGAGTTAGAAATGCTTACAAAACAGACACTCTTAGAAATCTAGTAACTCATCATTGCCTTACTGTTTTAGGTAATATTTCCTCAATCTACCTTGGCTGGAAAAAATCACTCACAAACTTTAGACCTTCTTTTCCTGATGCATAGTACCCCTCAAAAACCTGAAAAATTGTCTCAAACACTCTCAAAAAGATAATAACTAATAACTAGGTTGATTTTTTTTTTTTTTGCTGAGACACATACAAATGTACACCAGTTTTGTATTTTAGGGTCCAAGATTGATTTTTTTATGTGTGTATATGTGTGTGTTCTTTATTTAATCCTGCTGCTACTGGCATCTTCTATAACTACTTCTATTTGCATACACGTTCTCTGCCTTGCCTAGATTCTTCTACTAATAATCTATTTCTGTTTCTACCTGCTTATATTTCTATAGGAGTGTGATAAGGGCAGTTATAATTTCAGGTAGGCTCTGGCTAAGAAAGCTCACACTATGAAGAGACCATTTGAGTAAAGACCGAAGAAGGGAGGGAGAATAGGAACCACATGAAATCTGGGTTAGGAAGAGCCTACAGAGAGAAAACATAGACTCCATAAACACTGATGTTATTTATGATTGTAAAATGGAGTTAACAGGTGAAAGATGGAATCAGAGACCTGGAGATATGGGGAAGACATATTAAACACCATATTAAACACCACCTTACTTTGTCAATGGGTTGTTTAATAAAGAAGTACTATAGACGTTCATAAGTTCCTGAGAGACTGATAAAATATCATGTAAATCAACTTCCACTGCAGCATTATCAAAGTTCAATGTGCATATTGTCAGTAAATACTTTAGAGTGAACTATGAATGACTAGGCTTGTATTGAAGGTGATGGGGACCACTGATTCTAAAAGACCTTGTCTTCCATTATCATAGAGGTAGATTTGCCCCAGGTGGATGGCATTGTTACCAAATCCTCAGCCTCAAAAGTGTCTTACATACACTCTATTAGTTTATTTTTTATTTTGGTTGCTGTAATAAAGCATCCATATCTATATGTTCTCTTTCTGTAGATTTAATCAATATTAGATGAAAAATATTTGGAAAAGCAATTTTATATCTGCTGAACATGTACAGACATCTTTATTTTTTGTCATTATTTCCAAAACAATAAAACTTAACAACTATTTACATAGAATTTACATTGTATTTGTAATTATAAATTATAAATAATGTAGAGGTGACTTAAAAGTATACAGGAGGATTACATAGATTATTGCAAATACTATACTATTTGATATAAGGAACTTGAGCCATTATGGATTTTGCCATCCAAGGGGATCCTGGAACCTATTCTCTGGGGATACCAACTATGAGTATCCCACCAAGTGAGTGACTTAAACAACAGATATCTATTTTCTCACAGTATAGTAATCAGAAGTTAAATCTGAAGACTTCGAAGAAAAATCAGTTCCAAGCTTCTCCCTTAGCTTCTGGTAGTCTCCAGTGTTCCTTGTCTTGACATTTCTTCTATATATGTCTTTCTCTCTGCCTAAGTTTTCTCTTTTTATACACAATTACACTCAATTAAGGGTGCACTCAGAAGATAGTTTAACTTGATTATGTGCAAAATTTTTTATTTCTAAATAAGCCACATTGACAGACGCTGAGGACTAGAATTTTAACATCTTTCAAGGGGATACAGTTCAACTTATAACTCACTCTAATAAATATATTATTGGTATATCACTTCTGAAACTGTTTTGTAGAAAGTCACTGGTGTCATTGTGTTGGAATTCTCGGTTCTTTTCTTTTCTTTTTCCTAAGGAGTTTTTGAGATTCCCCCCACATGGTGTCCATCAAATTTCAAAAGAAATGAAAAACATATTAACAAAACATCAGTTCAGGAGTACTTTTCTTATTGACCTATCAGTAGCATTAATGAAATACTCTTGAAATACTTTTTAAACTTTGTTTTCATATTGACACACTTTTCTGGTTTTCCTATTTTATCATTGTTCATCCTTCTTTGTCCCTTTGTTAGTTTTTCTTCTTGTCCTCAATACTTTAATGTAGAAAAAAAAAAGAAGAAAAAAAAAATACTGGTTCTCTTTTTTATCGCCACTCACTGCCTAAGTAAAATAATCTCAACACTTAGCTTTCAATACTATCAATACTATTAATATGCAAATAATATCTACATTTATGGTTCCATCTCAGTTTTTTAATCCCATACACTCACTTATTAAAAGTAATTTCCTACTTGCCATCATTTTTAGGATTTTTAGCTAAATTTTAATCAATCTATAAAAATTAGATTTTAATATCTCATCTTCTCTGAATATTTTCTCATTGCATTGGCATTCTTGTCTTAGTTAATAACAACTCCATTCTTCAACTTTTCAGTTAAAAAATATTGGGAATCTTCTTTGACACATTTTTTTTTCTTTCACATCCTAAAACCAATCTCAGGTCACAACTTTTTGTCTCTACTTTCCAAATATTATGTGGATCTGATCAGATTCTTCATCATCACTGCTAAAGCTCTCTATCAAATCCTTCATCTCTTGCTTGGTTTATTTATCATTCCTTAACCTGTCACATGTAAATGCTACTTTCACGTGTAGTCTACTTCCAAATCAGCAGTAACAGTGAAATTTTAAAAATTAAGTTAGATCATGTCACTCCATTGCTCAAAAGTCTGCAGTGGGTTATCATTTCACTCAGTGAAAATGCCAAAGTTATGTAGGGTGCCTGCATGGCCCTGTGACTTGCATCTCCCTCTTTCAGCAACTTGATTTCCTAATTCCCTACCTTTGCTCACTTTTTGTAACCACATTGTTCTCCTTGTTGTTCTTCATATATGCTCAAAATGAGTCTTTTGGGGTCTCTTTCACTGATATTGTATTCTTCCTATTAAGCTATTATGCACATTTTTTTCACCTACTTCACCTACTTTAACTCTTTATTCAAATATCACTTATCCAGTAAAACTAATTCTCATCTTCCTCTTTGAAACTGTACCCTTTCTTCCCCATATTCTTCTCTACTTCATCTTTTATTTTGCATTATGTTTACTATCTTATACCAATCATATCATTTACTTTTACCTATGCTCTTTCAAAAAGAAAATCTCTCCTCTCAAACTCAGTCTTCCCCCTTGAATAAGAATCATGTAGGAGGATAGACTTTCTTTTTTTTTTTTTAATTAGTTGTTCAAAACATTACAAAGCTCTGGACATATCATATTTCATACATTTGGTTCAAGTGGGTTATGAACAGTTCTACTATATACCCTAATTTATGAGAGCAAGATGACCTGCATCAGCCACACAGTATGACTTCTTTGATTGAATTAAAAGCCTGTTAATTGATCTTTAGAAAAATGGCTGCATTACTTTTTTAAGAACATAAACATAGAGACAAAGTGTCTCTTTTTAAAAATCACAAATATTTGAAAATAGAAAAATTTAAGAACATATTTACAAGTCATAACATCATTTTTATACAGGAATCAATTGTTAATTTTTAAAAGCTATATGTACATGAGATATTACTTCAGTTAAAGAATGATTTGTAGAAGCCGCCATGATAGTTAAAAATATTGAAGCAGTAGACTATCATTTTTCCACGATTTGTCATGTTTTATTCTTTTCAGTCCAGTTTTTCACCAGATAACAATTGGATTGTTACTACCTGCTTCGGAGGCACATATACATTTATTATATTTTAAGTAACTAATTAAAAGATTGCTTTTGTGTAAAGTATAAGTGTTTAAGTAAAAAGGAAAACTGCTTTTTATCAAAAAGTTCTGTCAGCAGTGTGTTTATGAAAAATAAATAAATAAATAAATAAGTCAAGCATTTCTGTTTACTTCTTACTCATGTTCATCTTAATATAGGAACAAAATAGAAAAGAAAAAAAAATCCTTCATCTCAGAGCATCAGTAATACTGCAGAGAAGATTAAGTGACAAAAGAGTTATGGATAAAAGTTAAGGCCTAGGAAATGATAAGACTCATGTTTTCACTGAAATATGTTAGAAAATAGAAAAGGGGAACAATAAGATTTTAAAAGTATAAAGTCCCAGGAAAAGTTAGAGCACTCTAAGACAAGAGAATAAACTACTACAGGCCAGAGTTTCATTCTCTTAACTCTAGGGAAATCCAGTAGATTTGATGAGTAGATATTCCCCTGGAGTCACAAAGTATGAGAATCTGGCCCTATGTCTTTAACTCACACTAAACATATTTTTATAACAGAGTGAGCTCTACGAAGTGCTGTGCCTGAGAGAGTTGAAAATTTGTATTGCATTAAAGTAGGTTAGAGAAAGTGCTCTACACAAAGTCCTGGCATCACAGAGGGAGCACCTGTCGTGAAGCAAAGCATATTTAGAGATCCTTTCTGATTTCTCCTCAGTTCCCAGAAAGCCAACTTCATTTAAAGGAGAGTCAGAGTCACTGAAAATTTCTTCGTGAAAAACAAAAACAAAACACCTTTGAGGCCAGAAAGTATATTGGGCACAGTAACCCTGGCTATCGTAATAAAAATACCACTTCATCTATGAGCACACAAACATTTCACCAGTGTCTTTTCCATCTTATTTAGATAACTTCTTCTCTACCCACCTATGCATATAACTCAATTCTTAATTGACTTGAAGCATTACCACCACCTTCTTCATTAATTGAATCATCAGTGATTTAATACATTATTTTCCTATCAAAAATATATTGCATTATCCTACTATTATAAGGTCTGTGCTTTATTAAAATAATAAACATTTTATTTTATTAAAACTAAAATGTGAATCATTAAATGTTATCTAAATAAAATATAAATAGCAGCCATTTACTATTTTACACTATATTATATGAAGAATTAAAGTATAATATTTGTATAAATACAAATATGATTAATTACAATATATAAATATCACTTCAGCTAAAATCTAAAAAAGGACAAGAAACTGTATTTTTCTTCATTAATCAACCAACTTGATTAACCATTGAAGAAATTTATTTTTCCAACTTGTTTTGTTGGTCTCCAAGTATATAATTTAAATTAATGCCTGTTGGGTATGTGCTTAGAAAGTTAGATATTGAAAAAATATTTTAGCAATTCCACAGGAAAAGCCATACTTAAAGATAAACTGCTATATTTAACTGTCATGGAATTATCACTCATTGACTATTATGATATATTATCTTCATTTTGCTGTGCTAGAGGCTGTGCCAGGCCAGGCAAATGCTGGACCACTGAGACATACCCCAGCCCAGTATATTGTATTTTCAGTGAGCAATTTTTGGAGTTAATAACTTTTTTCATGCAGTATTTCTTCGATCACCTAGTGTTTAGGAACTACAGTTGCCTATTGGAAATATTAGCACATGAAATACTCAATTTATATTCTGTACTGCCTAGGCAATTTAAGGAGTGTTGTGGTTATATTTATCTGGTCTTTTTGGTACAAGATAACAAATTTGATGTTTCTGGAGTCAGCCTGCATGATTACTTTGCTTTTTCTTTCCTATGTCTTTAAATTTTTTTGAAACATTTCAACTTTTTTTTACATTTTTTTTGTTAACTTTGTAAACAACTTTTCTCTTCAACTACAATGAAATGCTTATATTACACTGCCTTAATTAAAACTGGAATTTTATATAATTCATCAATTGCCATCTATATAACCTAAATAACCATATGGCTATACAAACATTGCTCACTTTTATAAAATAACTATTGGGGAATCAATTTTATGTAATTTTTTAATATTTATTTTTTAGTTTTAGGTGGACACAATATCTTTATTTTACATTTATGTGGTGCTGAGGTTTGAAACCAGGGCCCATGCATGCCAGGCGAGCTCTCTACCACTGAGTCACAATCCCAGCCCCTCAATTTTATGTAATTTTTATTTCAAAATTTATGCACATAAAGATTCTATCAATAATATGTATTCATAATTCAATGTACACAGAACAGAGTTATTTAATTGCATTAATCATATCACCTGTTTATTAAATCTTGTATTCCAAAATGAAGTTTTGAAATATATTCTGAAATTTATATTCTGAAATTCTAATTTTGACATTAAAATTTGGTATTGAAATTCAGGTAGGTATATACTTAAATAACAGCTCCTCATCCCCTTACGAGGGGAGCTCTTAGTTTCTCAATATTTTCTACCTTACTACCTTACATTAAAAGTTATAAAAAGTACCTGCCTCATAGTGTTTGGGGAAAGAATAAATAAAATAATACTTGAACTGCACTTAGCAGGTCACCTGTTACATAGCCATTACTATGGCAGAGAAAAATCGATATGATCACTAAGAGCTTTCTGGTTTTCTGTTCTTGCTAGCACAGGAAAATGACACTAGGGTGAAACAAAAACTTGTCCCACCCAAGGAAATGACATGTTACTTCCAGCCGGGAGAGCTGAAGAGCCAGCCCTATTGCCCCATGTCTACTTCTTTTCTGCTGTAGAGACCACACATCCTTCATGGTGAGACAGCAGAGCCCAAAAAAAAGAAGCAGCAGGACCCCCCAGTCACTGCTCAAAGGAAGCTAATGTTCTGAAGAGATACCAGAACAATGAAACCCTGTACAGGAGAGAAATGGCACCTATTAAGCCATGGAGAATGTGACTACTCTACTGGATGCATGATAGCCAGAGTATAAGGAATGACAATGTTAGTAAAAGTAGGTGTTTGTATGGCTAAAATATATCAATATTAAATATTAAAAATTTTGGTTATTGGATTATATGCAAAGTAGTAAGAACAGAGGTCCTGTTGAAATATTTTTACACTGCTCTTTCTCTAGTAATTCATGTAAAGTAAATAGATTCAATTGCTGAGATAATTTATTTAAAGTATTATTTTTCTCATGAACACTGTCCAAAATAGAGTTACCATTGATTTTTCTACATTGATTTCACTTATAAAATTAAAGCATACAAATTAAAAAAAAGTTAATAGTAGTATATACTTCAAAATAATTGAACCCATGAATATAAATCATTCACTGCTATGCCTATATAAACAAAATGTTCTTGCCTCCTGGAAAACAAACATGTAATTGCCTTCAGCTAATCAAAGTTGTCAAGTGACTTTATGTCTCTGCCACAGCCAATATACATGATAACATTGATGGTTAAAGTTTCATGTTGGTAAGCACAGCCATCCTCCGTATTGAAGATTTTGTTTAAGTTACTATTTAATTTTAAAAAGTGTCTCCTTAAGTTACAAAGGTAGTTGGCTGCTTTTACCTCCTCCAATTTCTCTGTTAACATCACATCTTTGAGGGACCAGACTCATGATCTCTCAAGCCCTGTAAGCTTTTTTGATTGGTAGCAATATATGTTTTGAATACAACATCTATTTTGATTGTTCTTCAGTCCAGTCTTTCAAATCCAATGGTGAATATAATGCTAGACACATAAAACTGACTACTTGTATTTATCTATGACTTGTCTTTCCATGTTTTGAAGAGTCATAAAAAATACTGCTAAATTGATCACATGTGATTTTTGAAGTTAAGTGAATGTAATGCACGCCACTATTGTCATATATGTAAGAAATAAATAAAAAAAGAAAGAAAAATAATAATATTACATCCAAAAAAGAATAAAATTTGTAAATTTCTTTTTACTGTAATGATAATATATTAAGTTGCAACACATTGGGTGATCTTATTTGAAAAATCTCAGAGCAACAACATCTTTCTACAGGTATTTTTAGTTCTAGAATATTTACAGGCTTCACTTTCTGGAATTAAATTCATTTTTATAGAACAAATTTTTCCTTTAAAAGTGAGAGGAGTAATTATCTCTTCCTTGGTTTAACTGCAGCCCTTCTAACTGGATTGTGCTCAGTGTTCTTTGTTAGAATGAGATGAAAAATCATGTAAGAGATTTTTCATTACATTGTCAAAACACATGAGTGATGGATGGCATTATCTCTTTCCAAATTAAATTACTCTTTTGTTTAGTACCAAATAATTAAAATTTGCATAAGAAGACACATAAAACAACTATTAGAAATTCAAGTAAAT
This sequence comes from Marmota marmota marmota, assembly GCF_001458135.2. Classification (NCBI taxonomy): domain Eukaryota; kingdom Metazoa; phylum Chordata; class Mammalia; order Rodentia; family Sciuridae; genus Marmota; species Marmota marmota. The sequence continues at coordinate 49,463,581 of NW_026000108.1, read as the reverse complement.
GAGAAAGAGTAAAGAATAATTTATTTACTAGTGTTGTGGCATACAGGATATAGGGCTAAAGGTAATATATTTAAGACAAAAAATTAAAACTTAAGACAAAACTCTCCTAAATAAATGTCTCCAGGTTCAATCTCTCCTCTGAAGTCCAACCTTTTAGAACAAAATGCCTTCTCTTAGTAAACGGTACCACATTTCACTCAGACTACACATTTAGTAATCTTCTCTTTGTAGATTTTGCTTTTCACTCTACAATTAATGCTTTCATTAATCCTTTTGATTCTACTTTCAAATTTTATTCCAAGTCCAAGCACCTCCTTGCTTTCCCTTGTACTTTATTATCTATGATAGACTGTAGACCAACAATAATCCATCAAAATATCCACTTCCTAGTTCCTGGAATCTATGCATATGTTAAGTTACATAGCAAAAAGGAATTAGGGTGTAGAAAGAATTAAAGTTGATAATCAGTAGACTCTAAGAGAGGAAGATAAACCTGGATTATCTGAGTGGACCCCAGTATAGGGTTCCATTTGTATAAGTGAAAGAGGAAAGTGGGGGAGAGAAAACTTGAAGCATCACAGTGTGAAAATAACTTAGATGACATTCCTAGACTTTGAAGATGGAGGACTGGGCCACCAACCAGGAAATGTAAGTGGCTTCTAGAAGCTGGACAAAACACAGCAACATTCGTTCCTAGAGATTTCAAAGAAACCAGCCCTTTAATTTAAGACTATCGTGCTTATGTTAGGATTTAAGAGCCACATGAAAATAAATCTCCATTGTTGTTTGTGGTGATTTCTTATAGCAGCCATGGGAGGCCAATACATCACTTACTCAAAATATTGACTTTATTAATGCAACAGCCTACAAATTAGTACCGTCTGTTCTCTGCAGGGAAAAAAAAGTGAGGTGGTTATTTTAAAATGTGAATCTGTTACTCACTTAATCTATCAATTGACTTCATAACTAAACTAAAAAATAAATAAACTCAAGTATCTCATTCAGACCTGTAAGATCTTAAAGGTCCATCTCTCTCTTTTCACTCCATCCATTTTTGTCTTATGTGAGAATATAATGCATTCTAAACTCATTTCTGACCTTGAATTTTTCTCCTTATCACAAGTAATTTTTATAGACTCAGTCTGAAGGGCAGTTAGATTCAACCTATTTTATCAATGCTTATCACACTTCAAACACACATCCTAATTCTAAGTCTTAACTGAGTCTACACCCAAGGGTCCCAGATGCTCATCTGTGAAGTATCTTTAGTCTGGGTCTGTGGAAATTGATCTGGGCCACAGGAGTCTGGTGTAAGGGGAACAGCAGCGATGGAGGTGTCTGTCTCTCTGTCCGGGTCCTGTTAGTCCCACCGGCCCCCCAAAGTCTGGGTTTTTAGGTGCCGGTTCCATTGTGCTTGCAGCTGATAACTGGGTGAACCCTGGGTCCTGTGCCCAGGTTGTAGATTGTTGCTTACATCAGTAACTTAAGTCCATGTAAGTTCTGCAGTTTATCAAAGTTCTGCAGTTCACATTACATCATGGGCATATTACTTATAGTCTTTTACCCATCATACACACTAATTAATATAATCAACAGTCAATAATCCTATATATTTCTGGTACTCATATTACTCCTGCATATTCTTTTACATGGAAAATGCTAACACCAAAGCACACCATGACTGAACCCTTAACATTACTGTTTTTATCAAACACCCTGTCTAAGGTAATCCCTTTCTCTCCAGTCATCTTGTTTCATTGTCTCAAAGGACTTTTTGTCAGGTGATTTTTTTTTGTTGCTGTTGTTGTTGTTGTTTGTTTGTTTGTTCTATATCCCAAACACCATAGGAAAGCTATCTGTGTTTCATCAGAATAACAATGGTACAATGGTAACAATATGGCATTTGACACATGATAAATGCTGCATGTATTTTTGTTGAGTGAATGAAAATATTTAGTGTTGTCAGTTAAGACCTTAAATATTGGGATCATATTTTATTAAATACTGATACGTTTTTCTTTTCAGTATTTTGAGTTCATTAAATCTTGCCGCAGTCTGGCTGGGCACAAAATAACCGATCCGCCACAAAGCCTTGTAGGTTCAAACAGCAACTCTTTATTCCCGAACTCTCACCTGCACTCTATAAACACTTCCGGGGAACACACTCCCTCCACCGGGCTCCTGGCGCCAATTCTCTCCAAACCCGGGAGAACTCAATGGGAACTCCAAAGTAGCGGGCGCCAGATGCAGCAGGATCCGCCCTAATAGAGGAGCCCCCCTATTCCCAGATCCAATTTAACTGTGGCTCTCAACAAAATCTTCTATTCCAAACATGATTATTGTCACTTTGCTGATAAAGGTAGACAGTTGTGTCTTACAATGTGATCATTATTTTCTTAGGAACTTCTCATTCTCAATGGTATTTAAGTTTCTCTTAAAATGGAGGTTTACAAAGGGTTCTTATGAGCTCTAACCCTTTCTTTTATAATGAGTTAGGATGCTTGTCAATTTATTTCTTATGTAATTTATTATAATAATAATTATTTTTATTATTAGGATTGAACCCAGAGTGTACTACCACTACCACTACACCCCTGGCTTTTTAATTTTATTTTTTTTTTGAGACAGTGTGATAGTAGGAGCAAATGTGACTCCATTTTGTTTTATGACTTCATCCTGTAAAACAACCATACCAAGTAGAAGAGTCATGACTGGGGCAAGATGTTCTTTTCCTTTTGCTATAGAAACCTTTAAGAACACGGAACTACCTAATGGCATATTGTTTCTGTAACTAGGTAACTAGGGCTCTGTTTCTGTAACTGGGGTGACTGGGCTAACTGTGATTGGTTAGGTTTCCCTCCGCTTGACTGCACTGTCCCTCTTCTGTAACCTGGCTTGCTTGCATTGGCTAGACCCCCTGAACATCCCTTTTGCAGTTTTCAGGCTTATAAGGAATGTCCTTGCAATTGTTCAGGGCTGATCAGGGGAACAGCTTTATGTTCTGGTCAGCCGCCACAGGTGTGCTTCAATAAAGGCTTGATTCGATTATACATGAGTGGTCTGGAAGTCAGTTCATGAAACTCTGGGACGAAGCTTTAACTATAACAACAGGTTCTTGCTAATTTGCTCAGTCTGGTCTCGAACCTGCAGTCTTCCTGCTTCAGACTCTCAAGGCTGAGATTTCAGGCATGTGTAGCTGCACCCAACCTTATTCAATTCATCTCTTTGATTCAGTCTGGGATGACTATAGTTTTTGTAGGATGTGTGCTATCAGAGAATCCAAACTTGCACTTTAGATCAGTAATGATAAAAATAACACTAGCACTGGCCTCCACGTATATTCTCCATAATCACTTGCATGACTTTAATTCTCTTTAATTAATTTTGTTTCTTTGGCCTTAGACAAATAATTCAAATTCAGTTTCTTTAATTATAAAGTTAGCTTAATAAAATTTATTAGTAGTTTCCTTGCTGGTTTTTGGTAAGAATTAAAAGGGTTAGTGATATAGTTTGGATACACATTGGGTATATTTTTTTCAAAGGCTACATTTGTGAAATTCAATCCTCATTTTGAGATGGACACACACACACACACACACACACACACCTAATCCAATTATGATGTTTAGAGGTGGAACTTTTGAAAATAATTAGGATTAGATAAAATGATTGGGGTGACACTCTCATGATTGAGGGCTGGAGCTATATAAGATAAGGGAGAGATACAAGAAGAGATATGCATATAAACACATGTACTCACAATGTCTCAACATGTGATGTCCTGTATGTCCTCCAGACTCTGCCAGAAAGACTGTCATCAGATGTTACCTCTCAACCTTTGGTCTCTAGAACTGTGAACCAAAATATGTCTCTCATCATTAAAAGATACCTACCAAGTCTGTTATTAGCAACAAATGGAGTAATATAGTTAATATATGGAAAAAAACTTGTACGCAAATAACATATACTAAGTAAGTATATGATTAAAAGATAGTTATACTATTTGATTCCATTAGAAAAATTTTAAACTGATACTTCAGTTTCAAATTGTTCTTCATAAAATAAATATTAATTTTGCTGACTAACACAAACTATATTTATTGTTTTAGAATTAACAAATTCAGTCAAACTGCACTACTTGTGTGTACTTTAAGACTCCACCCAAGTTTCACTATGCATCTTGTTGTGTAACTTAATTCATAGTTAATAAATTTGACTATTCTTTTTAGTTAGTTCCTTGTATTATTCTGCAAATTGATTGTACAATGAGGGTATAGTTGTAGGGTTGAAGACATGATAGTAAAATCTTGACTTTTCTATTGAGGGAATTCTTGAAACTTTTTCAAAAGTTATTACCTTTCAATGTAAGGCCAAGAATATCATGTAAACTTCTTAAGAACATGGGCTATCATCCATTGTGAATACACATACCTAGCACAATGTTAGTCATTTCTTCTGTTTTTTCAACCTAAGGTGTTTAGGTAACTAATTGATATCAGCAATTTATGAGAATATTTTTAAAATGCCAATATTGCCATAAATACAAGTCATTCAGTTATTATTAAAGATATGCAGATTATGGACATAATTATAGTCTCCAAAGAAGTAAAAAATAATATGGAACATTTTTTGTTTTTTTTAAAGTATAGAGTATATTGTTAAAATTTTGATTAAGGTAAAATAGGATTTATGTAATTTTATTTGTTTCATTCTAATATCTTTGATTTAAAATTACTTTTCCACCATCAGGTCATATGCTTCCCACTTCCTCTGAATAAAATCATAATAGTTAGCCATTAACTGAAGTTACTATTTTGTAGGAAGAAGCAAGTAGATACTTTCATGATATCTAAACACATGTAGAGATAAGTAAATTGATTAATTATTCTAAAATTAAATTTATTTATTTTTGACACAAATACTTACAAAGGAAGTGACATATTATGACAAGTTTGCATAGTGATTCAAAGCAAATTGTAAGTAATAGCTTCATTTTAGAGCTAATTTATTCTATTTGGTTCCTTTGAAAGAAACACTTGTCAAAATAAGTGGTATTAAGAGTGCATTTCTATGATTGATTCTATTTCTTTTCATTTGTTACTATTGAGGAGGGTATTATGACTGGGCTAAAATATTCAGAGAATTCATATTCTAAAAGTTGGGAGCTTGGAATTTTTATTGACAATCCTCTTTTTACTCTTCATCTTTCTCCTCCTTGTCCTGCCACTCTCCACATTTTGTTTAAGGGAAGAGAGCATTGGAAGCCCAGGGATTTTCTAAAGATTATTTAAATTTATATTTGGTACATCTCATCTAACTACTGTGCAGAAGCAGCATAGAATTCAATTCAAGTTAGTCTTCATTTAGCTTTCCCACCTGAAAAGTCTACACTGCATTTTGTTATTATTTTTTTAAACGTATGAAAATAAGTCTTATTACTTTGCTCTCTCTACACAAAATAATATTCTTTTATTCAATTTTGGCTTAGCCTTTTAAAAATAGCAAAATATAAATAGTATGTAAATATTTATAAATTTCTTTAGTAAAGAATTAACACATAGATATGTAAAATATAGAATGTATATGCATATATATATATATACATATATATATATCACTGAAAAAGAAAGAGGTTGAAATAGAAATTTTAATAATACATAAAAATTAATAAGATTTTACTTTAAAATTGCATAAAGTGTGGAATCTCTACTCCCCAAAAAGATGTAGAATTGAATTTTTTTATTTAAAAGGAGATATTAAAAATAAAAACAATATAATAGCATAGAAAATGACAACCTAATAATTATTTTATGTGGCAATAGTCATAAACTTACCACCAGAGATACTTAGAATACACAAGCATGAAATGATTTTGATATTTGCTGTAGTTTAGATCTGAGGTGTCCCCCAAAAGCTCATGCATGAGACAAAAAGTTTAGAGGTGAACTGATTGGGTTATGAAAACCTTAACATAATGGATGTATTAATCTGCTGAAAGGTACTAACTGGCTGTTAACTATAGGTAGGTAGGAGGTAGCTGCAGGAGGTGGGTCATTGGGGTCATGCCTTTGGGGTTTATATTTTGTTCCTAGTGCATGGAGCTCTCTCTTTCTCTGCTTTGTGATCCTCATAGCCTGAGCTGCTTTCTTCCACCACACACTTCCACCCTGATGTTATGCCTCACCTCATGCCTAAAGCAGTGGTGTTGGTTGTCTATGGATTGAGACCTCTGAAATCATGAGCACCAAATAAACCTTTCTACATTGTACATTGTTCTTGTAATATCTTTCAGACACAGTGGCAAAAACGCTGACTAAAAACAGCATGTCAAAAAAAGTATGATGAAAATTTCAAATGTACTTTTTTTGGTAGAAGTTCAAAATGTTGCAGTTCATATGGAAGACTAATAATGAAACAGTTTCTAATATAATTTAAAACCTAATTATTGGTAGTAGAAGAAAATCCTTGAACTACAGATAATAATAATACGGGGAATTTTGTATAAGATTATTACCTGAAAAGGTAAATCAACTGTAAAAGGGAATAAATCTATAAATGGAACATGCAGATATGAGTATTAAAAGTAGTTATAACAACTATCAATTTATTAAGAAATTCATGTGTTATTGGGTAAGTGCTGCTGAAATTTTTTATTATGCTTTTTAAAGAAATTAATTATTTAGTGTCTCTCAAATGTTCAAAATGAGTACTTAGCTTTTACTCCTGGCATAAAAAGCTAAGTGAAAAATGTAAAATAATAGAATACTAGAAACAATTTGAAGTATTGGCAAAAATTTGAGATGGGGGAAGTTTTAAAAGTAAGAAAACTTAGAAATCAGAGTTATAAAAAAATCTATTTATTAATGTAAATAAGATATAAAATATTGTTTTTAAAATAAACAAGTCACCCAAAAAATATGTGTAGTACAAAATAGCTCCCAAAAATTTCTAAAAAAAAAATTTAAAAAAAAAATTAAACAGCAAAAATTGCAAATATGAAGAAAAATCCAGGAGATGAGATGTGAACTATGAATATAAAGTTCTTCAGACATGTGATATATCTCTGTGAATTAGGGAAAAAAAATTTAAAAAGAGTTGATACAATTTTTCACTTATAAAAATTACAATCGTCTGTTGAATATATATTATGTTAGTCCAAATGTGAACTGCTACAATTTTTAAAATAAAATAATCTGAGTATCCATTAAAATATAATTTGATTGGTCAAAATTTACATTGCACAGAAATAAAAGTTAAATATGTATGCACATGTGAGTGATTCATGGTTTGTCATGGAAATCGTTGAGAAAAAAAATTCTTGCAACATGTAAGTGAGAGAATGAGTAATTCAGAGCATAAATATAAAATAATACATGGTAAAAATTAGACTAAGAAAGGGAACTTAAAAATTAATTGATCTTTAGTCACTGATTTGGGAAAAAATTCATGACATTAAGTTCACTGACATTAAGATAAAAATATAGATTTCTATACAGACATACTCCAATTTACATTGATTCAACTTATGATTTTTTTCAAGTTAAAATGGTTTTAAAGTGACTCACTTTTATTAGAAATTACTATTTGAATTTGATTTTTTTTCTGGGCTTGTGATATATAGTATAGTGCTATATTTTGATGACAGGCAGTGGCAGCAAGCTCCCAGTCGGCCACATAAACATGAGGTCAACTACTGATACTCTATAGTGTACTGTCCTGTAAAGTTATATTCATTCTGTTATTGTATTCTTGCAATATTGACATGATATCTTCAAATCACAATCGATTTATCAAGACATCATAAGTCAAAAGCATCTGTATAATGGATAATAAATAAAGACATGACAGAGGCATTGATGGATATGTGAATATATAGATAATATATATAATTTAATTATGCTTGAAATACAAAAAAGAATCTATTACTTTATTGCTTTAAACATATTTAATGGCATGAAGAAAGCATGTAATTTTTTAATTAACCATTATTTTGGAGTAGAGATTGCAAGAGGGATATTTTGAAAATAGGCTATATCTCTATATTAGATGTAAATATGTGAATTTTGAATATTTTGGTTTCATTATTCTTTTGAATAAGGAACAATCATTGTCTTTTTTCTGCCATTTGATATTGTCTGTGTGACAGAAAGCTTGTGTATGTGCTCACACATACAGATAACTTACCTCTTGCGTTTATAGGTTAGTGGACTGAGAGGACTCACAACTTGGCAAATGGAAAAATTTAATACACAGAGAACTTGACTCTGAACTGGACTTCTTGACTGTATTGGAATCAGGGAGAGCGGTGTTTCCCTAGGAAAATTTGAGAATATTTTCTTTAGGTTAAAAATCAAAGAAAAGATTTATATGCTGTCTTAGATGTGGAAGATTGCAAAGAATATTAACCAATATCTATCTTCTGGATTGTTCATCATTAGCTTTTCATTGAGAGATTTTATAAGAACCAACTTCAAGAAATGTATTACTTTTTAAAATTTCAAAGAAATGTTGGTAAGAAATTTATGATACATTAGTGAGAACATACAAGTAGACATTTTTTTTGCCACCAAAATAACATCTCTGAGCATGAAATAACAAAGTCTTTTGTTAACAAGATCTATTAATCTTTAATTTTGAATGTATTATGTTTTGAATGTATCCTCAAAGATCATGTGTTGGAATCTTATTTCCTAGTGCAAATGCATTGAGAAGAGGAATGTTTCAGATGCAATTTGGTCATGAGGTCTCTGCCCTCATTAATGGGTTGGTTATGGGTATGGGTTAGTGATTGTGGGAGTGATTTCCTGATAAAAGGAGGAGTTTGGTCTGTTTCTTTTCTCTCTCCATCTTTCTCTCTTGCCAACCTGTCTTCCACCATTAGATGAAAGAAACATACTTGAACAAACTCACTAGATGTGAACAAACTCACTAGATATGTGCTCTTTATTCTTGAAATTCTAGCTTCCAGAATTGTGAGAAGTACATCTTTAATCTTTATAAATTACTCACAGATATTCTGTTAGAGCAACACAAAATGGACTAAGACAGAAAATTGGTACAGAAAAATGGGACTGTTGCTATGACAAATGTCTGAAAATGTGGCAGTGAGTTTGTAATCGAGTAATGAGTACTCGCTGGTAGAATTTGGAGGAGCAGACTAGAAAAAAACCTATATTGCAATGATTGAAAATTTGAGGACAATTCAGTTAAGAGCTCAAAAAAATGAGAACTGTGGGGAAAGTCTGAAATTTATTAGATAATCTTTGAATCGTTATGAACAAAATGTTGGTAGAAATATGGGTAGTAAATGCCATTGTGATGAGATATCTCTGAAGGAAATTTGGATAAATAAAGGCCACCTTTGCTATTAGGTGACAAAAAATTTGGCTTGATTGTGTACATACCCAAAGATTTTATAGAAGGCACAACATAAGAGCAATGAAATCAGACACATTGTGAGCAAAAAATTAAGCAAGATATTGAGGGAGCTCTATGGGTACTTTCATTTTCATACAATAAGATGAGAAATGAGGATAATTAAAGATAGAATTTATAATTAAAAGGGAATTCAAATGGAAAGGTTTGAAAATTTCAGAGCCTTACTATGAAAGTAGTGAAAAGGCACCTTTAGAGAGAATAAATATATGGTGTGACCAAATGGATATATGCTACAGAGATTAATATAGGTGGAAACAAGCCAGGTTGTATTCATCAAATCAATATATGAATGACTCAAAAGGCATTTCAGAGAACTTCAAGGCAAGCTAGGATAAAGACAGAAATATCTCCATAGGATTCCCATAGCACCTCAGCTTAACTGCCTTGCATAACTTTGGGACTCTGCTTTACAACTTCCAGCAAATGGATTTTTATCTCTCTAGCCTTAGATCAATGGGACACAAGTGTGGCTTGTCTCATTCCTCTGAAGAATTCAAGTCATATGAGTCAGTAGTATACCTGTAGTGCTGATTCTGTAGATTTGCAAACTGTACAGTTATGAAGCCATTACAATCTCCACCTAGACTTCAAAAGCTTTTACAAACAACTTGAAGCTCAGCCAAAGGATTACTCCAGAGCTGGAACCACAGCAGAGAGCCCCTACTAGAGAAATGTTGAGCAAAAATGTGGCATCAGAGCCAGTTCAGACAATTTTCACTAGAGAATTTCGTCATGGAACAACCTGTGAGAACCATCATATGGACTAAGCAGAACAAATCCATAGCAAAGTTGGACAGAGACTTGGGGCTCTATTCCAACCCCAAGGTGTTTATGAGGACACATTCAGAGAAATATTATTCTGGAAAGAAATGCAAATCAAAACTACTCTTAGATTTCATCTCACACCAGTCAGAATGGCAGTTATCAAGAATACAGACAACAGTAAATGTTGGAAAAGGCACACTCATGCATTGCTGGTGGGACTGTAAATTGGTGCAATGGATCTGGAAATCAATATGGAGATTCCTTACAAAACTTGGAATGGAACCACCATTTAACCCAGCTATCCCATTCCTCAGTCTATACCCAAAGGACTTAAAATCAGCATACTATAGTAATGCAACCATGTCAATGTTCTTAACAGGTCAATTTATAATAGCTAAACTGGAAGCAACCTAAATGCCCTTCAATGGATGAATGAATAAAGAAACTTTGGTATTTATACACAATGGACTATTACTCAGCATTATAAGAGAATAAAATCATGGCATTTGCAGGTAAATGGATGGAGCTGGAGAATATCATGTTAAGTGAAGAAAGCAATCCCAAAAAACCAAAGGCTGAATGTTCTCTCTGAAAAGCGGATGCTGATCCCTAATGGAGATAGGGGAGGCATGGGAAAAATGGAGAAACTTTAACTGAGCAAAAGGGGAGGGATGGTGGGGAGGGTGCATGATGGCAGGAAAAGTGGTGGAATGAGAGGGACATCATTACCCCAGGTACATATAAGACTGCACATAGGGTGTGACACTATATCATGTACAAGCAGAGAAATGAAAAGTTGTGCTGCAATTGTGTACAATGATCAAAATGCATTCTGCTGTCATATATACCTCATTAAAATAAATAAATTTTAAAAAGTAAAATTTTAAAAAAAAGAGTTAATCTTGTTTCCGCGTTGGGTTTTGGCCTTATTTGAGACCAGTTTCTTCTTCCTTTTTTCTTATTTTTCTATTTTGAAATAGAAAAAAAAAAAAAAATATAT
>NW_026000108.1:49443038-49451138 GCF_001458135.2 Marmota marmota marmota | reverse complement strand
TTCCTTTCCTAAAACCTTGTCTAGTCATAATAGTGGGTGCATTTTGGTTGATGTTATTTGTTAATGTCAAGGTCGCGGGTTCGATCCCCGTACGGGCCACCAAATGCCGCAGTCTGGCTGGGCACAATCAGGAGCCACTTGTCAAAAGAAACTAACTTTATTTTTAGAACCACACACGCCAAACAAAACAGCCTCTCAGGAAAAACCCTCAGAGCCTCAACTGCCACCACCGGCTTTCCACAAGCCTCTCTCTCCCACACAAGCTTCTCTCCACCTCCCACAATCCTCCTGCTCTTGAGGCCGATTGGTTGGGTCACGTGGGCGGAGCCAAAAAAGTCCCCCAATGAGCAGCTCCGTGGTCTGAAAGGGCAGGGAAACAGCCCAATGAGCATCACCGCAGAGGAGCCAATCAGCTAGATGTTGCTGGGGCCGAGGAGCCAATCAGCTAGATGTTGCTGGGGCCGCTGTGAGCCAATCATCAGCCGGCAGCTGGAAGTTTGCTGGGGCCCCTTCGGCTGTGGCTCTCAACAACCTTTAAGAGGTGATTAGGTCATGAGCACTTTGCCCTCATGAATTGATTCATATCATCATCACAGGAATGCTTTTGCTGCCATGAGATTAGTTTTGTTATAATTTCACGCTGTCTTGTGTGCTCTCTTGCTTTTCTGCCTTTTACCATGGGATGGTACAGCAAGAAGGCCCTCACCAGATTCAATGCCCTAATCTTAGATTTCCCAGCCTCCCAAAACATGAACCCATAGTTTCTTTTGTTCAGAAAATACCCAATCTCTAGTATTTTGTGATAGCAGCACAACAGGGACTGTAAGACAGTCAGTGTTTTAAATTGGCTTGATAAGTTATGAACAAATTTTGAATAAAGTTTATATTTGCAAAGGATTTTCTCATTTAAAATTTTAAAACTCTCATTTTACTTTTCAACCACTGTTTTTACTTAACATTGCTTTTAAATTTTATTTGTCATTTGATGAAACAGAGGGCCTCATACATACTAGGCAAGAACTCTACCTCATGCTCTTTTACTAAAGGTAAGAACTCTAACTAAATAGAAGTAAAAGACAATACTTCTGTGGTCTGTGGCTACATAAGTGAATAAAATATTGTGACTTTGTTCAAATAATACTGCGCCATTTTTTAGAAAAATCATTATAAAAACATTAATCTGAGAAAATAAAGCATTTACTGTGTACAAAATATTAAAATTTTACAGTAAAGATTTTATTGAATTTTGTAAATGTTCAGTCTATTTTTAGGAAGAATTGGCATTTAAAAATGTTCAGAGGAAAAATGTCAGCTTACCATGGGCATTTATTACAGTATTAAATAGTTGTACCACTGGTTTCTTAAAAGATTATTCATCCAAATATGTTAACATATATAAAATGTTGAGATATGAATGAAATAAGAATTCGGTATTGCCTTAAGAAATTCAGTTGCCTTTCTAGTAGGTAGATATAGCAAGAAGGTATACATGGCCTATTCTTTTTTTCCTTTTAATTAATGTATATTTAGAAGTGTTGTTCATTAAAAAACTTTTATTTCTTATATTGAGGATCATGTTTAGTTTTTGTCCAACATTTGAGATATGAAGATGTGGTTAGAACAAGAACCTGCCAAGAGGCAAAGAATAAACCACAGGGAATTTAGTAGAATAATTATACTCACATCATTAGGGATTCTTATCCTTTATGAAAGAATGAAGTATTTTTGGTTGGTGTTTGATATTATCTTGACCCATAATAACACCTGAAACTTTTATTAACGAAAGTATTCTAAAATAAATCTCACATATTTAAGGAGATAGAAGACAATCAAATTAAGGACTGTACAAAACCAATACTCTTGGTGTTTGGAATGACCTTAATTTGTAATTAGTAATTAAATAAAGGTGAAGAAAGTGGCTTGGAGCTAATTAAAGTTCCACATATGGGGAAAGAATATCAAAAATTTATAGGAAGAAAGGTAATTCACTTTCAGTAGCATCCATTTTATAACGAAGTTCATAACAGTTGCTCGAAATAAGACTGACTGTATTCCTTTAATAAGTGTACTTAAATGAGTACAAATGATAATCAATCATGTATACTGTTAATGATTTCAATTCGCTTAATGTAGTCTGTTCAGTAAAATAAACAATGTGTAATAGGTCACAATTCAATGAAAACCTTAGAGAATCAATATTTATATTTTAATAACATCAAGTAATGAATTTCATAGAACACATTTAATTTTCAAATGACAGAATAGCATATGCTGAAATAACGTTTTCACAACAAACTTGGATGGATATTTACTAGATTTTTCATCAAACTGAGCTATTGAATCTATGTATAAGCAAATGACTATAGAAGAAAAGACTGAAAAGCATTAAAATTAGTTTATCAACTTAAAAATCTTCATTTTCTTTACTAATTTAAAGTTTATTAGATGTACAGACATTCAATTTAAGCTATAAAAATACGAAATTGTTCACTAAGATATATTTATATATAGTATAGCGAAGAAGATCTTCATACCCTTTTTATAAAAGGTAATTCATACATTTGTTTAGGTGGTATTGGGTCTTGCATGGGCATCATTTTCAAAATTTATGTTTTAAGCAATTGGCAAGATTCTTATTAAGCTGAATCCACTGCACAGAAGAGCCCCCACCTTTTGAGTAATGTGTCCTACTTGTGCTTTTTCACTAAAGATCTATTTCTTGAACACTACAGTAATGTGACAGTTCTAATGATGTATGGGATAATACATCATGAGCATGAAGTTTTGCTGTATTCCTCAAAGAGTTGTATACCTGCTGAAGAAGCATGAGACTTAGAAAACAAAGTGGGTTCAGCTCCACTGGAAGAGTTTATTAGTCAGTAAGAAACCTGTGGTACATTTATTTCTCTTGACTAGGAAACTAAAGCAGAAGTTATGTAAAAAAATCTGTTCTGTGAAACAAATGAGGTTGTGTCACCCTCACCCCAAGACTCTAGAAATTAATGAACAATGCATTTCAATTAAGTATAAGAAATTTGATCACTGCACAATATTTTATCATTACTAAGTATACAGAATATCCTATATGCTAGGATCTTTATGAAAATATATTTAAAACATAGTTCCTATCTAGGAAGAATAATCTGTTAACTTAAGGAAGTTACCAATAACTAAATTTAGGAATAAACTTCATGTGAACAATCCTGTTTTAAGAGTTGATCCATGAACTCATATTTTGGAATAAAAATCAGTATATAAGCTTATATAGGAGTAGGGAGTTGACAATATTCTTTTGCTAAATGTGTAGCATTTCCTATAAAGGAAAATGCATAAGCATACTAATTCTTGAGAAGACATTATGCCAGGCACATGAAGCCTTCAGTACATGATCTATTGCTCTCTACAAATTTTAGGCCTTAGGAAAAGGCAAAGTGGTAGAAAATGCACAGGGAAATAGTAAACACACTTTATATTTTTGTGGGTCACTTAGTGTTTATAGATAATTAAATTTATGTTATATATGTATAAATATATAATTCAGACATTTCCATAGAATCAAGTAGAAGGAAACAGTTTTAAATGATAAAATTGTGAATATATTGTCTTTCTTAGAAAAACGTGATCACAGCATTTTAGGCATACAGACAGTCTGAGAATAAATCATTTGTACCAGAGCTAGAAACACTGCATATTCTGTCTTCCTCCTAGGCCAGCCTCACCTAAAATCTCTGTGTCTGATAGGCTACACCAGATCACAATGGCCTTTTAGTTTCCCTTGCATGTAATATATTTCCCTCTTAAGTCTTATTTAATTTTGGGTGGGGCTGGGTACCAGGGATTGAACTCAGGGGCACTCAACTACTGAGTCACATACCCAGCCATTTTGTGTGTTTTATTTAGAGACAGGGTCTCAATGAGTTGCTTAGTGCCTCACTGTTGCTGAGGCTAGTTTTGAATTCACAGAATCCTGAGCTACTGGGATTGCCGATCTGTGCCACCACAACTGGCTTATTTCATTTTTGATTGACATATAATAATTGTACATATTTACAGGGTACAACATAATGTTTTCTTACAGTATAAATGGTGTAATGATTAAATTAGGGTGATTAATATCTATCACCTTAAGCATTTATCATTTCTTTGTGGTGGGAACATTCAAAATTGTCTCTTCTCTTTTGAAATACACAATATATTATTGCTAACTGTAGTCACCTGTTATGCAATAGAAGACCGGAATTTATTTCTCCTAGCTAATTGTAACATTAAATACATTAATCAATCTCTCTACATTTCCCTGTGGTCTGTCTTCCCCAGACTCTGATAATCACATATATGAGTAAGATTACAGTATTTGTCTTTATGAGCATGGCTTATTTCACTTAAAATAATGTCTTCCAGACTCATCCATGCTGCTACAAATGATAGAATTTCATGCTTTGTTATGGCTGGATATCATTCTATAATGTGTATTTACCACATTTTGTTCATCCATTCATCTGTTGTTATATACTTACATTGAATCCTTATTTTGGTTATGGTGACTAGTGCCACAATAAGCATGGAAGCATAGATGTCTTTGGCATTCTGATTTCATCACCTTTGCATATGGACACAGTTTTGGGATTGCTGGTGGTTTTTTTTTTTAATTTTTGTGGAACTTCCGTAATTTTTTCATAATGGTTATACTAATTTAGATTCCTACCAACAGTATGTAAGGATCCATCTTTATCCACCTTTTCATCAATACTTATTATTTTTATTAAAATATAATGATCATTACAGTTTAGGTGTAAGACATAGCCTTGCCCTATGTTGTGCACCCCAATTGACATCCCAAGAAAATTTGATTTAGTGCAAATATGAGCTTTAAATTGAATTTTCTTGTTAAAACATTCAGAATAAAGTGCCAAAATGGGTGGAAGATGGGAAACCTATTGAACTATGAAAGTTACAATGTTTTTAGAAACCCAGGAAACAGGTCCTTCTGAAACCAGTTCTTTGTTCTCTTCAGTGTAATTTGCTAATGTCCGGTAACACTGAAAGATCTCACCCAAAATGAGGTTGTATGACATTTTTGCAACAAATCCTTTCCTTTCCTCATGAAAGACTAAGAGGTACCATTTCACAACCTGAACCATTCAATCCCTGGGATCTTTCCGGTCACTAATGCTCACAAACAGGCCCAGATGTGCAAAAAATTCTGCATGTATTTCTAAAAGAGAATTTTTGAGAATAAATGTTGGAAGAACTACCTTAGTAAGATCTATTCTGAGCCTAACCTGTGACAAGAGGTGCATGTACTCCTTCACTGATCCTGCTTCTCTGTCATCATCTATAGTCAGGTGAATCAAAAAGGTCAGCATTATTTGTCCCATTGGACATAGAAGAATTTAGTGACTCTGTGGTATCTGGGTGTTTTAGTCTATTTCCTGAGCTGCTGTGTGTCAAGACTGAGACAGATACAGAAGAATTTTGGGATAAGCTGCTCTGAAGGAATTCATCAGCATCATAGAATTCATCTTCAGTGCTAGAGTAAGAAAACTCTGGGACTGTATTTGAAGACAAGACAACAAGTTAGACTGCTAATAGGTGGTGAATCCCCCTTGATCATGGTGCATGACCTTTTTGATATGTTTTTGTATTCGATTTGCTAAAATTTTATTGAGAATTTTTGCATCTATGTTCTTTAGAGATTGGTCTGAAATCTTCTTTTTTTGATGTGTCTTTTCCTGGCTTTGGAATCAGGGTGATATTGGCCTCATAGAATGACTTTGGAAGTGCTGCCTCTTTTTCTATTTCCTGGAATAAATTGAAGAGTATTGGTATTAGTTCTTCTTTAAGAAATCGGCTATGTATTAATCCAGTCCTGGGCTTTTCTTATTTTGTAGATTTCTGATGGCATCTTCTATTTCATTGCTTAAAATTGATCTGTTTAAATTGTGTATATAATCCTGATTCAATTTGGGCAAATTATATGACTTTAGAAATTTATCAATGCCTTCAATATTTTCTATTTTATTGGAGTGCAAGTTTTCAAAATAATTTCTAATTATCTTTTGTATTGCTCTTGTGTCTGTCGTGATATTTCTTTTTTCATCACATACATTAGTAATTTGAGTATTCTCTCTCCTTCCCTTCTTAAGCATGGCTAAGGGTCTGTCAATTTTATTTGTTTTTTCAAAGAGCCAACTTTTTGTTCTGTCAATATTTTCAATTGTTTCTTTTGTTTCAATTTTATTGATTTTAGCTCAGATTTTAATTATTTCCTGTCTTCTACTGCTTTTGGTGTAGATTTGTTCTTCTTTTTTCTAAGGGTTTGAGATGTAATGTTCAGTCATTTATTTGTCGACTTTTTCTTCTTTAAAGGAATGAACTCCATGCAAAAAACTTTTCTCTTAGAATTGCTTTTGTAGTGTTCCAGAGATTTTGATGTTTTATCTGTGTTCTCATTCACCTCTCAATATTTTTTTTAATATCCTCCTTGATGTCTTCTGTAACCCATTGTTTATTCAGTAGCATATTATTTAGTTTCCAGGTGTTGGAGTAGCTTTTATTTTTTATTTTGTCATTGACTTCTAATTTCATTCCATTATTATCTGATAGAATGCAGAGTAGTATCTAGACATTTTTTATATTTGCTGAGTTGCTTTGTGACATAATATATATTCTATTTTGGATAAAGATCCATGTGTTGGTGAGAAGAAAGTTATCCCCTCATTGAAGGATGAAATATTCTATATATGTCAGTTAAATTTCAGTTATTGATTGTATTATTGTGTTTTATAGTTTTTTTTGTTCAGCTTTTGTTTGGAAGATCTATCTAGTGATGAAAGAGGCGTGTTAAAGTCTCCCAAAATTATTGTGTTGTGGTCTATTTGACTCTTGAACTTGAGAAGAGTTTGTTTGATGAACATAGATGCTCCATAGTTTGAGGCATATATATTTATAATTGTTAAGCCTTGTTGGTGTATGGTTCCCTTGAGCAGTATGTAGTGTCTTTCTTAATCCTTTTTGATTGACTTTAGTTTGAAGTCTACTTTATTTGATATGAGGATGGAAACCCCTGGTTGCTTCCACAATCCATATGTGTGGTATGATTTCTCTCAACCCTTCACCTTCAGTCTGTGGATATCTTTTCTTATAAGATGAGTCTCTTGGAGACAGCATATTGTTGGGTCTTTTAAAAAAAAAATCCAGTCTGCTAGTCTATGTCTTTTGATTGGTGAGTTTAGGCCATTAACATTCAGGGTTTATTGAGACATGACTTGTATCCCCAGCTATTTTTGTTTATTTTTGGTATTTTATGTGACGTGGTTTGTCCTTTTATTAGATTTTCCTTTAATGTAATACCTCCCTCTGCTGATTTTCATCAATGTTTTTCATTTTCTCTTCGTGGAATATTTTGCTGAGGAAGTTCTACACTGCAGGCTTTCTAGTTGTAAATTCTTTTAACTTTTGTTTATCATGGAAGGTTTTTATTTCATCATCAAATCTAAAGCTTAGTTTTGCTGGATATAAGATTCTTGAATGGCATCCATTTTCTTTCAGAGCTTGGTGTATGTTGTTCCATGATCTCCTGGCTTTGAGGGTCTGGGTTGAAAAATCTGCTGAGATACAAATTGGTCTCCCTCTATATGTAATCTGATTCTTCTCTCTTGCAGCTTTTAAGCTTCTATCCTTTTTGTATTCTCTATGCTAGGCAATTTCATTATAATGTGCCTTGGTATAGATCTGTTGCAATTTTGTTCACTTGGTGTCCTGTAAGCCTCA
Source organism: Marmota marmota marmota (assembly GCF_001458135.2). Taxonomy (NCBI): domain Eukaryota; kingdom Metazoa; phylum Chordata; class Mammalia; order Rodentia; family Sciuridae; genus Marmota; species Marmota marmota. The sequence goes on along the minus strand of NW_026000108.1, from coordinate 49,443,365 downwards.
TATTTGATTTTCCAATTCTTTATTTATGCTTGGGAAATTTACTGATATTATCTCATTGAAGAGACTGTGCATTCCTTGGGTTTAAAACTGTGGCTCACTCTATCCCAATAACTCTTAGATTTGGTCTTTTGACATTGTCCCATAATTCTTGGATGTTCTGTTCATGGTTTCTTACTATCTTCATTGTGTGATCAACTTTATTTTTCAAATTGTATATTTAGTCTTCATCATCTGACATTCTTTCTTACAAGTGATCTAGTCTGTTGGTTATGCTTTCTATTGAGTTTTTTGTTTTGTTTTTTTTTGTTTTTTTTTTTTTTTTTTTTG
>NW_026000108.1:49300588-49443015 GCF_001458135.2 Marmota marmota marmota | reverse complement strand
TTTTTTTTTTTTTTTTTTTTTTTTTTTTTTTTTTTTTTTTTTTGGTTTATTGTATTTTTCATTTCAAGGATTTCTGTGTTTTTTTTTTTTTTATCCCAAGTCTCTATCTCTTACTTGAAGTAATCTTTTGATACCTGTATTTGCTCTCTTATCTCTTTGTTGGAGTGATCAATTTTTGCCTGTATTTGCTCATTTAGGTCATTCTTTAATTCACAGATCCTTTTAATTATGAACTTTCTAAACTCCTTCTCTGACATTTCATTAACTTCACTGTCCATGAGTTCTTTTATTATAGTGTCCTGGTTTGTTTGGAGCACTTTCCTCCCTTGTTTTTACATGTTGCCTGTGTGTCTTCTTTCTTGCAGTGTGGATCTGAGATATTACAGTTTCTACACTATATTCTTATAGTGCTCATGCAGATTGTCTGTACCTCACCTTGATGTTGGGATTCCAGACCCTGCTGGTGTCCCACAATGTATGCTACTGCAACTAAAGTTGGGGTGGCAATAGCCGAGATAATTCAAGATAATAGTTCAAGTGCCCCAAGATGAAAGCAATGTCTTACAGAGATGGAGCTGAAAGGGTGGGCCTCACACTCTCTTAGGGATGCCTGCTAGGCAGTGTCTGCTGTCAAAAAGTTAGGGGCTACTGCATGTGGAAGGCTATGTTAATGACTCCAGTGTCCCAAGTTAGAAGTGGGTTAGGCTTGGGCTCCCAGTTGCGGGTGGGGGGACTCAGACCTACCCTGAACCTGGGTCCTGTGCAAGTGGGTGTGGGTGGATCTAGGCTGGGCCTGGGCTCATGCTGTAGGTAGTCTGCTGGTTGGAAGATGCAGTCCTGTTCCAGAGGCTGGGCTCCAGCATGTATCTGCCCTGCTGGTGGAGGGATGGACCAGGGCCTACTATGAGCCTGGGACCCTCACAGGCCAGTTGCAGGGATCTGGGCCACTGGGATTGACCTCCCTCCGTAGTCTGCTGGTCAGAAGGGGTAGTCCTGTGCCAGAGGCTGGGCTCAGGTGGTTATCTGGAGGTGGAGGAATGGACTCAGGCTTACTGTGAGCCTAGGTCTCATGCAGGCTGGTGTGGGGGGATCTCTGATTTGAAGTTTTGATTGCATTTTTTAATTGAAATCATTTTACTCTTTTAACTCTGGGATTCTGTTCTATTTCATTGTTTCATTTTCTTTGCCACAATGTCCCCTTTGTCCATGTATTACTTTCCAAATTTCATTTAATATTTTAATCTTTATGTTTTTGTTGTTATCTTCTTTAAGGGGATTATAATTAATTTTTAATTAATTTTTTTTGCTGTCATTTCATAGAACTCCACCTCCCCAGCCTCTATTTTTCAGCTTTGCTAGTTTCTCTTATAGGTGTCATGATTTCCTGATTCTTTTAAGCCTATGCCATTACATTGGTTTAGATACATTTGAGGAGTTATTCATCTCTTCTGGATTTTTATCAAGTTATTTGTCAGAGATAAACCTTCCCTATGATTTGGGATGGACCAGCTTGCTGGCAAAGACCACAGGCATGCAGAGTTTTGTTGTTGTTGTTGTTCTCTAGATGGTTATTTGGCTTTGCCTTAATTATCAAGGGACTGTTAGTTGAGTTTTACTATTAGACAAGATTATGAGATAAGCTCTACAATCAGACAGAGCTTCTGACTGAATACTGCCATCACTGTTGAGCAGGCCATGCCTAATAACATATTTTTTTTTTGATCAAGTAGTACTGTGGCTCAAAGACTGGGCATAGTCACTTGTTCAGATGGACAGGACCAGTTGTTATATCCAGTAGACATGAACAGTTAAAGTTGGCCTTTTTTCCTATGTAGGACCTTGAGGTGGGCTTTAAGGCTGAGACAAGTAGTATTTAAACTCCAATTTGTGGCAGAACTAGACTTTGCTCTTTGCTGAAATGCCCTGTGGTGGTTGTCCTCATCCCTATATGGGACCTTGGGCTACAGTCTGAAGCTGGGCCAGGATACTGGTTTTTAGGTGTTAAAGCCAGGTAGAAAAGGTCCTATCACTTCTGGAAGCAAACAGAAGTGGCCAGGGCATTGTGGGTTGGCTATATTATTGGTTAGTAACTGCGATTGGTGTCATTCCTGGCACATACACAGTCACCACCATTATCTGTGCAACAGTCACTATGAGTTCTGACTTGTTGCTTTTTTTCTTCCTGACTTCAAGTTGTGTATTTATTTATTTATTTATATGGGGTGCTAAGGATCAAACCCAGGGCCTCCCACATGCTAGATGAGCACTCTACCGCTAAACTACAACCCCAGCCCCCTTTCAGGTGGTCTATTAATGCTATTATTCACTGTGTTTCCCATGAGGTAATACCAGAATGAGTTTTTCTGGAAAGCATCTGAAGAATTCTAATAAAGCTAGATGTCTACTTCTGATTCATTCTTTCCACTGCAGAAAGCATGAGAAGATAGTCCTTTTGCCTGTGCCAGCTTGGGGAAGAATAAAGGGCACCATAGTCAAAGATACCTTTTCTCTTAACTTTTTATTTTGCAATTTTGTTTGGTTCTTTAGTTTACTCAATTGTTTCAGTCTTATTCCTGAGTGTTGAGGTTTTCATGAAGGTGTTCCATCTGTAATTTCTATTTGTACTATCTATGAGGAAGGTAATGAACCCTATGACCTCCTATTTTGCCATCTTGCTTCCAAAGTTCATCCATTTTTCTAAAAAATAAAATTGCAATTAAAATTTTAATTTTTTTTAAAATTATCTTTTCCCCTTCCTTCTTACTGTCATATCCTGTTTTGGGTGTTAAAATAAATACTGATACAAACAGTGTATATTATGTTTTAGACATGAGGAGTTCCCTAAAAGCTCATGTGTGAAACAATGCAATAAAGTTCAACAATGAAACCAACTTGAATCTAATGTATGAAATATGATATATCAAGAGCTTTGTAATGTTTTGTGCCACAGTCTGGCTGGGCACAAAATCACGAGCCACTCAAGCAGGAACAAACTTTATTTTTTGAAACTGCCGCCAATGCCCCGTAAGTTCCCGGGAAGATTGCCAATCAAGGCACACGGTGTTCTCCTGGATCCCCAGAACCCAAGAGGAAGTTCCTCCTCCGGAATTCCCTCCTACCGCACTTCCCCAACCAATGGGAACTCTCCAGGCTGAGGTGGACAGCAGGAGTCCAATATCCATATGAATGCAAATCTTAACATAATCATATCATCTCAGTGGCTTGCTGGCATCACCTTTCAACCAAAAATGCCATGCATCATATTACTTGGCTGTGGCTCTTAGCAGTTTTGAACAACCAATAAAAAAAAAAAATTAAAAAAAAAGAAATGATTGGGTTATAGAAGCCTTAAATTAATCAGTCCATTAATCCCCTGATAGGGGTTAAGTGGGTGCAACTGTAGGCAAGGTAGATATGGCTAGGGGAGGTGGGTCTCTGAGTGTGTATCTTTAGGATATATATTTTGTTCCTAGAGAGCTGAGTCTCTCTTTCTGCTTCCTGGTGCCACATTCCAAGCTGCTTCCCTCCACCACACATTTCCACAATTATGTTCCACATCACCTTAGACCCTAAGGAAGGGAATCTACTGTCTATGGCTGAAACCTCTGAAACTAAGAGCCCCCAAATAAACTCTTCCTCCTCTAATTGTTGTCAGATCTTTGAGTCACAGCAACAACGCAATAACAACAACAAAAAAATAACTGACCAAAGCAATGTAGTCTATTTCTCTGTGTGCACATATATGTGGCTGTATAACATGCATTGTATGAGCATCTTTAAATTTTTTAGAAATTAACATATTTATATCTAAAGTAGTTGAATGCGCTTATAATTTCTTTAGCAGAATAAAAGTGCTGTAATTTCTCTGAATTTTTATTAATCTTAGTTTGAAATGCTATCTTATTATGTTTTCAGTTACATTCTTTTAATTCTAGGAAATTTCATCTCGTTTCAAATGAACTGCTTACATATTTTGCTCATCAATGGGTTAGCTTTCTTGTTTACTAACATTTAGTTTTTAAACTTATGATTACATATTTATAAATTTCTCTGAATCTGGAATTATATTTTAGTTTTCTGGTGTTCTTCATGAGGATTAGTTATTGTAAATTATTATGTAATCAAACCATTTAATATTTTACTTAAAAGATTTTGTTTTCGTATTGCATTTAAAAACATTTCTAATTTTATCAAGATAGTCACTTTTATTTTCTTCCTTTTAAATTGTGGTTTATAGTACATGTACACTTTTCCCCCATGAGAATAGTCTAGTTTTTCCAGATACATTTAATATATTGTTCTATTTTCACACTGATCTTCAATGCTCATTCTATCAACTTTATTTTCTTAAAAGGTCACTTTCTGTGTTCCCTATTCAGTTTGATTGTTCCAATCATCTCTTCATTGGCTAACATGTGGTAGGGCAAGTTCATCCAACTTCTTCTTTTTCAAAGTTACCATAGCATGTATCACAGTGTTGTTTTCCCATGTAAAATATAAAAACAATTCTTCAAAACTTATTAGAAATAATAAAGTTTTTATTGAAATTACAGAAACTTAATCTAATTAATATCCAATAGTCTTACACATCTCAATTAAATTAATTTTTCATTTTGAAAACAATGTATTCTCTCTCTGCTTTGTTCAACTTAAAGTTACATTCTCACATTTGTTTCTGTGAATATTTGTATTTTCTTCCATTAGTAGTAATATTAGTAGTTGTAATAAAAACAATAACTATAATAATAATATAACAGAATAGCACAAATACTAGGAGAGATCCTAAACTTAAACAGTATTATCTTAGTAACTTAACATCATTGTCTTAGCAGACTTATACCTTCCAAAGATAATTTGTGAACCACATTTGTTAAATAAATGTGATTTTCTTGTCCCTAAATTTTTAGTTAAGTGTATATGCCTACCAATCAAAATAGGAAGTCAAATTAGAAAGCAATCATGTTCCATGAAATTTTTATGCTATTTTAATTCATAAAGAATGTATCAATATTGTCTAATATCTACATCTTGATATGAAAGTTAAAATTAATTTGATAAAGCATATGAACATGTTCCAAAGCAAGTCTTTGACCAAGCAACTAAAACTGTACTTAAAATATTTCTTCCCTCTATAGAACAGTTGGCACTTTGCTTATTGCAATCTGTTGGCAAAAGAACTTAAATAATAGTGAAAAAGTGTGGGAACCTCCATAGCTAGATTTAGTTTATTTCACTTTTATTTATTTCAATAATTTTTTGTTTTCTTTAAATTCTGTGTTCTTATATTCTGATTTAGTCATGTTTTCTTTATTTCTCTGAAAGTAAAGCAAGGGCCTATGTTTAGAAATGACCACTTAGATTTTTCTAGACAATCTTCACTACGGAAAACATAAGTTCTTAGTAGGTTATTTTTTTTTTATATCTGTTCCCATAAAGGATCTTTTTAAAGTGCCAACAGCTTTCATGGCTACAAATGTTTTTCTCACTAGTAATTTCTTTTTTGGACAACTTTGACTTAAATGGCAAAAATGAATATTAAACAAAAATTTAAAAAAAAAACATTATTATAAATGAAATGCAATAAGAATGGAGATATTTTTAAAATGCAAAAACTTATATAGAGCTGCCAAACCTAGTTACCCTAAGAACAAGTGAGAAAAATGTAGATTGCCTCCTGAGCTTTCAAAAACCATCAGACATTCAATATGTAGTAATGACTGAACATATTCACTGTACTTAAAGCCTATATAAAAAGAAGTGTCTGAAGAAATCTGAATTAAAGAAGATTCTGTGAAATTTGCCTAAGTACAGAATTCACATCTATTTTGAATTTTCTTGCTTTTATTTAAGACAAGTGGCAGATAATTTCACAGCTGTCAGTTAATGCACATAATGAATGTCTTATAAAAGGATGAAAGCATGAAGTTGTATTCATGTTCCCCAAGTATGTAAAATAAATTCAAAAGGGTGTCAAGATCTGGTATGAAATGAAAAATGCAAGAACACTTCAGTTTAGCAGTATGTGGGGGTGGGGTGGGAGGGAGTAAAATAGTCCTTCTTCACCTCCCTATAAATTAAGTCACTGAGAGCAGGCAAAGCACTAAGGGCTCTAACTCAAATTATTACATCAGTTTCTCAGAGCTTTATAATATGGAACTTTTATCAGATATGGGGGTGAATTTTAATTGCTTTAAAATTCTGTCTCTTAAATTTAAGAGTAAATCTTAGCATTCCTTAGCCTTTAGAACCTGTGGGTGTTTTGTTAACCAGACAAGATAGGTACAGACATTTTCCAGCTGGGAAAGAAGATACAATGATGTTAATACAAAAGCAGTGACCAGTGTTAACATTGGATAAATGTCACTAGTCTAAATCTTATCCATGTAATGTCTTATAATGAGACCCGTGAAATTGTACAAGAATAGCTTCTTAAATTCTGCAAATAAAATGGTTAGATCTTATTCTTTAATAGTTTTGTGTTACTCACTGTATTGATTTAAAGAAAACAATCCATAGATAGAACATATGAGATCTATAATACTAAAATTGTTTCAACCTATTAAAAATACCATAAATTTATACACATAACTTATTAACAAACAATGAGGTTATATCTAAAAAACACCCATCATGTGTGGAAATATTTATAATTCAAAATGCACTTTGTATATCTAACCTCTGGTGCATCATAGCTGAAGAACACAGTACACTTTAACATACAAGTTGTTAAGCTTTCTGATGATGGGGCTGACCGGGAGCTGAGGCTCTCTTTCTCAATGCCCAACATTCAAGACAGTACTGTTCTGCACATCACTAGCCAGGGAAAAGATCAAAGTTTGAAACAGTATCTACTGAATGTACATTGCATTTCCAACCTAAAGCCAAAAATTAGAAGTGGAATCTTCATAACAAAGTACACAGATGTATATTTTAAGGAAAGCACAAACTTAATCACACACTGAAACAATGATATCCTATTTACAGATGGAGTGTTGCCTCTCTTATCTATATCCATGGTGGTTTGTTAGAGTTTGCTATTATGTATTTTTCTGAAAATCAGTAAGGCTTTCCAAACTTGAATTTTATCTTTGGTGTGGTATTATAATCCAAACTAATGAAGGAAGAAAACTAGCATTAATTCATAAAATTGTTTATGTATTTCATTTGTTTCTACCACAAATTTAAAAAAGAAACCATTCTAAATTTAAACCATTTCAGAAAATAGGATGACACATCCTATTTCATTTTGTAGAGCCAGAATCACTCTCATAATAAAATCAACAAACATCTACTCTTAGATGAGTACTTTTTTTCTCAGAAATAGAATAATACTGAGCCCTGGAATATTAATGATAATTGTATATCATTAAAATGCAAAGCTATGATCATCACAAAAAAAACCATTAAGAGAGTTGGAAACACAAGTGTCAGAATAGAATAATTTAATTACAATATTTAGTCTACAAGGGAATTCAGATTAAGAAGGTTTATAAAACTTCTACAAACCAATGAGAAGAGAAAAAGCAATTCAATTTATATATAGCTTGAATTCAATTTATATATATATATATATATATATATAAAGCTTGAATAGAAATTTTGCAAAAGAGAATATCTAAATGTACAAAAAGTTCTCAAACATATATCAAATAAGTGAACGTATAACAATAATGGGCTAATACTATGTTAAAAAGTCTAAAACTGAAAGATTTCACAACGAAATATTGAATAGGATGTTGCATGACTAGAATTTTACAATATAGTAGGTAGGAGATAAGATGGGCACAAAATCTTAGGAAAACTGATGCTATCACTAGCTCTGACCATAAGGAAATCCTATGTTCTGGCAATGTCACTGCTCATCATGCTTCTAAAAGAAGTAAGTAAATACATATATGATAAGACATCTACAATAATATTCATTCTCAAAAAAACAAAGACTGGAAGTCACCACAAAATCCATCAACAGTGTAATTAGCAACCAAATCACGGTATTGAAACCAGAATTTTGAGATAAGACTAAATTTCCTCTCAGTATTGTTTTTAATATTTATTTTTCAGTTTTAGGTGGACACTATATCTTTATTTTACATTTATATAGTTCTGAGGATAGAACCCAGTGCCTCTTGCATGCTATGCGAGCCCTCTACCACTGAGCCATAATCCCAGCCCTTCCTCTCAGTTCTTGAAGAGTAAAATACATGGACAATCTTGGAAGGGAAGAGTAAATGGATTAGGATTTATTTAAGCCAGAAAAGAGAAAACTCCCATCATGTGGGAGCGGGCCTGATAGCAGAAAAACCCATTTTGGTATGAAAGCTAAGGAGTTTATATATGATTCTAGGACACAGCATTGAACATAATCATCTAAAATATGTATTGAAAGGGCATCCTAGCTACCACCCATGTTCACTTCCATCCTCCTTTCCGTAACCCATTCCCCTTCCCCTAACTGCCTTCTGTGTTCACCCTAGCCTTCTGTTTTCCACCTCTGGGACTAATGAATTGGCTGGAGGTTTTCCCACAGGTGAGCCTTAAGGTCTTTTACATTTGAAATAGGCCTTGATGGTGCTCATTAACAAGTCTAAGGGTTAGTCTCAAGGTGTAATGGAATGGGGCCCATTATCCTGACTTCCTGCTCACTTTACTATTTATTCTGTTTTATCCTCATTCAGTATAGTCATGCAATAACACTCAATGGCATTATAGACTGAACTGCTGCCATATGAAAAAATGCTCATGCATCTTACAAATGCAGCACCTTACAAACTTAATGCTAAATGAAAGAAAACAGACATCAAAGGATAAATACTAATTAAAATTATGCAAAGTTTAAAAACTTGATATTTTTAAAAAGTTTAGAAATGAGAATGATGGTTGCCTCTGTGGGGGATAATGTCAAGGAAGGAGCACTAATGATAGAGGGGTGCAAAAGGACGGTCAGTGTAGTTAATGGAAGATGAGGCTGTTTAAGAGGAAACAAAATTGCTAATACTTCAGGAGCACTTCCCCCTCTTCCAGCTGTTGCCAAGATTACCTTACTCCAGGGAATTATTCCTCCCTGCATGGAGTTGTTAATAGTAGCCCCTGGGTGACTCCCTTCCTGCCATATCCCTGGGTGACTTCTTTCTAGCCCTTGGATCACTCCACCTTTTGGGTCATATAAGCAGGATGGGAGGAGGAGAATGCATAAGAAAAAAGAAATCTAAAATCTAGAAAAGGGGACATGAAAACAAAAGAAATCTAAAATCTATACACTTCCTACTCCCTTTGGCATCAACTTGAACCCCTTTCTCTTCAGAGGAGCCTTTCTCTCTCTCTCTCTCTCCTCTGTTTATTTGATCCTTTAAATATACCTTTTTAATCTTTCCTCAGCATTTCTTGGGTTTTCAATCTTCAATACCAGGGGAACAGGATTGGAACTGGATTCTCTACATTGGTATCAATGGGACTTATTTTCTTATTTAGAGAATGTGCATAAAACTGTATTCAGTTTGTGAAAATTGATAGATCTCTATGCCTACAATGCTTAGGTTGTAAATGTATTTGTTTGATTAAAGAAAGCAACAAATACTAGGTGACCTAAAAAGTAGTAAGACACGCTAGCTACATCTCTTACATAATCTGTAACTTTGTAACTTTGAAATTCCAAAAATAAATAGGAATAGAGGATTAAAAATCAAACATATGCATGTAAATCTGAGACAAAAGACATGGTGGAATTTAACATGAATCTTTATTTTAATTAATTCTATTAGATTCATGCCACTAATTTTTAGTCTTCTCTAATTTCCAGTTTGATTAATTGAGGCCTGGAATTCCCTACAGTGCCAACAATTTTACCTTCTCATTGGAGAGAATACCTAGCAAACAATAGAAATAATTCACGGGGCTGTACAAGTTAGGATACATAAATACAGATAAATGAAGACATATATTCAAATACAGGATTTTCTTATACAAAGAATTTTAATGAATAATTTCTCTGTAAAAATTAGTTTTTGTTCTTTTAATTGCTTTATCTTACTTTGTATTTCTCAGTAAAATTACTTGGAAATAACAAATAGAGAATTTTTTTTTCAATTTAACAAAGTGACAAAATAAAATACCAGCCTTTGAAAGCAAAACAAGAACCCAAATCTTAATGGATTAATACAATAAAAGCTTATTTATTAGTCACATTACCTGCCCTTCTTGTGTAAGCTATGCCTCTGCATATGAGGCAGATGATTGTTAGACCAGTACGCAAGAAAAGACCACTGACTCCAATTAAAATCAAATTAAAGCAAGCTTATTATTTCAACCAGCCGGGCTGCCTCTCCCTCCCAAAACGGCGGGAACAAGACAGCACCCCAGCTTTCCTGCAGCCCAGCTTTATAGCCCAGAAAGTTACACAAAGAGGGGTTACAGATAACAGAACTCTGACAAGCATCACACTAATGGTAGTTTACATTTTTTTGCTGGCCCCAACATCAGAATTTATGAGGACCATTAGAGCCTCAGAGAGGGTCATTGTCTGGCCAGGGAAGGCCAAGATTTGTGAGGTGTCACTAAAGTTTCAGAGAGGGCTGCTATCTGGTCAGAGAGCCAGGCATGGGTGAGTTCAAGGCACGGGCAGGCATTCCAAGCAGGTTCAGAATTTGCAGTAATTTATAATAAAGCCGAAACTATCTTTTCATGGCTTTGTGGCAAGATGCCCAATTTTAAGAAAAGATCAGGTTGGGTCTAGTATGATCATACTTTTACTTGAGGACATAGACTGATGGGTACTTCATCAACACTCATATCGCCATTGACTACTGAGGTTCTCCATACATGAGATACACAACGCTCACTCCCATTTCATTGGCTAAAGCAAATAAAATAGTTATACCTAATATAAAAGATGCAGAAAAGTACCATCTTACCAGATATAAAAAAATAGCCATAGTATCTTATGAGAGACAGATAACTATGATAGGGAGAAGTCTAGAAAATTCTGTTGAGTCCCACCCTGGTATGCGCATCCTATATAATTTTGCTTTGACTGCATGAAGAACCTGAGAACATGATGAAACATTATTCATACTTGTGGTTGTTTTGTATAAAGTAAAGCTAAAGGGTTGTTAATATATAATTAAGGTCCAACTCTGTTGATTTTATGGTGATCAAAAGAAATTTTAAGGGTGGCCCTTACTTAATCATGTAAAAACACCTGAAAGAGACACATCTTTCCTGAAAAGAAACATTCTTTTGACCTTGAAGAAAACAGCTTCCAGTTGCTCTACAACTGCAAGGAAATCAATTCCATCTACAAACAAATGGGCCTGGGATAGAACACCAAGTCTCAGATGAGAACTCATCTCTAGCCAACTCCTTAATTACATCCTTGTGATACCCTGAGTGAGGAATCCAGATAGGCATTGCCAGACTCTGGCTTATTGAGACTCTAAGATTATAAATGTATATGGTTTGGTAATTTTTTATACATCATAGAAGCTCAATAAGTATAATATTCTCATATCAACTTCACAATAACTCTATAATTAGATTATTTTATTAACTCTATAAACAAAGAAACTGAGTCATAAGAGGTCATAGAGAGGCTAGTACATGGTAGACTAGATACTGTTGCTATGTTATATGTTCTCTTTTCTGCTGTACAATAATATAGTTCTCTAACATTCTAGATAATTAGAATTTAGTATTTAAAACTATTATGAAGAAAGAAAAACATGCTTTTACATTCTCTGCTGAGAAATAGCGAATCTGGAATGAAAATAGTATGATGCCACAATGAGAATAGAGAAATTTATAGCAATGAAACAGAACAGTTTGCATCTTTTGCTCTTTTTATTGTCTTTTTATCTTCTGCTCTCAAAAACAGTAACTAATTCATTGTCTTATTGCCATTTTATATGCTGGATCTGCTCTTCAACACATCTCCACTTCTTTCTCCTATGCAAATTTTTCCAAGTTTCAGACAGTGACACCCAGGAAAGACATTTTATAAAGCTAAATACTAAAGTTTGGCAATATAAATAAACCAGAAACAATGATCACATCAATCAATAATGCTGTCATATATGTATATTTATATTTATAAAGCCAAACATTCATTATGGAAGGATATTTATCATATTTATAAGGGTACTATTCTGTAAACATATTGAGCATGTCTATTTCATATATGATCACACAAAATGTCATTTATTGACAAGTAAGAATGACTTTATCAAATTATATCTGTTTCATTTAACAAAATGAATTCAGAAGAAAATGAATTTGTAAACATTACCTAATTTAATGAGTTTGATACACATGCATATTACCTGTGTATCTCAGAAAATAAATCCATTTGGAAAATAATATTTATCACTACTTGGCTCATTGAAGATAGTCAAGAATGAGAAAAATCCAATTTTAAAAAGCAGGTTTTCATTAAAAAAATCTGGAAAGAAATTATTTTATTACATAGTTTCCCTCCACATTATGCCACATTAGTGAAGTTTCTTGTAATTTTTTCCTTTTTTTAATAATGTCCTGTTTCCTATTATTTATTAAAAACTATACGGTTTAAGAATATCTTGGAAAATGACACTGAAAAGTCAATCACATGATATATTCTCAAGGCTAATTGTACTAAACGCATTTAAATTTGTTCTCACATTTTTGGCGGCAAAGTAGCCCCAATTATTTTTTTAGAAAAAAAATGAGTACAAAATGTTCTCCAAATGCAAGTCTTTGAAAATGCCCTGAGTTTGACAGTCATAATTTGAAACATTCGCTTTAATTTTTGTAGGAATATCTGGATGAAATAATATTTATAAAATAAAGAATACATTAAAATATTATGTGTTATAGTTAAAGCTTTGTCCCAGGGTTTCATGAACTGACTTCCAGACCATGCATGTATAATCGAATCAAGCCTTTATTGAAGCACACCTGTGGCGGCTGACCAGAACATAAAGCTGTTCCCTGATCAGCCCTGAACAATTGCAAGGGCACTCCTTATAAGCCTGAAAACCACAAAAGGGATGTTCAGGGGGTCTAGCCAATGCAAGCAAGCCAGGTTACAGAAGCAGGACAGTGCAGTCAAGCGGAGGGAAACCTAACCAATCACAGTTAGCCCAGTCATCCCAGTTACAGAAACAGAGCCCTAGTTACCTAGTTACAGAAACAATATGCCATTAGGTAGTTCCGTGTTCTTAAAGGTTTCTATAGCAAAAGGAAAAGAACATCTTGCCCCTGTCATGTCTCTTCTACTTGGTATGGTTGTTTTACAGGATGAAGTCATAAAACAAAATGGAGTCACATTTGTTCATGCTATCACATTCCCCACTGGTTTTAGTAGGTTTGATGTCAATCTTGCACATCATTAGGCCTCAGTTTTTGTTTCATCCTTCTGTGTCTAAGGGACTATACTGGGGTCGCAAGAACATAAGTCTGACCCCATCTACATTTTTTTGTGTATATGGTTTAGGAGGGTTTTTAAGAGGCAGGGTCCTACAGTAATACCAATCAGGTGAAGGACTAGGGGCCCAATTATGGCTGAAATGATGGTAGTCAACCAAGGGGACCATAAGAATATGTTTTAGAACCAATTGCCTGAAGTTTCTAGTGCTTCATCTTTTTTTTTTTTTCTTTAACCTGTTTCTCACAAGCGCCAAACTGTTTTTCATTATCCCAGAATGGTTTGCAGAGAAACAAGTTTCTACTGGAGCCATACAAAGTCCTCCTTGTTTCAGAAAGAGACCATCTAGACCTCATCTGTTTTGTAAGACTATTTCTGTCAGAGAGTCTAGTGAAACCTCTAGTTTGGAGATTGACCTTTCTAGTTTTCCTAAATCTGTATTTATTTGATGGCTGAGGGACTTAAAATTTTTAGAGCTTGTGATAAGAGCTGTAGTTTCCAAAGCAGTAGATACCAGCTAGGAGGGGAACTAAAATGGGGGTAGCCAGTCTATGTTGATAAATCAGTGGGGCCTGGCCTTTTAATAAGTCCAGGTGTTCTTTTCCTTTTACTCCATCAAAATAATAGGTTACATAGTTCAGAGTTATTCACAGTTTGGAGATTTAGTCAAGGAGTTCAAAGTGGGAACTGAGAAGCACAATTTTTGGTGAACGGGGAGTTGTCCCACTTATAAGTTGGGTTGTGGAAGGGAGTGTCTCTTTCTGGGAGATCACCCAGGGTGATCTTGGGAGTAGTTTCCCAGGTACATCTTCCTGAGCTAGACATTTTGGTGAACATCTATATTGACCGTAATATTTCCTCTAATATTAGGGACCTCCAACTGCCATAGGGAAAAGGGCAATGACCGTTCTTGCTACTTCCAGCTGAAAAGGGGGCGATGTGCAGTTGGCAAGCAGTTTGGAGTCCCTTTTTAGAAACTGAGTGGGTCAAGGAGTCCATGGTAAAAATCTGGCTCAGGAAGAACAGGATGTAAATTCACCTGGGGTGGACACTTCTATGAGAGAAACAAAAAGACATGAGTGCTGAAGTAAGATTAATACAAAATAGCAGTTGTAGCATCTGGAACCTGTCCATGAATATCAGGAAATGGACAGAAATTAATAATTGTTTACCAGGAGACAGAAGACCTGAGAAAATGTCCCAATAACAAGGCCTAACAAAGCCTAATAAGGCACTTTTTTAGGGAACATAAATCTTTAACATTGTCAGAATTATCAGGAATGTAGACACAACATTTAGTTAAATTAGTTAATGTCATCTGATTTTTGCAAAAATACCTTTTTGGCATGACTACTGTGTTCAGTAAAGATCCTTTTGTTACTTAAGGCTAGATAATTTTATTAATATACATTGATTACATCTACCTGTGTAGGAAGTTAGGAAGATCTGTAGGGCTTGAACTGACTAAAAACTTCTTGCAGTTTTTTTATAGATAGTTATCAGGCATTTTTGCCTAAGAATTTTTCTTTTGTTGCCTCCAGTCTTACTTATTTTGGGGGATGTTAACACTAGTGTACATTTTAAGTTACATTAAAATAACTGTTGTTTCTTTTTAAATGCCCAGGAATGGCTGTGCTTTGGTTTTAACTGTTTTTGCTAGGTGTTTAAGACCAAGCTGGTCAAACTGACCGTGTTTCTTTCTATTGGTAAGAGTCAGCTGAGTTTCCTTGGAGGACATTCTTGGGGAACGTGTGAGTAGCATTTTAGCTCTGTTAGTGTCATCTGCATTAGGATGGGTCAAGGTCTTGCTGGCCATATGGCTTCCCTTGGAAGCATCAGGCATGTCTCCTTTTTAAATGACCCTCCTCTTTTGCAGCATGTACACTCATTGGCTTTCTGTTCTCCATTGGTCTCATTAATCTCCCTTATCAGGAGGTTATGTGGCCCGGAGTTGCAAAGCTTTTCCCCCTGTCCTGGGTTCAGGCTGACTTACAGGGCAAGAGCCAAATATTGGTTTCTTTGGCCCCTTTATTTTAACTTTAATATTTAAATTTGGCCTTAAACATCCAGCAAGTCAGTTTTACCAGTTTGAAAGTAAGAATGCTGGGCTTTAACTTTAATCTTTATAACTTTACAGTTAATTTTTACATAACACAATATCCTTATTTTATTTATTAATTTATGTAATGTTGAAGATCTGCCTGAAGGCAGAAGATGACACCTTAGATTTTACTGTATGATCCAATCACTGTAGCCAACAGGCAGCTTTCAGATCCAGAGAGCCCGTTAGATTTTGGCTATAAAAACTCTCTTTTGCCAGGTCCTCCTCTCTTGCTCTCTCCTTTTTCTCTCACTTTCCCTGTCTCTCATTCTCCCTTGCACTTCTCTCTCTCTCTCTCTCTCTCTCTCTCTCTCTCTCTTTGTGTTAATCAGACACTGTCACAGTAAAGGTCTCTTGGTTGCTCTGAGTGCAGTGGTCACATTTTTTTTTAGATATAATGAAAATACAAAGTGAAATTAACAATAATAAAAACATATTTAACTTGTATATTATTTTGAAACTTGGCTGAGTTATACATTATATTTTTTATTTGAGATAACAGTAATCTTTGTAATAAATTAATCTTTGAATATAACTTTAAATTAACTGAAATCTGGCCTACTTTGAAGTTATTTTGACATGCTGTAAGGTGGGATGCAGAGCCTTATCTCAGGTAAGGCAGGGCCTTTTACAAATCTTAGGTAAAGTGTTTTAGTTTTAAACCTGATCTTTGTCTCTCTTTTTAGATATCATTTTATAAAGTTTACATATATTGTTTCCTGACTCTGTATGAATGTTAGTAGCACAATATGACATACATCTGAAACATTAATTAAGGAAAGGCTGAGAGCTCTTAACATTTTTTTTACATGTGGAAAAGTTTTATAATATTAATCTTTAAATAGTTTAGGCTCTCATTACTTTTAAAATATCTTTAAATTTTTATATCTTAGTGTAAAAGGTAACATAAGATTTGATTACAAAACATCAAAGAATATAAATAAATCCCCAATAACATTTATTATCTTTATAAGTTTAAATTACCATTACAGACAATTTTAGTTTGGAGAATACCAGTTTGATAAAATGTTCCTTTAAACCTTTTACCTTAAAGACTTGTATACCTGAAAGATATGAACACATTTAATCTGTAAGGAAGAGTAATTTACCACACTTTTACTGATGTTTTTATATTAACCAAGGTTAGCTTTTAAAGGAAAATCTAGAAATTTGTAATGTAGGACAATACTTTAAAATAACAGTTGCTGTTTAGCCACAGATGTACAAACCTTAATTTCTCCAAGATTACTTGTTCTAGGGGATAAAACTTAACAGACATAATGTAATTAATATTTTTAGAAGTTCTTGTCATTTTAACATATAAATATATCAGTACATTATTATTTGTCCTTGGGGAACAACTTTGAATAGTTTTAACTATTTGTGTTACATATATAACCAACTTAGTTATACATAAACATTTTAATATTTGTCTTTTATTTATAGACCTTTATATTACTTAATTAGACCCTTTTGTTGTTTATTTAGATGTATTATAATTATATTTTACCACATAAAGACTTTTTACCTGGAAATGTTTTTTATTAAATATATTTTTATATTTAGAACTTTTAAACAATTTTTTAACCCATTGATCCTTTTTTTGTTTGTATCTTGAAATAACCCTTACAAATTTTTGAATTTAGATAAATTGATCTATTTTAATAAGATGAAATATTTGTTACTTACAGTACTTTAATTGAAATACAGTTGAAATCTCTTGACTCCTTGTATGTAGAATTATACCTTTTGGGACTTTGTAATTTAGAGTAACCTTGTTTTATAATAACACAAAATGATTACAAATTTCCTTTTCAGTTTACCAATTTATGAAAACACCAACATTGTTTAAGTATTTTACCTTATGGAATTTAAGGAGTTAAAAGTATTTGATATTATATTTAACAGTCAGCATTTTATCTTTGTAAACCAATTAGATGTCTCTAACAAACACATCCATGATTAATTTCATATATCTTTAGATGAAATTTATGTATCCTTTTTTAAAAACAAGGTATGAGACAAGTGCATTGAATAGTATTAGTAATCTTTTTTTGTGTGTGTTGTTGAATAAAAATCCTAGAGACAATGGATATAAGACACTTTATAGACATTAACATTTTAACAGCTGTTTAACCATCTAGAAACAAAACTGTGCACTAGTAACTTTAAAGACATTTGTACTTTTATCTATTTTCCCAATTTGAATTGAAACTTTTTGATCATATTAACCAAAAGTATTTGGATCTATTTTTTTTTAATTTTAATTTATGAGCTTATATGTCAATTTTTTGTACCAAATACATGTAGACATGGCAATACATGTAGACAGACAGTACACCGGTGCACCCACACAAAGCAAACAGACACACAAAAGCCTTGTAGCTTATTTTTTTTAAAACCTAATAGATTGAGAGTTAACCCTCGTAAATTGGCCTTAGAATAAAGCAGAGTGTAATCAGAGAAACATATTAACCTAGGTATATTGGATCAAAATTATGAGTTTAACAAATATAGAATTTTAAAAGTTTTCTGACCTTTTTCCTGAAGTGGTCCTGTTCATGAAAGCTGAAAAGAGTTGAGGGAACATAGACCAATGAAGGGGGTTTATTTCTCCCTGGAGGAACTTCCCAAAGATGCAGCTTCATTGGTCTCCTTGGGAGAGTCCCCCAGGTTGGGGTCCCATTTTAAACTGGTTTTTCTGGTTTCTTGGATAGTAGCTACCAACTTTTAGCCTGACATTGAAAAATCTTTAGACCATTTTTTAATAGTTGGGAATTATTCATGCTTGTAAATACTGAGAGACAAAAGCCAAATTTCCTAGACAAAATTATGTTTTTTGTTATACACTTTAGGAATAAAAATTTTATAAAACACTTTAGTTTTAATCTGTCCTCTATAGGAACTGACATGATTTACCCAATTGGCCACCTGGCCCAGTTCCTAAATGAAGATAATCTCTAGAGTGCCTTTTTCTTTTTACCTTTTAGCTTTTACTTTTGACAATTCTTTTAGTCCTGTTGGCAGCACTTTACAATTTAATGCAAGCTGTAGTGAGCACAGTTAAAACCGTTTTAACCATTTTTTTCCATTAGAAACAAACTGAGGTAGAAATTAACACAGAACACAAAGGAAACAAACAAAAACAAACCAACAGACAAAGTCCTGAGAATTGTTAAGAAAACAAGTTAAAGGAGTCCAGGTAGAGATCTCTGTAGTGCTTCCTTGTCTCTGATGTTGGTGGATCGAAGGAGTCCTGATGAAAGAAGAGCGGTTACGGGAACAAGAAAAGGGTCTGCGCACAACACTCGGATAGACAAACACAAGACAAACGGCCAGAGAACAGACACAGGACAAATGACTGACAGTAAGAAGATGCTAGAGAAACGACAAACAGCAGAACAGACACAGGACAAGCAACAATCGCTGAGATCACACAGGGAGATCTCTAATGGGGCAGAGACCACGTCTCGTCCTGCCTCCAGACAGATGAGGCCTCCCAGGGAGGCCTCCAGTGGGCCCCAGATACAGACAGATGAGGTCTCACAGGGAGACCTGCAGGGAGACAGTGACAACCTCTCCTCCTGTCCCAGGGAAGGTGTAAGCGACTGCGTCCAATCTGACCTTTTCCCCCAGAGAAGAGTCGATTCACCAGAACTGACAGCAGGCAGGAGGCTTTTCAGAGCATCCTAGGACGGATTGGAGTCGTCCTCAGAGTGAGGCTGAGGAACGTCTCTCAGGAGCTCCCCTCTACTCCGGGGCTGAGGTCCAAAGGCCCATCGTTGGAGGCAAATTTTGCATGAGGGTAGGGAAGAAATGGATCCCGGACGAGCCCCCAAATGTTATAGTTAAAGCTTCATCCCAGGGTTTCATTGAGCTGACTTCCAGACCACTCACGTATAATCGAATCAAGCCTTTATTGAAGCACACCAGTGGCGACTGACCAGAACATAAAGCTGTTCCCCTGATCAGCCCCGAACAGTTGCAAGGGCACTCCTTATAAGCCTGAAAACCGCAAAAGGGATGTTCAGGGGGTCTAGCCAATGCAAGCAAGCCAGGTTACAGAAGCAGGACCGTGCAGTCAAGCGGAGGGAAGCCTAACCAATCACAGTTAGCCCAGTCACCCCAGTTACAGAAACAGAGCCCCATTACCCTAGTTACAAAAACAATACCCCATTAGGTAGTTCCATGTTCTTAAAGGTTTCTATAGCAAAAGGAAAAGAACATCTTGCTCCAGTCATGACTCTTCTACATGGCATGGTTGTTTTACAGGATGAAGTCATAAAACAAAATGGAGTCACATTTGTTCATGCTATCACAATGGAGGGTGTTTTACTTTTCACAAACAGTATCTATAGAAAAGCTGAATAATGTTCAAAGAATAGATAAATTGGATGTTATTTATTGTTCAGTATAAATTTGCATTAAGTTTAATATTTTTAAAATACCAAAGGAAAATATTTTGAGTTATATGATTACTTCCAAATTCATATTTCTCTTTATTTTGCACTTTAATTCTAGCATTAATTTCAGCCTACATTAGTTAAGGAAGGATGCAAAATTATTTAGGAATCTTGAATTTGTCTAAACACATTTGTCCATTCAGAAATTGGGATCTTCCTTTCTTTTTTATTATTGGAAATATCAAATAAAATCTACTTAGTACCTGAAGAGAGCTATCCTTCCCCCAACCTCCACACCAACCAATTTTGAGTCCCATTACTTGCACAGTATTTGAACTCCTTAAACTTAAAGAATACCTGTTTTAATCAACTTTTTTTCACTGATGTGACCAAAGGCCTGACAAGAACAATTAGTGGAGAAAAAGTTTATTTGGGAGCTCTAGGTTTCAGAAGTCTCCATTCATGGATGGCCAAGTTCATTTCTCAGGGCCTGAGATGAGGCAGAACATCATGTGTGTGGTGGAGGAAAGCCATTGAGGACATGGCATCAGGAAGCAGAGAGAGACAGCTCTCTTCACCACAAAAAAATACAAACCCCCAAAGCATGCCTTGAAAGACCCACCTCCACCAGCTACCCACTACCTGCTTCATTTACAACTTGGTTAATCCTTATCAGGGGATAATACACTGATTGGGTTAAAGTTTTCATAACCCAATCATTTCGCCTCTGATAGTTCCTGCATTGTCTCACACATGAGCTTTTGGGGGACATTCTATATCTAAACAATAACAATAACATATTGTAGATCTCATTACCAATAGTTTGCCCCCAAGAGTAACATAGGATATTCACATTTTACATCATCTGGAAACTTCTGAAATACTTTCTTCCATCTTGTTTTAATCTTATCAAATTTATTGAATCACATGGTACCTCAATCCCTGATTCTATCACTGATTTGTGTATTTATGTACACTGAAATTCTGTGTTTTTAGACTAAATTCAATTACACTCCTCTATGAATATCCTTGTAATTCTGGCAAAAAAAAATCTAAAAAAAGTAACTTACTTTTAGTCAGATAATGGAATTAATTATGATGAAATATTTATGCTTTCCCTTAAAGGCTATTTTGAGTAATTAAATATAAACCAAATTTTTATTTGGCTGGATCAAGACAGAAAACTTTTGTCTAGATAACTCTGTTGATATTGGCCTTTCACATCAAATATGAACTCCAAACATTCATTTTCCTAGAGCATGATATTTTTTTCCTATTTTTTATTTAATCCTATTTATTAATATAACCCAGTACAATTTTATACTTTGTTGGTACTCTCCACACAGATACCAGGCTCTGTGTTTTGTTCTACTTGATACTAAATTTTGGAGGAACTCCTATTATTTTTCTTATACAAGTTCTGACTGCTATTCTAACTTCTGCTCAGTTTTTACACTGTCCACAAATTCGAAATTTAGTGTTCCAGTTCATACTAATCTAATATTTTGAGCTAATAGATATTGCTACACCAATAATATCAATTATTTTCCAACATTATAACATCATTTATTTTATATCTTTAACAAAATATAGAATTTCTAAGTTTAGACAGATATTCCCTGACTTGTCTTTTTGTTTTCCTCCTCCATTACTTAATACTATGGGAATTCCCAGTAAAATAGATACAATAATAATCCTTGAGGGTAAGATTGCATGCATATCATCCTAAAATATAAAATTTTTAGCACTTAACTGTGCACTAAATGTTACCTAATAAAGGTTAATTAATTCATGCTCCTGGTTTAATATTGCTTAAACTAATCATAGTGTTTCTTGAAATATAATCACTTTGGAGGTTTAATGTCATATATATGAATAATCAGGAGTATATTTTTATAAGAATATATATAATACATTCCTACTATGTAGACAAAGTACAGTAATTTTGTTTAAGTTAAAGTTGCAAAAGGCAAAGGGTGACAGAATGCTTTAGTAAAAATGTAAATTAATTTATATAACAATTGTTCATGTCATCCTTTAGTGTTAATGTATACCATTTCAACTGTGAATGTGTGACATAAATGTTAAAAAATGTTTTAAGATTAAGTGTAGAAAATCATTTTAAATTCTAAAAATAGTCCTTAAAGAGATGATCAAATTATTTCCTTTATGATTACATGGCTATTCTATTTGTAACTCTGAAAAGTCTAATATAACTTTTAAGCTATAGTGGTGGCAATGATGCGGGTAGTACATTTGTATGACTGTGTGCATGGTAGAGTGTTGGGCATATCTCTGTTTGTGATATACACTAAACTTGTCTCTACTTGTTCATCAGACATGAAAAAGAACAAACAAAACCATATTAATTAAACTCTACCCTGGTTTACTAAAAGTTGAACCTCTATATTGTGGGTCAACAAGTATCTGACTAAACAGTTACAAATGCAGAAATTTTATCACAAAAAAGTTCTATTTCTATGAAGGTAAAACCTTTCACCTTTTTCAAGTCACCAGTAGTTATTTGTTGGTCTATAATGAATCATACTGTCAAGTCTGAGATAAACAGAATCTTGTTACTTCTAGGTAGCCCTGGTCTGTTTCCGTGATTCAGAGTTGATTTGAATATTTAACTTCCTTTTGGAAAAATCATAATTAAATTACCAGGAGCTTTTTTAATTGTGCCAAGCCTAATAAAGTAATGATATTTATTTAGAGAAAGAACTGGGTGAATGAATGTGATATAAATAATCTGGTCAAAATAACATTGTGGTCCTGTTCCATGTTACCTTCCTTTAAGGCATCTGGTACTATTTCATGTGTCAGAACAGTTCACCAGATGAACTGGGCCTGTTTTATTTATGAGACTGTTATGTTCTCATGGAACCCTTTTTATGGAAAATAGCATCATTGATTTAATAAGAAGGACACTGTTAGAGAAGATGTAACAATCTGCTATTTCCTTTCCAACAAACAACAAACAGGATTTCCAAGGCAAAATTGCTAGAGTTGATGTTTTCCATCTGGTGGAGGTCAAGAAAAATGGTAATGGATATATTACCAAAAAGCTAAAGTTTGTATCCAGCTTCAGATGAGAAAGTTTTCTTTAAATATCTTCCAATAGTGGTTGGAAAAAGATCTAGATTTTGCATTTACTTAAACTTCTCTTCAAAGATTTTCAAGGAATGTTTGAAAAAAATTTAATGCAAGATTGTGTTTGTCACTAAAAAACTTTAAATGAGATTAAAAAGTTTATATTACCCTTTAATTGTATTGTTCTTCTTTTGTCTTTTATAATTTCACATGTGCAATTTTAATTATTCTAATATAGTAATTAAAATACATGTTAAATATAAAGATTCTATAAGCACACTGAAATGAAATCCTACATGAGCCACTTTCTGTGTGAACTTAGATTTGTGACTCAATTTTTCCCTTCTTGAATTTTGTTATCAGAAACTAGAAGCTGTGATGATTGAATGAATTAATTCATATATAAAACTTTGCCAGTGACTAATAGGAACTTAAATATTAAAAATATAGCTTCCTTTACTCTTATTATTAAAATTATTTCATTATTATACCAATTGATAGGGTAAATATTTTTGTTTTATACTTTCTAGAAATTTAACTCTCCCTTTCCTATGAAAAAAAGTAAACCAGATAAAGGCTAGAGACATTATGTATTTTATAATGTTTCTGATTATTTATTTTGAAGGTTTAAAGTTGCAGAATTACTGCCAAGTTTAAATTCAAGATTTTTTTTTATCCTAGAATTTTCAAGTACAAATATGAATTAATAGTATTATTTTAATCTCAGGTTCTCAGACATATTTTTTCTCTAGTGTTAAAAATATGCTTCAACAAATTGTAAGTGATTAAAGATGAGTTTTTATAATGATGTATGCTAAGTTAAATGCAACTGTCAGCAGCATTCACCTTGAGTGAATGTGATTTGTCTAGAACAGGACATGGATTTCTCCCTCACCATAAGCTACTTCAATACTATGTATTGCAGATTTAGATTGACTAGTCAACTGAAATTCTTAGAACATCTGCACATGGACTGATATGATTTAAACAGTTTTGCATTCTATCTTTACTCTGCAAAACAATTGTATATATGGATTATTATTTTTATTAACTTGCATCTCTCAGTTTTTGCATTCTTTTCCCCTAAAGTATTATTATTTTTTCTTTTTTTATTATTAGTTGTTCAAAACATTACAAAGCTCTTGACATATCATATTTCATATATTTGAGAACATTGTTCCTAAAGAAAAAATAATAATACTTTAGGCTCTATGACATTCAGTATTATTTAATGCTGTTTGAGGATTGCCCCAGTTCACATCTATGTGCCACAGTCTGGGTCTGGCCACACTGTGGCAGACACCAAACTAAGTAACCCATCCATTGGGGTTTATCAGCAGTTATCAGATACTCTTCAAGTCTATTATAACACTCAAAACATCTGATATCTTCTTCTCAGTGCAAAATTTCTCTCCAACCCCTCATTCTAATGTAAAGGTGGCCTACATTTTCTCTTAGTTTTAGGTTTGGAAGAGATTCAAAGATTTCCACAGACATTCCCCCTCAGTTCAAGTGAATTTGCCTCTTCCAGTTAAGAAGAAATAGAAAAGGGCAGCCCAAGGCCATCCTTTCTTTTATCCCTTGGTTCACTCACTGAAGATTGTATCTTCTTCTGACAAAGCTGAGCTAATGATGGATAAGTGCAGAGAGAGAGAGAGAGAGAGAGAGAGAGAGAGAGAGAGAGAAGAATGGCATCTTGAGAGGGTGTTTGCAAGGCTGATCTCCTAGATGACAACCTCAGATGTGCTCAGAGAAAAGGGTGAGGAATGAAGAATTTGGGGACTGGGGCTGGAACTCAGTGGTAGAGAACTTGCCTTAGCATATTCATGGCCCTGGGTTCAATCCCTAGCACAGGGAGAGGGTGGGGATGGCAGGTGGCAGGGAGGTGCAGAGGATACACAACAAGTTAGGCTCTGGACAAGAAGGGAATGTAAAAGCAATTTGGTAAGAAAAAGAAATAAAAGGAATACAAATATAAAAGGAAGAAGTTAAATTATTGCTCTTTGTGGATGACATGGTCTTTTCCTTAGAAGACCCAGGAGACTCTACCAGAAGACGGCTAGCAAAGTAAACAAATTCAGCAAAGTAGCAGGACACAATATCAGCATTCAAAAATCAATAGCTTTTCTATACACAAACAATGAACCCACTGGCAATGAAATCATGAAAACAATCCCATTCAAAAACCAACCAAACAAAAACAAAAATCCTAGGAATCAATATAACCAAGGAGGTGAAAGATCTCTACTCCAAAAATTCTAGAACACTGAAGAAAGAAATTGAAGAAGATACTAGAAGATCAAAAGAACTCCCATATTCATGGATTGGTGCAATTCATACTGTAAAAATGACCATATTAGTGAAAGAATCTATATATTTAATGTATCAACCAGCAGCAGAAGTTTGGCAGGATCCCAAATTTAAGGAGCCCTTTCAACTGTTCCTTGGAGGAAGTTCCAAAGCCAGTGGGACCTGATTGGTGATTATAAAGAAGATTCTGTGGCTGGGTACAAGTGGTATACTTTGCAGATAGTGTCAAATAAAGTCTAGTTCTATCTGAGAAAAAATAAATAAATAAATAAATACATATTTCATACATTTGATTTAAGCAGCTTATGAACTCCCATTTTTACCCTGTATACATATTGCAGATTCACATCGGTTACACATCCACTTTTTTACATACTGCCATACTAGTGTTTGTTGTATTCTGCTGCCTTTCCTATCCTCTACTATCCCCACTCCCCTCGCCTCCCCTCCTATCTTCTCTCTCTAGTCCATCTACTGTAATTCATATCTCTCTCTTGTTTTTTTCCCCTTTCCCCTAACTTCCTCTTATATATAATTTTGTATAACAATGAGGGTCTCCTTCCTTTACCATGCAATTTCCCTTCTCTCTCTCTTTCCCTCCCGCTCTCATCCCTGTTTAATGGTGATCTTCTTCTCATGTTCTTCCTCCCTATTCTGTTCTTAGTTGCTCTCCTTATATCAAAGATGGTTCTACGTCTGATAGAAGAAAAAGTTGGCTCCGATGTACATATTGTGGGGTTGGGCTCCAAATTCCTTAATAGGACACCCATAGCACAAGAGTTAATAACAAGAATCCAACATATTGGACTTACTTAAACTAAAAAGTTTTTTCTCAGCAAGAGAAACAATAAGAGAGGTAAATAGGNTTTGGAAAGCAGTATGGAGATTCCTTGGAAAGCTGGGAATGGAACCACCATTTGACCCAGCTATTCCCCTTCTTGGACTATTCCCTAAAGACCTTAAAAGAGCGTACTTTAGGGATACTGCTACAACGATCTTCATAGCAGCACAATTCACAATAGCTAGACTGTGGAACCAACCTAGATGCCCTTCAATAGATGAATGGATAAAAAAAAAATGTGGCATTTGTACACAATGGAGTAATACTCTGCACTAAAAAATGACAAAATCATGGAATTTTCAGGGAAATGGATGGCACTAGAGCAGATTATGCTAAGTGATGCTAACCAATCCCTAAAAAACAAATGCCAAATGTCATCTTTTCCCCTAAACTATTATTTTAATTCTGAATAAGATTATTTAAAATATGACATTTATAAATCACATAAAAACATTCACAAAATAGCTCAATATTCTACCAAAGATAACCCACTTATCTTAAATTTAGGCAGATGTATATTTAACTGCCTTCTTGACATCTCTACCTAGACATGCCTTAGATGCTCTAAATGTATATGTCCTACCATTTACTTGTCAATTGTTTTACTTCATTTCAATTACCTCCAGTTTTTTCAAGTCATTAAACTTTGAATTGAATCCTGGTTTTCCCTTGCGAAATAAATCCTTATTCTGTCTACTTCTTGGAATTATCTTAGTAACTGTTCTAATCCAACTAACTTATTCACATATTCTGACATCCAAATCCATAGTTGAAACTATAGCCAGAATGATCTTTAAGAGACAAAAATTCCTTAGTATTACTCTCCTTCTTCATACCTCTCAAAGTATAAGAATTAAACTTATTATATAAGATGTTCTTGAAATCATTCCTAATCTTTCTCTCTTTTTGCTTATGCTGTAGACATAATAGTCTTATTTAAATCTTTAAAGTTCTCCATTGTCTTAGGTCTTTCAGATATGACTTTCCCACCTCCTCCTCTCCTACCTCCTCTTCCTTCTTTCTCTTGCACATTAGGCATGGAGCTGGGCAAGTCAATGAGTAAGCAAGCTCTTGTGAAGCTTACACTTTCATTCCAAAAGCTACAATAAAATGAAATGGACAAATAAAGATAAGTATTTATCACATATACTTTTTCTACTACCTTTTTTGCCTTTTCTGACTAAAGTGTACTGATATCCTACGTGAGAGCTTAAACATAGTTTAAATTTCACTTCTTCATGGAAACTTGCCTTGACCTTGCAAATTGTTACTCTCCTGTCTTAGGTGGAACAATATTCCTCACATTTTGTTTTTAATTATGGCATATTTGTCATGATTTGTTTAAGGTGTCTTATTGCTGATAATCTGGAGCTCCAAAAATGTGGGAACATATCTAATTGTCTACTTCTATCTATATCTTCAGACCATTGTATGGTTCCTGGGAAAGAGAAGGCATAAATAGCTACTTACTAAGTCATCATTGATTGATCTGTCATAAATTAAGTAAACAAACAAAAAAAAACACATACTTTGAAGTTTAACCAAATGTTACACTAATTAAATCAATGTGAAAACACAGGAGAACTCATTTGCTTATTTTAAATCCTTATCATCCAATATACTGTGTGTGTATATATGTGTGTGTGTGTGTGTGTGTGTGTGTGTGAGTGTATCATAGCATCACTTTGTACCTTACAAAGGTATGTAATTATGTTTGTTAATATCCAGTAAACATGACTTTAAAAATTTAAAAATACTAATAATTTTTTCCTTGGTGAAATAGCATTTATGTATCAAACTGTGTAAAAATGTTATATGCAGAGTCATGAACAATCAAAGAATTAAAGCAGAATTTCATGGAGATAAAAATATTTTAAATAAATAAATTTAAAAATGAAAAATAAGATGTTATATTAGAAATACAAGTAATCGTAAGAGATCTTATGAACAATTATTCAGCAAATATGTAACTAAAAGAAATGAATACATTTCTAGAATCATTCAATCTACCAAGAATGAATGTGAAGAAATAGAAAATGTGAACAGATCAATATTAAGTAAGAAGACTGAAGCACTAATCAAATACCTCCATCAAAGAATATCCAAAGACCAAACATTTAAAGAAGAACTAATGCCAACACTACTCAACTACTCAAGCTTTTACCAGAATTGAAGATAAGAAGTAATTCCAAATTCATCTTACAAGTCCAGAATGACCCCAGGACCCAATACCAATACAAATATTGTAAGAAAAGAAAATTTTATGCCAATATTCCTCATGAATGTAGGTTGCAATAATCCTTAATAAAATACTAGCAAACTGAATTCAACAGCACATTAAAAGGATTATATATCATGGTTGCAAAGGATTTACTCTGGGCTTGCAAGGGTGGCCCAGTTTATGCAAATTGATAAATGCGATATTTTGTATCACAGGAAACTTCCTTCTGTTGTACCTACTGAGGTGAACATCTCAATAGGTACAGAAAAAGCAGTTGTCAAAGCGTAAGATTATTTTCATGATAAAAACTCACAACAAATGAGATATTAAAGGAATGTAGGTCCACATAATATAGGCCAAATGTGATAAGCCCACACCTAAACTCATAGTTGGTGAAGAAAAGCTAACAATCCTTTTTCAAATGGTAGATCAAAATAAGAATGCCCCCTTCAGCTGTCAGAAGTCTGCATCACAAGAGAACCAGTTAGAAATTAATGAAAGCAGAGAAGGAAATATTTGTAGAAATATTGCTTTTAAATGTAAAATTTGACTTTAATGCCCCTTAATAATTAAGGCAAACATCCATTATCATTAATTAGATGACATAATCAAGTGAGACCATTATCCTCATTTCAAAAATTTGGAAACTGAAGCTAAAAAGTAAATTTCTGAAAGTCACCTAATTAATTTTTAATAATCATTGGCTGATTGTGATTTACTTAATGTGTCAGTTCAATAACATTGAAAAGCTTTATAGAAAATCATATCTACTCAAAAAAATGCCTTAAACTAGCCTCATCCATTCAGCATAGTACTTGAAGTCCCATACAAAGCAAGAAGATAAGACAAAGAAATAAAAGACATCCAAATCAGAAAGGAGGATACAGAATTATCTCTGTTTGCATAAGACATTATCTTGTGTAGAAAAAGCACTAAAGACTACAACAAAACTAATAAATTGTAGGACACAAAATCAATATAGAAATCAGTTTTGTTTCTATACACTAATAATTTTCTAAAAAAAGAAATCAGGAAAACAATCCCATTTAAAATAGCATCAAAAAGAATAAAATATGAATACATTTAACCAAGGAAGTAGAAGATCTGCAAACAGAAAACTATTAGATATTGATGAAACAAATTGAAAATACAAAGAAATGAAAAATATCTCATGTTCATAGATAAGAGGAATTAATATATTGAAATATACTACATAAACTTGTCTATGGATTTAATTTAATCATTAAATCCTAAATTTCAATAACATTCTTCACAGGAATAGATAAAAATAATCCTAAAGTTCACATGGAGATACAAAAGACTCTGAACAGCAAAACAAAATCTTGAAAAAAAAAAAAAAAACGTGGATGTGTAACTGATGTGATTCTGCAATCTGTATACTGGGGAAAAATGGGAGTTCATAACCCACTTGAATCAAATGTA
Organism: Marmota marmota marmota; assembly: GCF_001458135.2. Classification (NCBI taxonomy): domain Eukaryota; kingdom Metazoa; phylum Chordata; class Mammalia; order Rodentia; family Sciuridae; genus Marmota; species Marmota marmota. Next base: position 49,413,210 of record NW_026000108.1, on the reverse strand, counting down.
TGAAATATGATATGTCAAGAGCTATGTAATGTTTTGAACAACTAATAATAAAAAAATAAAAATAATAAAAAAGAAAAAAGATAAACAAATCTGGTGATGCATCATATCACTTGTTTATATATAAAACAAGGTTATGGTAATCAAAAGAGTTTCGTATTGCCATGAGAAAAGACACTAGGCCAATGAAACCGAATTCAAAGCTTGGAAATAATCCCCTGTATATATGGTCAGCAGATATTTAAAAAATTTACCAAGGACATACAGTGAGGAAGTGATGAAAAGAAATGCTAAAATACTCTGATTGGTTTCAAAAGAAAGTAGGCAAAGTTCGGACGATGATTGTATATCTGACCAGGCTACTTCATCATTTTGATCTGTCTAAACCTCTATATTTTATTGAGAACTTTTTGTCCATTTCAAAAAACAGTTTCTCAAGGTTTTGATTTTAAGGAATAAATTTCTTGATATAATGTTCTTGATATAGATTGAAACGGAATACCATACTTTCTTAAAAATATGTCCTTGATGCTCTTAAAAAGTGCCCCTTTATCTCTTAAAGTTTCTGGCAAATAATTAATGTTAAGTGATGTGTTTAATGAGTACATGGATGACAAAATGGTATGTTGAATAAGTATTATATACTTTTCTATGGGAAATGTTTTCCTAATACAAAAGAAAATTTATAGTTATGATGGACTTTAACTATTAGGATAGTTATTGCATATGACTTATTCTAACATCAATCCTCTTGAAAAATATTTGGCATGAAGTAGATTTATGAGGGTTTATAAAAATATATAAATATGGGCTAATAGCTACATGATTATTCTACATCTTCAAGTGATGCTAGCTATGTGGGCTTCTGAGAATTAGCGTGTATCAAGGTAAAAAGAATATTTTAGTCAATTTCCCTTTTTTTCCATTGATATTAGGTATAATTATATATAATGTCATTTTTGATAATTTCTCATTCCCTTGGGAGTAATTTCCTTAGTCATACTACTAATTTATCTATCTCAATAGCTTTCTATCCATAGCCTTTATTCTTATCTTTTGAATAACCAAGAGGGAACCATCCAGATTTCTCTTAGTCTGCTTGGTTCTTTTTGGTCATTCTCACTGTTCCCTAACAGGTCCATTTTCAGATGTTAATATCGTGCAGGGAGTCCTCTGCTTTACTGACTTTGTATTACTATTTTGAGGAAATGTCCTCACAGAAGAGGAACATGGTTGTATGGAGAATTAAGGAGGACTAGTGTCCTGGCCTAGGTTTGTCTACACTTCTTTTTTTGAATCTGCTTGCCTTTAAAGTAAGTACATTCTAGTTGACTAGGCTTGAGACTGAGACAGACTGGGTCCTTCTGTTTACTATTGAGCCAATGAAAGCCAGGATGGGAAGCAATAGCCTCAGACAGGCTATTTCAGTAAAAGTATTAGAAAACACATTGTCCTCAGGTCAAAACTCACAACCCCCACTTAGCTACCTCAGTAGTAAAGTTGACATTTTGGTCAAAATATTTCTATGTTCAATGAAGAATTTAAAAGAGGTTCATATTTATTATTTTAGGAAAATAGGAGCTGAATCAGATATTCTAATTAAGTCTGATATATACTGTACACTGATATATATATATATATATGTGTATATATATATATATATATATATATATATATATATATATATATATATAGTATCTCAATTGCATTCTAGAACTGGATGTATGTGATACTTAATGGATTTGAGTGATGATTTGTAAGCATTTTAATTTTTGCTGTAATTTTATCCTCCTAACCCAATTTTGGTTATCCATCAATAATTGGTATAAAATTGTGATTAAACCCATGGTATCAGGTACCATACCTGCATAACTTTGACTTTCATTTTTTCTTACTGACTGTGTGAACTTGTACAGGTTTTGTGTTCTATAAAATGGAGATACAAATAACACCAAAAACTACCATTGTTTTGCTTATTGATTAAGAAAATATGTAAACAGTTTTTAACCATTATTCATTGGGTGCAAGTATAAAGAGTGTTTTTTTTTCTTTTTATCTTGATGCACACTAATTCTCAGAAGCCCACATAGCTAGCATCACTTGAAGATGTAGAATAACCATGTAGCTATTAGACCATATTTATATATTTTTATAAAACCTCATAAATCTACTTCATGCCAAATATTTTTCAAGAGGATTGATGTTAGAATAAGTCATATGCAATAACTATCCTAATAGTTAAAGTCCATCATAACTATAAATTTTCTTTTGTATTAGGAAAACATTTCCCATAGAAAAGTATATAATACTTATTCAACATACCATTTTGTCATCCATGTACTCATTAAACACATCACTTAACATTAATTATTTGCCAGAAACTTTAAGAGATAAAGGGGCTTATATTTTATTCTCAAGTTGTTAATGGTCAGAGGAGAGAAAATAAAGTTTAATGCAATGTCAAAAATGGTGTCAGTAAAGAAACATAACTAAAGTAGTATTGATAACTGGGAAACTAGTTTTAGCTGGAAAAATTAAATGGTATCATGAAAGATACTGTAATTTTTTAGACATTGAAAATTCATGTGATTTTACACAATCAAAAGCAAAGTCTAGGTAAGAATTTAAAATTAATTCATGAATTTAATTTTACATTTGATTGCATTTTAAATAATTCATGTTATTATCTAACTAAATGGGAATTTCAGCATGTTAGATTAAAATTCAGCAACATTTTTCCCTAGTAAGGGTTGTCTTCAGAAATCATTTAATCATTGTAGATTAAAGTAATAATAACTACAATAAAAATAAGAACATCATTTTGTGAGATGGCTAGAATAAGTAGAAAATGACATGAACATGTTTTGTTTCTTTGTTTGTTTTGCTTTTTATTTTTTGATTTTGGTTTTTTGGTATCAAGAATTGAACTGAAAGAATCTTACCACTGAAATACATCCCTGGCTCTTTTTATTTTTCATTTTGAGATAAGTGTGTACTGATTTACTTAGGTTCTCACTATGCTGATGAGGTTGGCCTTGAACTTATGATCTCTCTGCCTCAGTCTCCCAAGTTGCTGGTATTTCAGGCATACTAAAATCACTCAATATAAACATGTTTTTTGATAAATAGAAATATATTTTTTCACTTGGTGTCTAAGATAAAACATGTTTTGACTTTGCATAATATAAATTCTATTTACTAACTTCAGTTATCTTAAATTATTCATCATTTAAATTGTCTACATGTTGTTTTCTAAATTTAATTTTTTTTTCTTGCCGTCACCTCTGAACACATTTTGTTGTTGTTGTTGATAGGAACAAGAAGTAGTTTGCAAGCACACTAAAAAGGAAAGAACTGAAATTTCTGAAAAACAGTTGCAGAAAATAAAAAAAAAAATCTTGACATCTTCATATTTCCTTTGCCATTTATTAGGAGTACAATAGGTGAAAGCACAAATCTCTATTAGCTATTTAAAGAAATCACTTGTTTACAAAAAATATATATATAATTAGATAATAGATGCATTAGTGTGGAAAAGTCTTTTGAAGAAATTTTCATGAAACAGGAGCAAAATCAAGTGATTTGAATCTCTAATATTTGAAGATTTAAAATGTGCCAAATATCATGTAAAGTCATAGGCATTGTTGAATTACAGTCAATATACTGACTTGTTTTGAGATTTGAATCAATATTTTTCTTTTAAGTATGAATAATAGAAGAGATTTCTGTTTGCAGTGAGCCAAGACATCATTGTATACAGGTATATACTCTCCTCTTGTGTGGAAAGCCTTCTTTAGATAGGAAATGGAAATGGACACAGTATATGAAATATATTGAAAAGAAGACCTAAATCAAAACTGTTCATCAGTGCTTCTAATTGTAATACTTTTAAAGTCTTAAGAACAACAGTTTGTTACCAACAAGTGTGGGATGAAGAGGGTGAGAAGCATCTCACTGGAATTTCTTTTTTTCTTTGAGTTACCACTATTTAAAAAATGAAAGGCATGTTTTCCTGCAAAATTCAAATTTAAAACTAAAATAACAGATGTTTCCAATTCATAGATTGAGAATCAGAGTTTTTAGGAGGAGTGTGGATTGTTTTATCAAAATTAGACTTATCAAATTCATCTATATGTAGGTATTTGATAAAAGGTGAATTTTTTCTTAAGAAAATATTTTCAATAACATGGAAGACAATGTTTTCTGCTACTCAACAGCCATACTCCCATGCCCCATCTTAGATGGAAGATTTCTTTCTAAATTTCTATGAATCTGAAAATGCTTTCCCAGTTTTCCTTACTACCAAGGCTAGTTATGTAATTCAGACCTGGCCAATGGGATCTGAGTAATTTTCTTCATTATTAAAGTGAATGAAATACACAAATTTCGTCATTGCTTAATGTCTATTCATGAAGTATGAAACTTATTGATTTTAATTAGTGACCATGAGTGATGAGGTAGTAGTATATGGGCTGAAGATCACATAAGGGAGATTTTTTTTTTTTAACTGGGTGCAGTGGCACACCTGTACTTATAGCAGCTTGGGAGACTGAGAAGGAGGACAGCAAGTTCAAAGACAGCCTCAGCAATGACAAGGAAATAAGCAAATTGGTGAGACCCTGTCTCTAAATAAAATACAAAATAGGGCTTAGGGATGTGTCTCAGTGGTAGAATGCCCCTGAGTTCAATTCCTGATACCCACAAATTTTTTTTTAATTTGATCTTTTTAGATATACATGACAGTAGAATATATTTTGACATATTATAAGTACATGAAGTATAATTTTTTATTCTTGTGGCTGTATGTGATGTGGATTTACAATAGTGGTGTATTCATATATGAACATAGAAAAGTTATGCTCAATCCATTCTACTGTCTTTCCTATTCTATCCCTCCCCACTTCATTCCCCTTTGTTAATACAACAAACTTCTGTTATTCCCACCTGGTGTGTATTATCATTTGAATATTAGAGAGATATTTGGCCTTTGGTTTTTGGTGTTGGCTTATTTCATATAGCATGGTAGTCTCCAGTTCCATCCATTTACCAGGAAATATCATAATGTCATTCTTATTTATGGCTGAGTAATATTCCATTGTTTATATATACCACATTTTCTTTATCCATTCATCTGTTGAAGGACACATAGTTGGTTCCATAGCTTGGAAATTGTGAAATGAGCTGTGGTAAACATTGATGTGGCTGCAGCACAGTAGTATAATGATTTTATGTCCTTTGGGTATATACTGGGGAGTGGGATCACTGGGTCAAATGATTCCAAGTTTTCTGAGGAATTTCCATGCTGTTTTCTAGAGTGCTTGAACCAATTTGCAGTCCCACTAGCAGTGTATGAGTAAACCTTTTCCCCCATATTGTTGCCAATGTATACAGTTACATGTATTCTGCATAACTGCCATTCTGACTGGAGTGAAATGAAATCTCAGTGTAGATTTAATTTGTATTTCTCTAATTGCTAGAGATGTTGAACATTTTTTTCATATATTTGTTGACTGATCATAAGTGTTAGTTCAAATTCTTTCTCCATTTATCAATTGGTTATTTCTTTGTTCCATGTTAAGTTTTTGAATGCTTTATATATGCTGGAGATTAAGGCTTTATCTGAGGTGCAGGTGGCCAAGGTGTTCCCCCATTCTTCAGGTTCACTCTTCACATTGCTGCGAAGAAGTTTTTTTTATTTGTTTGTTTGTTCTGGTTTTTTTTTTGTTGTTTGTTTGTTTGATACTATTCCATTTATTGATTGTTGATTTTATTTCTTGTGTTTCTAGGAGTCTTGTTGAGGAAATCAGTTCCTAAGACTACATGATGGATATTTGGGCTTACATTTTCTTCTAGTAGATACAGGGTCTCTGGTTTATTGCTTATAAATCCTTAACCCACTTTGAGTCAAGTTGTATGTGGGGTAGAGATAGGAGTTTAATTTTATTTTGCTACATATGGATTTCCAGTTTCCCCAGCACCATTTGTTGAAGAGTCAATATTTTCTCCAATCTATGATTATGGTGCCTTTGTCTATTATGAGATAATTGTATTTATGTGGGTTTGTCTCTGTGTCTTTTATTTTGTATCATTTGTCTTCATGTCTGTTTTGGTGCCAATACCACGCTGTTTTTGTTACTATAGCTCTGTAGTATAATGTAAGTTCTGGTATTGCGATGCCTCCTGTTTCACTTTTCTCGTAGGGGATATTTTTTTTTTCCTTAATGCATCTTTAGTTTTGGTATTATGATGATACTAGCTTCATAGAATGCATATGGAAGAGCTTTCTCTATCTTTCTATTTTATGGAATATTTTGAGGGATGTTAGTGTTGGTTCTTCTTTGAAGGTCTGATAGAACTTGGCTGAGAATACATCTGGCCCTGAGCTTTTCTTTGTTGATAGATATTTGATGGTGTCTTATTTTCATTGCTTGAAATTGATCTGTTTAATTTTTCTATGTTCTCCTATTTAAATTTGGGTAGCTCATATGTCTCTAGAAATTTTTTTTATGTCTTTAAGATTTTCTATTTTATGTAAGTATAAATTTTTAAAATAGTTTCTTTCAATAGTGTCCACCATGATATTTGTTTTTCATAATGAATTTTATTAATTTGAGTTTTCTTTCTCTTTCTATTTGTTAGCTTGCCTAAAGGTTTATCAATTTGGTTTATGTTTTCAAAGAACCAACTTTTTTTTCATTGATATTTAAATTTTTTATTTAGATTTCATTGATTTCATCTCTGATTTTAATTATTTCCTGTGTTCTACTGCTTTTGGTGTTGATTTCTTCTTTTTCTAGGCCTTTGAGATGTAATGTTAGGTTATTTATTTGGCTATTTTCTATCCTTTTAATGAATGAGCTCAATGCTACAAACCTTCATTTTAGAACTGCCTTTATAGTGTTCCAGAGATTTTTATATGTTGTATTGCTAAATCATTTACCTCCAAGTATCTTTTTTATTTTATCCCTTATTTCTTCTGCTATTCATTGTTTATTCAATAGTATATTATTTAGTCTCCTGATGTTACAGTAGCTTCTATATTTTCTCATTGATTTCTAATTTTATTCCATCATGTTTGATAGAATGTGAGGTATTATCTCTATTTTTTGTATTTGATAAGAGTTGCTTTGTGGCCCGAGGTATCATCTATTTTAGAGAAGTATCCACATGCTTGTGAGAAGAAAATAGATTCAGTCATTGATGGATGAAATATTGTACATATATCTATTAAGTCTAAATTATTAATTGTAATTATTAGTTCTATAGCTTCTTTATTTAGTTTTTGTTTGGAGTGGTGAGAGAGGTGTGTTAAAGTCATCTAGTACTAAAAGGTTGTGGTCTATTAGATTCTTGAAATTAAGTAGGGTTTGTTTGATATACATAATGCTCCATTGTTCAGGACATAAATATTTATGATTGTTACATCTTATTGATGTATATTTCCCTTAAGCAGTATGAAATGTCCTTCTTTGTCTCTTCTAATTAGCTTTGGCTTGAAGTACACTTTATCTGATATGAGCATAGAAACCCCTGCTTGTTTACAAGATCCATGTGAATGATGTGTTTTTTCCCATTGTTTCACCTTTAGTATATGTGTGCCTATGACTATGTGGTGAGTCTCTTGTTGCGAATATTGTTGGATCTTGTTTTTAATCCAATCTGCCAGTCTATGTGTTTTGATTGATGAGTTTAGGTCATTGACATCCAATATTATTAGTGAGAAATTATTTTATTTCCTGTCATTTTGATTTATTTCTAGTTTTTAATTTGAATTAATTTCTACTTTGATTGATTATTCTTCTAGTGTGGTCCCTGCCTTTGCTGTTTTTCACTTTTATTTTTCATTTCTTCTTTAGAAAACATTTTATTCAGAATGCTTTGTAGGCAAGCTGTCTAGTTGTAAATTTTTGTAGCTTTTATTTATCATGGAAGGTTTTTATTTCATCAATTCTGAAGCTTAATTTTGCTGGGCATAGTATTCTTGGCTAGCATTCATTTTCTTTCAGAGCTGGATATATATTATTCCAAGACCTCCTAGTTTTGTGGGTCTGGACTGAGATATCTTTGGTGATCATAATTAGTTTCCCTATAAATTTAAACTGTCATTTTTCTCTAGTAGCCTTTGAAATTCTGTCATTTTTAGATATTTTCAGAATAATATTTCTTGATGTTGTTCTGTTATAATTTCATATATATGGGGTCCTGTAAGCCTTCTTCATCTCATTTTCCATTTTGTTCTTTAGGCTTGGGAAATTTTCTGATATCATTTCATTGAAAAGTTTTTTTATTCTTTTGTTTTATATCTCCAAGCTTTCATCCAAACTGGTAAATCTTAAATTTGATCTTTTCAGGTTATCCCATATATCTTGGAAGTTCTGTTCATGGTCTCTTAATATCTTTTCTCCATGGTCAACTTTATTTTCAAGATTATACATTTTGTCTTCATTGACTGAAACTCTGTCTTCCAAGTGGTCTAGACGATTGGTGATGCTTTCCATTGAATCTTCTATTTGGTTTATTAACCCCTTCATTTAGATGATTTCTGCTTGATTTTTTAGAGTCTTTATCTCTTTATCAAATTGATATTTCAATTTCTATATTTTCTCTCTGATTTCATTCCTTACATTGTCATTTACCTCACAGATAAGTTTGACTAAGTACATTATAAACTCCTTCCCTGACATTTCTTCCATTGTAGTATGGATAGATTTGTTATTGAAGTATCTTGATTTGTTTGTGATGATTTGTTCCCTTGCTATTTTATATTGTTTTTTTGTCTACCCATCTAGCATTTTGAATCTAAGGAAGTATTGATTCTACCCTGTGGACTTATAGTGTCTATGAAGGTTTTCAGTACCTCACTCTTTAGGGGGAGAAAAAAAACACAACCAATACAAATAATATACACCATTAAACCCAAAACCTGTACAATATTAATTTTCACAATAAATAGAAATAAGCTGCTCAGTTATTGCCTACAATAGAAACAGTAAGTTTGCAAATGGGTTTACAGATTTAAATGGTGTACAGAGAGAGAAAAGAAGTGATTTAGGATGTGATGATTATGAGGAAGGAGTAGGAAATTTAGAAGTAAAAAGTTAAAGGAAGAGTGAAAGAAAGAACAATAGAGATTGGATGTTAGCAAAAAAAAGAGAGAGAAAGAGAATCAAGGAAAACAAATAAGTGAGAGAAAAATACATATAAAGTAATTTTAAATTTTTTTAAAAAAAATGTAATAAAAAAGAATACAAAGCAAAACTGAAATATACTAATCAAACATCTTAGTCCTCAAAATCTGATCCATTAAAAAAACTGCCTTCAAAAATTCCAGAAATGAGTAAAAAATAAACTAATATGAGTTTTTAATAAATATCTATGAACCACTAAGTTCACAATTAAACAAACAAAATAAAAAGAAAAAGAGAGAAATAAAAATATCCATGAAAAGTTAAAGAATTGTTACTGTTGGGGTTCAAAGGATTCTCAACTTCTCAGCAGTGTCAATTGAAGTAGTCTGGAGTGTGATGCTCCACTCTCTGGATTGCAGAATTGAGAGATGTAATCCAGTAGATGGAATTCCTGGAGGTGGGATTTAGGCTTAGGTGGGCTCCAGGCTCACTGAATGACAATTGGTCTGGAGATTTTTAAGTCAGTGCATCTCCAGGGCCCAGCAATTGCCCATTCAGGTTGGAAGACTTTACCTTACAGATCAATTCTGGGTTCTACTTATGTGGTGAAGGAGCCAATTCATGGTCCACTTATGTCACCTGTGGATCCCAAGTTTCCAGGTCTCAGGTTCAGGCTCCAACCTCAATCTCTCTGCCTCTTCCCTTTCAAATTTTTCTGGTCACGTCATGCACTGTGGTTTTTCCAGACATGTATTTCAGCCCAAACTCAGTTTTTCCAGGAATCTGCTTCCTCATCTGTGGCCCCAATGCTGTGGCTGCAAAATTATTCTTCCTGTGTCCTATACATGCAGCCAGGAGCAACAGGGGTTTCTTTCCCACACAAGTAAATAGTGCAGTGTGCCATTCAGATTCGTCAAGTATTGTCCTTGATCTTTAAACTCTTTGTACCCACACATGTCTCAGGCCTCCTAAATATGGAATTTTCTTAAATTCCCTCCATTTTGCTCATTAATGGACTGTTCTGGCTGATGACTTAGGCTGTGGCAGTGGCTGTGGTGCTGGGGATTTCTTCCTTATTCTATTATATCCAAACTCCTGAACTGCTTTGAATGCCAATATTAAAGTTCAGTAAAGTAAACCCCTATTTTTGTTGTTGTTGTTATTCACCCATATTGCTTAGAAGCTGCCTATCTGCTTTTTTGGTTTCATACCACAGAGCAGCCAGGAAAGTAACAATCTCTATTCCACCATCTTGAAAATCCCCATCCAATGTAAGGGAAATCTGATGACTGCAATCCCTCTTTATTAAGTTGCAACAATAGTGTTGAAATTACCCCACAGCTATTTTTCTTTCATCTTGACCATCTTGGCATAATAAATCCTCTTAATTTTGTTTATTTATAGAAAGGAATTCTGCTACCTACAACATACACACACACGCGCGCGTGCGCGCACACACACACACACACACCTGTGTGTGTATGTCAGTATATATATATATACACACATATATAAAATACACACACACACACACACACACACACATATATATATATATATATATACATATGTATCCTAACCAATGCATAGAGTGATTCTATCAACAATACATTTGGGTAATCTGATAAAGAGGTGTAATGATTATACTAATATATTCTAGGTGATCCCTAATGAGTTGCACTTCTGAGTATTCCTTCTTTTAGATGTGGAAAACACATGTAACTTGCTTCTAGCCAGTAGAGTATGAGAAAATAACTGGACAGAATTCCATAGTCTAGATTGCATCATATAAAACCCCATTCAGCAAACTAAAATGAGATTTTTCCTACTGGCCTTTAGGAAGTAAATTTCACACTATGGGAGGGACACCTGTGGCCTCTAAGAGATGATAGCAGACCCTAAATGTAAGAATATCAGTCATTTAACCACAAGAAATTAAATGCTACCAACAACCATATGAACTCAAAAGAGGATGCGGAAATCCAGAAGAAGCAAAGCTCAGCTGCCACATTGACATCTGTTTTTTAACATTTGATTCAGTCATGTCGTGCACTTGTTTTTGACCGATGGATATTGTAAGATACTAAGTGAATGTGATCCTAAGTCTCTAAGGTTTTGGTAATTATCATGTAGCAAATGATAACACAGACCATTGAATACCTAGTGTCATCACCAACTGCTCCTATAAAGTAACTGTACAATCACCTCAATTATAACAAATCCCAAATTGAGGCTGCTATGTCATAACAAAATCATGTTACCACTCATTATTTTTAATTTCTATTATTTCACCATTAATAGCCAATTATGACACTTTCAGTTAAAAATATTGTGAATTAAGCTTTCTAAAGCAATTTGATTTTGTTTCTTCTTGAATGACATCACTTTGTTTTAGCCTATAAAATTAACAAAATGATATGGGAAATTACGTCTTGTTTTATTTTGTTAGTGGACATGTCAAACATTGTACAAACATGTAAATGGGTAATTGGGTAGAATATTTTAAAACCTTAAATTTTTTATTACTTCAATATACATTGCATAATCCCCATGAAGTGAGTAATCCAATACTTCTCACAACTTTTTGAATAACACCTATCCAAAATAAAACTCAATCTTGTTCTTCTCAAACTTACTATCCCTCCAGTCATTTTTAATATTCACCATTTGAATAAATGTTACTTCAATTCACCTATTTGTTCAAGCCTGGGCACTTTTCTACCCTAGATCTCAATGTCATTTAAAATCAAGATATAGAAATTCTGCATCTGCCATTTCTACTCACCAATCAAAGTGATATTTTGATAACACTATATTAACAGGAGGTACTAATAACTATATTATAATGTCAAGGAAATCATACATTCATTCTCAATGGTTTAAAAGAACTACCTCACCATACTCCAGTTTTATACTGATAGTTCTTTAACAATTCTGAGAAAATACAAAGACAGGATCTTTGATCTGAGAAGATCTTATCTAATCCACTTACAGTTTATCTAATCTATTTACATTATTAACTAATATTTTATATGATATTCTCTCTAGTTATGTGGTGCTAAGGGTAGATTCAGAATGCTTGTTTAAGTGTTTTCAGATCTGAGATAATTTTGTCTTCTGTAAGAAATAAATAGGTGAACACATTTTATTATATATGTAGTTATCAGTTTTTGTATAAATTGTGTCATTTTTGTTTTTTCCATTGGGGATTGAACCCAGGGGCGCACATCCTCAGCCCTTTTTAGTATTTCATATACAGACAGGATCTTGCTGAGTTGCTTAGGGCCTAGATAAGTTGCTGAGGCTGGCTTGAATTTGTGATTTTCCTGCCTCAGTCTCCTGAGCTGCTGGGATTACAGGCATGTGCCACAATCCCTGGCTTGTACCATTCCTAAACATTTTTTTCCTTATAGCAGTTTTAGATTCAGAGCAAAATTGAATTCAACATCTATCAACAGAGTAGTTCATTTGCTAAACATGAGGAAACCACATTGATAACTCATTATCACCCAATATCCATAGTTAACATTAGGGTTCATTACTGATACTAGGTGGTGTATATATTATGAGTTTGGACAAATGGACAAATGTATAATGACATTTGTCATTCATTATAGTATCATACAGAGTAGTTTCATTGTACTAAAATTCTCTGTGGCCCATCCATCCATTCATCCTACCCTCCTAGACTTTCACAACCTCTGAACATTTTGTTTTCTCCAAAATTTTTCCTTTTCCAGAGTGTCATATAGTTAAAATTATACAGTGTGAAGCTTTTTAAAATTGAATCATTCTACTTACTAATATGCATTTAATTTACTTCCATATCTTTCTAAGTCTTGGTAGCTTGTTTCATTTTAATTCTCAGTTATATTTCATTGTCTGGATGTACCACAGCTTAATTATTCATAAACTTGATGGAGGACATCTAGGTTGCTTTCAAATTTTGGTAATTGTAAATAAAGCTGGTATAAACATTCATGTGCAAGTTTCTCATGTGGATGTAAATTTTCTAAGTTTAAATCTTCTGTAATGGCTGTATAAAATTATACCCTCACACCAGTCAATGACAACTCCTATTGCTTCTTATCCAAAGAACCACTTGTGCAATCAATATTCTGGATTCTGGCTGTTCTAATAAGTTTTAGTAGCATTTCATTGTTGTCTTAATTCATATTTCCTGGATGGCATGTTTTTTGGAACATTCTCTTATATGCCTATTTACTCTCAGTTTATCTTCTTGATGAGTTGTCTGTTAAGGCATTTGGTCTACTTTATAACTGGATTTTTTGTGCTCTAATTTTTCAATTATATATATGTATATACTTTATCTGCTAAGTTTTTTACAAATATTCTCTTTTAATCTGTGGCTTGCTGTTCCATTCTCTTTACAGTTATTCATACAGAAGTTTTAAATTTTAATGAATTTTATCAATTCCTTATTTCATGTGTTATACATTTTTTGTTCTATGTAAAAAGCTATGATCAAACCCAAGGTAATCTGGATTTTCTTCTATGCTGTCTTCTGGAAGCTTTAAAGTTTTGTTTTATATATTAAAGTCTGTAATCTGCTTTAAATTTATTTTTGTGAAGGGTATAAGATCTATATCTATATTCACATTTTTGCATGTAGATGTCCAGTTGCTCTTTTACCCTCTTTTAGAAAAGATTATTTTTTATTGATTATATAGCTTTTGTTCCTTTGAGAGATTTCCTGATTGTATTTATATGGGTCTGTATGGATATATTTCTAGGCTTTCCATTTTATCACATTGATATCTTTATCTGTTTCTTCATAAACACCACACTGTCTTTATTTCTGTAGCTTTGTAATGAAATTATCAGTCAGTTAGTGATAGCCGTTCAACTTTGTTGTTCTCCTTCAATATTGTGTTGATCATTTAGGGCCTTTTGGCTCAACCAACTTTATAGTTTTTTGTTTATAGTCACAAATTAAATTGCTAGGACATTTTTCCTTCATCTGTTAATGATGATCTGTTATAAAGATGGATTTTATGTGTGAAACCATCTTGCACTTAAAGAAAACAATCTCAGTTAATTATAACATAAAATCATTTTAATATCTTGCTAGATTTGGTTTGCTAATGTGTTCTTGAGGGATTTTGAATTTAAGTTCATAAGAATATTGATTTGTAGTTATCTTCTTTTATAATTCCTTTCTCTGCCTTTGGTATTAGACCATTTTGGCCTCAGAGAATGTTAAGAAATGTTGAAGTTTCTAATTATGATAGAAGATTTAACTGTTTCTTCTTACAGTTCTATTAGTTTTTATGTCATGCATTTTGATGTTCTGTAGGTAGGTCCATGCACATTATGGATTGTTATGTCTTTTTCCAGAAAGTTTACTCCTCCTATCCCTGATAACTCTTTGCTCTCAAGTCTTCCCAGTCTTAAATTAATATAACCATCCCTACTTTTAAAAAAAGAAAATTAGTTCTTTCATGCTATTTTTTTTCTGTTTCAATTTGCTTTAAATCTCTGTCTTTACAGTGTGCTTCTTACAAACAGCATATAGTTGGGTCTTTTATAGTTTGGATCTCAGTGTCCCCCCAAATGCTGATGTTTTAAGACAAAAATGTCCAGAGGTGAAACAATTAGATTATGAGGGTTTTAATCTAATCAGTGGATTACCATTTGATGGACTGATAATTTGAATGATTCCTGGGTGGTAAGTCAAGGTAGATGTGGCCTGACTGGAGGAAGGAGGTCACAAGTGGTGTGCCTCTGGGGATTAGGTTTTGTCATTGGCTCCTTGTTCTCTGTTTCTTCTTCATTGCTACCATGAGGTGAGCTGTTTTCTTCCCTCTCATCCTTTTATCAAAATGTTCTGCCTCATCTCTCCAGACCAGAGTAATGGAGTCAATATAACCAAGGAATGAACCCCTGAAGCTTTAAGCCCAAAGTAAATGGCTCGTCCTTTGAGTTATTCTTAAAAGGTATATTGGTCACAGCAAACAAAAGCTAAAACAGGTTTTCTTTATTGATCCACCAAAACAATATCTGTATTTCAATTTGTAACTTAGACCACTGATGTTCAAAATGAATATAATTGTGTTAATATCTACCATATTTGTTACTAATTTCTATTTTTTCCTTTGTTTTTTTTTGTTGCTGTTTGTCTTTTATTCCTTTTCCTGATTTTCACTGATGAATTAAGCATTTTATTTGCTTTTATTTTCTCTCTTTTCTTAGTACTTCAGTCCTACTTTCTATTTTACTTTTTGTAGTGGCTGACCTTGAGTTAAAAAACATGGATGTATATCAACTTATAATGGTTTGGCTTATTTTTCTTTTTATCACTTTGACAGTGGTGTCAAAGTGATACCCATTCACTGGAAACTGTACTTCAAATTTTGAATTTTGATAAGTTTTGTGAATTTTAAGAGTTAGCAATGTGCAGTACCATGATATTTTGTGATCTTTGGTACATGAAATATTATGATGTGCTGACTGTAAAGCCAAAAGTTCCAGTCAGACACCCGAGGTAGTAAACACTTTATTATAAATCTCATCAATATTTGAGAAATATCTGAAAATTTACAACAAATACAAGCCAACTTTAAAATAAGATTCCACTACTTCATAGATAGTGTGACTACTTTATAATAACAAAATCATCATAATTTCTGTCAGTCATCACTTGTATACTTTTTGTTATTGTTATTGTTTTTGTTGTGCTGGGAATCAAATTCAGGACTGCATGCATAGTAGACAAGCACTCTACTACTAGTTACATCCTCATACCTTATATAATTGCTATCATTAATTTTGAAACACAGGCACACACACATACCCATATACTTACACACACACAAATACACAATCAAATACACAAAGCTATTGTTAGTTTAAACAAACCATTATCTATTATAAAACTAAGACTAAGAAAAATGAAGTGTGTATTTTCCCTTTATTTATTTCTTCACCATTTCTCTTCTTTTCTTTGTGAGGACTTTATGTTCTCACCTTTATTTTTTTCCTTGACTCCAAATAATTTATTTTAACTGGTTTGCAAGAAAGGACTAGTGGCTACACATTTCTTCAATTTATGTTTGTATGAGGAAATATGAATTTCTACCTCACTTTTGAAGAAGACTTCTCACATAAAGGATCCTATGTTCTAAATATTTTTCTTAAAATACTTTGTTTTCCTCCATTTCCCTCTTACTTGAATGATTTCTGAGGCAAAATAAAATATAATTCTTACATTTTCTTCTATATAGTTAAAATATTTTCACCTATCTTCTTTTTAGATTTTTATTTTTTGGTTTCCTATAGTTTTAAAATAATATTCCTAAGAGTGGACTTTTGGCATTTATTCTTATTGTTCTCAGCAGTTCTTAGATCTATTATTTGGTGCTATTTAGTTGCAGAGAGTTTTTAAAAATTTATTTTCAACACACACACATTATTTTCCTCAGAGTAATTCTCTTTCAAAAGTTTTATAATTTCTTATATTGGATAAAACTATCCAGAATTTCAGGCATGATATTTATGATATAGTATGAAAAAATCTGAAGTATAAAGATGCAATATTGTGATGAAGATGGTGTCTCATGCCTGTAATCCCAGTGGCTTAGGAGGCTGAAGCAAGAAGATCACAAGGTCAAAGCCAGCCTTAGGAACTAAGTGAGTTCCTAAGCAACTTAGGAAGATCCTTTCTCTAGATAAAATAATTAAAAGGTCTGGGATGTAGTGCAGTGATTAAGCACCTCTGGGTTCAATCCCTGGTATACACACACACACACACACACACATGCACACACACATACAAGATTCAATATTGTTATGTATTGATATTACATCTTTGTACTAGCTATAAACTTATATATAGACTTTTTTACTTGCTGTTTAAAACTTCACTGTTCCCCATGGAGAACTTAAGCTGACAAACTCCGAACTCAGTTTTTTTTTTTTTTTTTTTTTTTTAATGCTGTGATTAAAGGACCTAACCAGAACAACTAGAGGAGAAAAAGTTTATTTAAGGGCTCATGGTTTTAGAGGTCTTAGCCTATAGAAGGCTGACTGCATTCCTCAGGGCTTGAGGTTAGGCAGGACATCCTGGTGGAAGAAAGTGGCAGATAGGAGCAGTTCACATGCAGATCAGGAAGCAGAGAGAGACACAACTGTACAGATATAAAATATATACCCCATAGTCCCACCCCAAATGAACCACTTCCTCCAGCCACATCCTACCTCTTCAGTTACCACTCAATTAATCCTTATTAGGGGTTTAACTCACTGATTGAGTGAAGACTCTCACATCCCAATCATTTCTTCTCCAAACCTTCTTGTATTGTCTTACATGTGAGCTTCTGGGGGGCACCACATCTAAACCATAAGTTACCTCATTATCAAATAAGCACCATGATAACAATTGCTTATATGTTACTATGTTTGAAATATCACTTATATATTCCTTCATGAATTGCTTGTATATTATGATGTTTAATAAGTTCAGTTGAGTCATAGGAATATAGAAATGTTAAGGAAAAACAAAAATATAAGTAGCTTTATATAAAAGCACAAAGAAAAAGGGAGAAAGTAGAACCTTAATCTGTTCTAAAAAATTTTAAACCATTAGCACAAATTGCATTACTGAGATGTTCTCTGAGATTAGAAATTATCTTTCCAAGAATTTTCTTATTGTTATGTAGCTCTTTTAGTAGTTAGACTTTGTAATTTTGTGAATAGAGAAGATAGAAACAGCTCAGGAGGTTGAGGCAGGAGGATTGTGAATTCAAAGCCAACCTCAGAAACTTAATGAAACCCTAAGCAACTTGCTGAGACCCTGTTATGTTAGAAGTACACTTTTGTTTATTTAGAGGTCTGACTAAAATTACTATTTCTTAAAAGCCAAGTTTATTTCTCTAGAGCCAAACATGATTTCTAGCATTGTGTTGAAAGCATGTTAGCTAGTTGAAGGGCTATTGAACAAATAATATTAACCAATTAACTTTTGACACAAATCAAACATCATATATTTGTTGCCCTGATTTTTGTGCAATCATGAATATACTGTTTAGAGGCCACATATCACATATACACACACAAAGATATTTTGTTATTTTTGAGCATGAATGTTTAAAATATCACTGTCAGAAAAATAGAGTTTAATTTTCTCCTAACCTACAGAAGTGTCAGTAACATCAAAATTGGGCCTATCATATTTAATTTAGAAATGTCTGTGTTTATTTATTTTTTATTTATTTATACTACAGGTGGTACCCAGGGATGCTTTACCACTGAGCTACATCTCCATTTCCAGCTCCTTTATTACTTTTTTTTTTTTTTTAATTCTGAGACAGGGTCTCACTAAGTTGCTTAGGTCATTGCTAAATTGTGGAGGCTGGCCTTGAACTTAGCATCCTCCTGTCTTAGCCTCTTGAGCAGCACGCACCAATGCAACTACAAGTTTTTTTTTTTTAATCCATGCTGGGGATAAATCTAAGGGTCTCACATGTGTTAGGCACATTCTCTACCACTGAGATACATCCTCAGTCTCTGTCTTCTTTTAAAGAAACTAAAAGAATTAATTAATATAATAATGTTGATTACCTGATACATAACTAAAAAATAAACTCTTCAAGTTGTTTTATTTAAATATAATCAAGTTGGTTAAGAAACTATCAGGTGCAATAAAAACCTGATAGTGTCTATAAATGTATAAGTAGATTCATAGAGACTATAACTTTGAAAAGTATATATTTTTCATATTTTGGTTTAGTATTTTTTGCTCCTTCAGTGCTAACTACTGCAGCAAACTATTTATAACATAAATTGATCTGCCCCTATCTCACTATCCACAAAATTACAAAAATATAACTACTAAAAGAACTACACATAAATAAGATATTTCTTGGAAACATAATTTCTGATCTCAGAGAACATCTCAGTAAAGCAATTCATGTTAACAGTTCAGTAATTTAAAAAAAATAGATTAAGGTTCTGCTTTCTCCCTTTTTCTTTGTGCTTTTACATAAAGCTTCTTATATTGTTTTTTCTTAACATTTCTATATTCCTATGACTCAATTGAACTTCATTCTCTTTTATCAATAATTTTTAATAATGTAACATGAGACTGTCTGAAGCTAATGGATAAATGATGAAGATTAGAATGCAAAGCAGGAGACAGTAGATAATGCTATGAAGAAAAGGAAGAGTACACAAGTTAGTTCCTCATTTCTATGGAAATGAAGTGTTGGAAAGTTTTCTCTCCTGCTGTTTCAGGATGGATGTGGGTTCCATGGCAGTAATGCAGCAAAGGTCTGTTAAGAGACTCCGGGATTTTGGCTGGTGCCTTTTTTATGCTTAGCCGCACAGCTGGTGCAGGTGCATTTTCAGCCATAATAACTAATAACATTCCCGGTGGAAACATTCAACTGCGGTAAAACAGACAGAAATCTATTATAAATGTGAGTGCAATGTCAATGTTTACAGAAGGAGGTCAAATAACAGAATTCTATTTGGTAAATGTCAGTACTGCATGAGTAGAAAGCATTCACAATATTTGCATTCTTATTAGAATGATATGTGCAAAACCCATAAATATTTCATGGAGTTTTTTTTTTAATTTTCATTTTTCTTCCCTCACCAGAAATTACTTTGCTTGCCATTTCTCTGTGCCTCAAAGTTCACCCTGTTGCTTAGGTGCTTTCAGCATTTAAGGCTGTGTGGTGAGCCTCTGTACTGGTATCATGTTCAGATCAAGTCTAACTTCCTGTGACACAGTGCACATTTACATGCAGATGTAAACTCTAGAACTAAGGCCTCTTCTAATGTGAGTCCACTCAAAGGCATAAAGCAATTGTCATTCAGTCAACTTAAATCAATCATTTACGTCTTGCATTGACTTGTGGTTCTGTGCAGCCTTTAGCACAGTGAAATGAATCAGATCAGCATGGGATGCCAATGGTTTTTTCAACAGATGGAAACTCTAAAACATTTGATGTATAGTGAGGAATACATAAACATTTATAAAGGTACACTTTAAAAGGTATTATAAAGAGGTTTCTTTGGAGTGCTAATGTTGATAACGTATGATTATTAAAAATCATTACTTGAAACCAGGCATGGTGGTGGCTCATGCCTGTAATCCTAGCACCTTGGGAGGATGAGGCAGGAGAATGGAAAGTTCAAATCCAGCCTCAAAAACATAGTGAGGCCCTAAGCAACTTGAAGAGTCCCTGTCTCTAAATAAAATGCTTAAAAAATGGCAGGGGATGTGACTCAGTGTTTAAGCACCACTGGGTTCAATTATCAATCCCCAGTACCCCCCCAAAAAAAATCAGAACTTGAAAGAAAGTGTGAAATATTATGTTGTCAATAGCATTAGGAATAAATTTCAAAAATGTTTTCTATGAAAACAGGGAGAATCCTCTTCTAGGTAATAGAAAGGAAGCTAAGCCTTTACTAGAGTCTTTGTGAAATTTCTGCTCTTAATGGAAACATCTAATAGCATTCAGTTGAGAGTAGAGAGAAAAATCAAGAATGTCTTTTCCTCCCTAGAGGTTGGTTTAAAAAGAAAAAAAAGTATAATCTGGAAGAAGGTTGTTTAGAAAATTAAATTTAAGAGAACAGATGCTGATTCCAGATGTGGTAGACTATTCTAATCTGATTCCATGTATGGAGTGTATTGCAGCTTTCACTAAAGCACACTTTACACAAGTATTTGGAAAGTACAGTTTTTCATTCTATGGCTTTAAGGAGAACTCATTGTTCAACCAGAATGATTTTACACAGATTCTCTTGTGAATTATCTTGAATATTATTAACAGAACTACCTCAATTTCAAGACAGTTCTCTCAGTTAAAGTAATGACCTCTCAGAACAGTAATGTACTAGCCTGGGGAACTCTAAAGTTACCTGATCATGTTTGGTAATTGAAATGAAAGAATCATGATAATTTTGGGGG
Source organism: Marmota marmota marmota (assembly GCF_001458135.2). NCBI lineage: Eukaryota > Metazoa > Chordata > Mammalia > Rodentia > Sciuridae > Marmota > Marmota marmota. Next base: position 49,392,150 of record NW_026000108.1, on the reverse strand, counting down.
GTTTTTTGGTAGTAGAGATTGAACTCAGGGGCATTCAACCACTGAGCCACAACCCCAGCCCTATTTTGTATTTTGTTTAGAGTTGCTTAGTGCCTCGCCCTTGCTGAGGCTGGCTTTGAATTCTAGATTGTCCTGTCTCAGCCTCCTGAGCTGCTGGGATTATAGGCATGTACCACCACACCCAGATATGATGAAAAATTTATACAGTGAAAAGATAAATGGAGACAGAGGTGAAGGTAAAGATTGTGTGTGGGGGGGAGGCGGGCTGGGGGTAATAGCTTAAAGATATCCATTGAAACACTGAAAATAAACATTGATCCTAGGTCAGCCTGATGGGATTTACATCAACATGATGCAAGGTCAATTCCCTATGATTTACAGAAAGACCACACAATAATTCCTTAGTTTCAACTTCATGTGTCCCCCCAAAAGCCCAAGGGTTAAAGGCTTGGTTCCTACCATAAAACAAAGATGGTGAAAACATTGAGAGAGACCTAAGTGGAAAATGTTCAGGTCAATGGGGATATGGCCTCAGAGGAGATTTGGGGACCCCAGACTTTTTCTCTCTTTTGCTTCTTAGCAATGAGGGGAGTACTGTTGCCAAATGTGGTATCTAACCACAGGTTCAAAAGGAATTGATCTTAGACTGAAACATCTAAAACTGAGTCTAAATAAATCTTTTCTCTGTGTAAATTGGTCATCTCACATATTTGTCATACATAATGGAGGCTAATTAATTAAACAGACCACAAAGAAAAACCATAGCACAATGGTTCTCCATAGATATATAGACGGAAAGATAGTCAAATACTTACTTGATCTAAGCACATATAGAAGAAAATCTTTAAAATGAGGTATATTTCTATAAGTGTAAAGCATTATCTGAAACTATATATTTGATACATGCCATAGGTTTTCAGTTTTATATGATGGTTATCGTGTGTAATATTGCTTTTAAATATTTTTAGAAAAAGAAGCTAGATTAATGGTACACATTGATTATATGACCTATCCTGATTTCAGAAATAATAATATATCTTAAAATATTACAGTATGTAAAAATCTTAATACTTATTAAACATTAAGAAAATTAAATTCCAAGTGTTCCCCAAAAATTCATGCATTAGATTTAAGCTATATGCAGCTGGAGTATATGCTGGTGACACATTCTAATCTCAGGATTAAGACACTCATTACTCTAGCCATTAAGAGAATTGGTAGCTATCAGTTCTCTACTTAGTCACCGATGACTTCTTATGCCCAATTCTCATCTGCTCACATTATTCTTGAGACCCTCTTCCAATTTCAGGGTCTCATAATCCGTTTATCTGTGTCAAGAGTTCATTATTTGCAATAATTAGTGACAGTTTATATACTCTATGTTCCAATGGATGAGCTGAACACTTGAATGGAAACAAAATATTTTTTTAAAAAGTTTCTAGTGTGCTGAATGGCTGAAATAAGTAGAGTCAAACACAGAATTCTTATGTACTTTGAACTTGAGACTCTGTTAACCAATAAGAAAATGCTTTCTTAATATTTAACTTAATGCTATCCTAATAGTTAAGCTGAGTGGAGTGGCACATGCCTGTCATCCTAGTTACTCAGAAAGATGAGGCAGAAGCATCAGTTTGAAACTAGCATGGACAACTTAGGGAAACCCTGTATCAAAATTAAATTAAAAAAATCTGGGAATGTAATTCTAGAGGTAGGGTACTTGCTTAGTATGTATAGGTCCTTGGGTTTAATCTCCAGATCTGCCAAAAATAAATAATTAACTCCAATTGTTCTTTTAAAGCAGAGAAGTCAAAATAATTTTTACATATAGCAGCAGGTTGATAGGAAGCAACATATGTATATGTATTACAGAATAATCTACAAAGGAGTCATATATAAGTGCAATGAGTAATTGAGAATTTTATAAATAGATTTGACTTTTCCATTCAAATTCAGTGATTTTGACTTCACGAATGATGAAATTTTCTAATTCAAGGGTTCTTGTGTTTTTACCAATGATTAAGACTAACCAAAGATTTTAATGGTGTCTGAATTGATTGTCTACCCTAAGATGGGGTCTGTGAACATGGTTTTTATGGCCCAAATAGTTCCAGACAGATTTCATTTGACAGAAGGAACAAATGTAAATCCAGCAGCTAAACATATGAAGGATAATGAAAAGAGGCAGGAAGAATATGGCTGTTAGATTTTATATCTAACATTTCCAACTGTACAAGGCCTTTCCTATACTTGGATCATAATGTAAAAATCTATTAAACATTTTCTTTAAAACAAAATCTTGTAAAATGTTTATGTGATTGATGATGACATTGCTTATGTTTTATTCATACAGATTTTGACTTTGTTCACAGATTTCCTAAAATGTCCACTTAAAAAAATAATAACTCAGAACCCCAACTAGGTTGGCAGTTGTTATACAGCAGCATTTTTGTGATTTTATTTGTTTTTACATTTTAGCAAGATGCTTCATTCTAACACACCCTGTTGTACTGACCTACAAGAATATATCAAGATAAAAAATTATTCCATGTGAAAAAATAGCCTTCTTTATTATTTAAAAATATAAAAATTATAAGAATTACACTTAATACAATTCCATTCTAGCTTTCTGTGAACTTGGCAAGCTTTTTCCACATCCCTAATCCATGAACCCCTCTTTAGCAGGTGATCTATTTTTATTAAAATCATGTTTTCATAAATATTTTAGGCACATTACTCATCACAAAGCTGACATATTCTGAATGTATGTCTTTAAAATGATAATATTTATATGATAATTGTTTTTAACAGAGATTTTGTGTTCCTTGAAAGAACTAGGGATTCAAAGATATCACTTAATCATATTTTTAAAAATATTTTGCCAGACCTAGAATTTAAGAATATGTAAAATACATGGATACAAGATTTAAAATTTATCATAAGATAAGCAGCATATAATCCTAAAGAAGATAAAATTTAACCAATATTGATTATGAAAAAATCATATCACCCTACTTTAAAACTTATAAAATATAGGCAGTCTTTCAATACATATTAAATAAATTGGGCTGATTTTCTAAGATTTTTCCTTCACTTTTATCAAAAAATCTCATAAGACTCTTTTATTATGAAAGGTCATTTTGTACAATGATGATAAAATAATCATTGACAACATAATTGCCAATACATAAAGGTAGCTAATTTGTTTTCTATAAAGACACATAATACCCTGTGATAAATATTAAACCATAAACTATCCTAGGTATCTGTTTAGCAGTAAGCACTACTCCATACCTATCAGAATGTCTAAAATTAAAATGACTGACACAGTAACAAGTGCTCATGAGGCTAGTGAGTGTGTGGAGGATTTTGAACATTCATACATTGCTGATGAAATCTAAAATGTTACCATTATGTTATAAAATAACTGTCATTTTCTTAATATGTTCAACTTACACTTACCATTTTCTAACCCATTCTGCTTCTAGGCATTAATTCATTAGAAAGCAAACTGTCAGAAGCAGTGAATGAATTATGGGTCTTTGATCTGCCCAGAGACAGAAGCTGATACCTCTCTTGGGAATCTCTTGGTACAAAGGCACCAAGAAAACCACCCAGTTGTATGGTGCCACCATGTTCAAAGGGAAATTCTGTGGTTGCCATGAAGCTTATCAGTTCATGACTTATGGTTCAAATGCCAGCCACTGGGGGTGGAGAATTGTGGGTGCAAGCTGATGACTGTAATTGAGCTGTTCAAACTTTTGACCTTGGTTCTGTTTTAAAGTAACTAACTTTATCACAATGAATCTCTTTGATGTAAAACACTTCTATAATAAATGTGCTGAGTCTGCTTGCTGTCAGTTTGTCTCCTACCAGCAGGCAGATTGAACATTGGTTCCCTTTTTTTCTCTATTTTTGTGTTTGTCTTTTTTTCCAATCCCCTCATAAGCCAAGTTGAGGGAAACTGAGTAAATGTCATACCAGTTGCAACGGTTGATGCAAGGAACAGGGGCCTCAAATATTCATAGACACTCCTCAAAAGAGATGTATCAATTAAAGGAAGGGGAGGAGTGAGTTGTTATGTAGCTCAGATTAAAACATTCTAATTCTAAAGAAAGACAGCATAAAGAAAGAGAGCTCTGTGCTAAGATGGTTAAGATTATGTTCAAATCACAGCACAGTCCTGTAAAGAAGGCATAGCAGGCACAATTTTAGGAATTTTTTGATTAAAACTTCTCTTTGTTTCCTTGAGGAGGGAGTGATAGATGTTGAGACTTGGGAGGAGCTTGGTAAAGATCTGTGAGTTAGTTATGCAGCCAAAGAATGGGGCAAGATTTCTGTGGAAACTTTTACTTTCTGGTCCTTAATATGAGATAGCCTTGCTCTATCTCATGACAGCCATAAAGTGGTCAGCCTTGATTTCTGGGTTAAAGAATGCAATTAAAGGTGACAAATACCTAACAAAGAATCTTTGCCAGACTCTTCCTAGAGAGTATGCAGTTAGAGTCCTGGGCCAAGTGGTTGCTTTTTCTGGTGCTGCTGCCCCTAGGGGAAAGACCCTGACCTGGTGGGTCAGCACCAGATGTGTATGCAGGTAGGTGGGGACACTGACTAGAAGCAGAAAGAGGCACCACCCTGCTTCGTGTGGCTGGCCAGGGCAGAGGTAGTGGCAGCAGTGTGGATAGGTCCCCGGGGTTGTCTTCCTCACTCAGCATTATAGACTCCAGCCTATAGATAGAATGGAACTATTGAAAAAACAAGCTCCTTTATGAACAAGCCCCTTTGTAATCCTGCAGTATATAGAGAGAAACAATGGAAAGATTCTAAGTGTACATGTTTTCCTTTTGTTAAAAATCTTTTCTGAGGATTTTACAGGCTACCACATACTTTAAATATCTGAAGTGACTGTAATCTAAGCCAAAAGTGCACTCTGATTTAGTAAAGATATTTTGCATGCTCTTTTAGAAATTGTGGCTGTGTAATTTTTTTCTTCTTTCAAGAACTCCTATTTTTTAAGATTCTATATTTTTGAGCTCATGATTTCATGGTAAATTCACATGTGATCTCAGTTTTATTTTCTCTAACTATTTCATCTCTATCTTTATTCAGAGGCCAATTTTTCAAAAGTTGACTCTCAAATACATTTTAAAAATATCCTCTTACAAAATTCTAAAAAGAACATAGATATGTGGTGTTGGGGTATATCTGATAGCTATCAGAATGAGTTGCCACCTGAAATATTTTATTTCAGTGTCTTCATGGCTGTTAGATTTTATATCTAACATTTCCAACTGTACAAGGCCTGTCTTATACTTGAGTCATATAAAAATCTGATTAGTTCTATTTTAATTTATAACAAGTTACACCTATCAGAGGCTTTAATGGTCTTCTGTAACATTGCCTCCTAACTGTGGAATTCCCCTTGCAAAAAGTTATAAAATCTTTGTTTCTTTTCTGTTTTGAGTATGTGTGCACACTGGTGTCTTGAATTGTGTGTGCATATATGTTGTATGTATATTAAATCCTTTTCCATTTTCCAACTTATGAAAATACACATGTTTAAGTATATTACCCTATGGAATCAAGAAATTAAATATACTTGATTTTATATTTAGCAGTTTGCAGGTATTAAACTTGGCATACAAATAAATGAGTGCTCATGAATTACAATCAAAATTAAAAAAAAGAATCCAAATATATTTTTATATTTGAATTATTGAAAAGCTCATTCAGTTTAAATTGGTAAACAGATAAAAAATAAAGATGTCTTTAATCCCAGTTGCTCAGGAAGTTGAGACAGGAGTATCATGAGTTCAAAGCCAGCCTCAGGAAAAAGCAAGGTGCTAAGCAATTCAGTGAGACCCTGTCTTTAAATAAAATGCAAAATAGAACTGAGGATGTGGCTCAGTGGTCAAGTGCTGCTGAGTTCAATCCCTGTACCTCCAACCCTCCCAGAAACAAAATTACTTACTCACAAGTATTTCTAGGTGGTCAGACAATTAATACAAAGTTAATTTCTATAAAATGTCTAGAATGTAATATCCATTGCTTCTAGGAATTTTCGTCAACAGAAAGAGCTAGCAGATGAAGAGGCAGGGGGATCACAAGTTCAAAGCCAACCTCATCAAAAGAAAGAGACTAAGCAACTCAGTTAAACACTGTCTCTAAACAAAATACAAAATAGGGCTGGGGATGTGGTTCAGTGGTTGAATGTCCCTTAGTATAATTCCAGGTACACCCCTCCCCACACACACACACAAAAGAGATGGCTAATACTGTTAACTATACTTGTCCAAAATCTTGATTTTTAGGGTTAAAAATAAGTAAACTATAATTAACATAAATGGGATTAATCATAAATGTGTTTATTAGAGACATCTGATTAATTTACAAAGTTAAGATGCAAACTGCTAAATATAAAATCAAGTGTATTTGATTTCTTGAATTTCATAGGGTAATATACTTAAAAATTATGTGTGTTTTCATTAGTTGATAAATGGAAAAGGATTTAAGATTGCTTTGTCTATGTCTTCACTAAAAATGGCTGTAAAGTTGTAAGTGTTAAAGTTAAAAACCAGTGCTCTTACTTTAAGACTGGTAAAACTGGCCTGCTGAATATTCCAGTCCATGGCTTGGAGATTATAGTTAAGAAAGTAAAAGGGCCAAGAAACAAAATGACCAATATTTGGTTCTTGCCCTCTGAATGTGCTTGAACACAGGGAACAAAGAAACTTCTTTGAGGATTTTGCAACTCTGGGCACATGACCTCCTGATGGAGGTGGGGGGATCTATGAGACCTTGGAGAACAGAAAGCTGACCCTTGCACATACTGCAGAAGAGGAGGGTCATTGGAGAAAAGAGACATCCCTGATGCTTCCAAGAGAAGCCACATCATCAAAGAGACCCTAACCCATCCTAGCAGATGGCACTAGAAGAGCTAATAGGCTTCTCTCAAGTTTCTCAAGAGTGTTGTCCTGGGGGAACTAAGCTGACTCTTAACAATAGATAGGAACAAGGTCAATTTGACCAGTTTGGTCTTGAACACATCAGTCGCAAAACAGTGGTAACCAAAGTATAGCCATTCCTGGGCAATTAAAGGAAAAGAAAACAGTTCTTTTAATACAACTTAAGACAAATTCCGAGGCATTTTTTTCTTTTGTGAGGCTCATATTTACCTCTTCCTCTTCCTCAGGGAAGAATGTTGCTTCTATGTAAATCAATCAGAACTGGTAACGGATAAGGTTAAATAACTATAGAACAGATTGCAGCCATCTTATTATATATAAGAAGGTCCTACTGCTGCTAAGTCACATGTCTACAATGACTACAGTAGGCCTGTCAGTTCTGGTCTGGTGAAGAGATTTACAAAGAAGACAATGGAATGGACCAGATCTGGTGATAATGTGGGCTAGAGGCTCTCCTTGTATCTTTCTAGAAGGTGCAGGTCATCCCATCTGGGTACCTGAGTGTGCCATCTGTCATCATTATGGAGGTTCAAAAGACTTAAAGCTCAAACCAGAGGTGTTGATCCCGACCCCCAGCAGAAACAAGAAGTTGAGAAGGAGAAAGGAGGTAAAGAAGACTCCACAAACCCAGAATGCCAACCTGTCAATGAGAGGACAACTAAAGAACCTGATGTGTCAGACTGAGGAGATAGTCAAACAGCTCGAAGGCCCTACTAAATACTTAGTGATGTAAATGGCTTTGAATCTTTGGAATATGTTAAAACTTTCAATATGGTACATTTTTAAGAATATGTGTTTGCTACTAATTATCTTTTGTGTTATAACAACAAGATGCCATGCCTTCTGGAGAGAAATCTGAGAACTTCAAATAGCCCATCAGTCACGCTCCAATAAAAAATTAAAAAGGGGGAGATGTTGGGAACAGCAAATGAATTATGGGTTTTTTACCTTCCCAGAGACAGAAGCTGATACCTCCTTTGGGAATCTCTTGGTACAAAGGCACCAAGAAAACCACCCAGTTGTATGGGAAATTTCATGGTTGCCATGGAGTTTATCAGTTCATGACCTATGTTCAAATGCCAGCCACCAGGGATGAAGAATTGTGGGTGCATGCTGATGACTATAATTGAGCTCCTCAAACTTTTGACTTCAGTTCTATTTTAAAGTACTTTCCTCACAATGAATACCTTTGATGTAAAAACTTATATAATATAATAAATGTGTGGAGCCTGCTTGCTGTCAGTCTGTCTTCTACCAGGAAGCAAATTGAACTACTGGGTCCCATTTTTCTCTATTTTGTGTTTGCTAAAGTTTTTTCCAATCCCCTCATCAGCCCAGTTCAGGAAAACTGAGTAAACATTGTGTGGCTCATCACAAGAAAGGATATATCCATACAATATTTACATAAATGTTCCTAGCAAACTAATTTGTAGTAGTCAAAACAGGAACTAATTCAAATAGCCAACAAATTATATGACTAACCAAACTATGATAAATCTGTATGAGGAAATATTACTCAACAACATAGATGAATAACTACTGATAAAAGGAAGGGCAAGGATGAACCTCAAAATAATTATGTTGAGTGAAAAAATTACTATATATATATATATATATATATATATATATATATTATAGTTTCATTTATATGAATTTTAGAAAATTCTATATAGTGCAAGAAAACAAATACAACAGTGATTGAAAAAGAGGTAGCAACAAGGAATTGTGGCAGGAAAGTATTACAGAAAAGAATTTTGAAGTGCTCATATAACGTTTAGATATTTTTCTTTTTGTTCATTTTATTGATCGTGATGAAAGATTCAGAAATGCCTTGATATCTCAACACAATACATGTCATTTATTTGTTGTCATTATATCACCATAAAACTCTTTTGATGAAGTCTTCATGAAAGAAGGCTCTGGTAGTTGTTTAGAAATTACTAAATGAGACACTATCCCAGTACCTCTGGTACAGTTTTTCTCTACTAGCTAATATTAAGGAAGAAACATAGTTGGTTTAATCATAAGCTCAGATCCAGTTTCTTCAAAATGAAAAAAGAAACCTTGCACTTAAATCTAGATAATGTACTGTATTTGCTCTTAAGAACTTAAGAATATATCTTTATTAAAATATTCATATTTCTGTCTTATCTCTTTAATACTCATAACAAGAAAAAAATAGGGCAAGAACCATGAGTTAAATAAATACGTTTGTAAAAAAATCTACAACTTAAAAAATATGTTGTAATTAGAAGATATGTAAAACCTATTTTATAATAGCTGGATTTGCCTTTATGATTGACTAGATCAATCTGTTTTATTTAATTAGTTAATTCATTTATATCGTTATACTTAACACATTATGGTTAAATTAGAACGAATTTTAAAATCATATATCACTTCAAATTCTCTCAGTGATATTTGCTAGTGATATGACCTTGAGATTCAATTTCCTTGTCTTCCAAACATATTAAATAAAGTAACATGTTTAACGTACCTGGAATGCAGCCTGACACAGAAGTTACTCACAAAATATTAATTTATTTCCCTTTCAGCTCTCCAAGGTTATTATGAATACTCCATTAAATAATATAAGCAAGATTTCTTATATGAATATTATAGACAGTCTTTTTAAAAATTTTTTTTAGTTGTTTATAGACTTTTATTTATTTATTTTTTATTTATATGCGGTGCTGAGAATCAAACTCAGTGCCTCACACATGCTAGGCAATTGTGCTACCACTGAGTCACAGCCCCAGCCCCTATAGACAGTCTTAAAATGACAACTTATAATTTCTTCTAATAATATAGCAAAGTGTTAATTTAGTTAAATATCATTATACTATAGAATAATAATCTTTTAGGACTAATTTACAATTTTGTGAATGACCATTATATTGTTAAATTTGGTCAATTTCTGCAAATTGGCTGTGTATTACAGGCCAACTTACTAAACAATTTTACTTAACTAATCAATGAAACATATTTCTTGCTTCTGTAGTATATGTGCAGATCTTGGGAAAAGCAACTTTTTCCCATCTACCTTATTTGTCTTCTGTGAAAGGCAGTATAGAAGACAAGTATTATAGATGTCCAAGTTAAAAACTATTGCAAATGATTTTTAAAAGTTTACTCTTGCAATGTTGTGGAATTATGTGCTTTTATCTCCAGATCTTTGAAGATAACTTCAGGATATTTCTAATGAATGTTAAGTCTAGATCTATGATAGCAGATTTTATGAACCAGTATTGTTTTTTTACTACCAAATTATTTTAAATGACATTTTGAAAAATTTGTTAAAGTTTTCATTTTTACCCTGAAAAGAATTTTCTAAGATTTAGTTTGGTGATTTCAAAATTACCTGTTGAGCATAAAATTTTTAAAAAATCAATGCTACTCCAATATTTTGCTTTAGAAATTTTTGGCCACACCAATAATTTTTCCCATAAAATAGTTCATGTTTTAGAAGTCTATTAAATAGTATATCATTTACAAAGAAGTTTGTTTATTTTGCAAAGGTTTCTTTTTTCCTGAAGTAACTTTGAATCTTGATAAAAGAATTTTTCAGGATACAACAAAGAATTCCAACTTTCCTTTTGTCTAATATTCCCCAACAAAGTTTGTTTCTCAAGTGTACATACTCTTTCTCTTTAATGTGTAGACTATTTTGATTCACAAATCTTAATTTTAATTAAGATAATTTCTTTAATATAGAAATTATTTGAATTTATATATAATATACATATATACATATATGTAAACCTGAAGGTGTAAAAAATGTCTGTGCTTATACAGGTACACACACATGCATCTAGAAGATATCTGTATATGCATGTGTATAATCTATATATGCATATGCATACTCACACCCATATTTCCATATGCATACATATATATATCATATATGTTCATATGTACCTATATGTAAACATACCCATTTCCATGTTTGTTACAATTTTTAAGGACAGTGAGAAATCTGATTTTCATAATCCTCTATATGTTTACTTATTTACTGAAACAATTTCCAGGACTTTATGTCCCAACCATTATTATAACCTCCTCTGACCACCACTCCTATACTCCATAACCACTAATTGACTTCTTCTGCTGTTGGGCATTGCCTCTGATGCCACTATGCCTCACACTTTCCTCCTTAGTACTCCATTTCCTTGGATTTTGGCATTTGTATGCTGGAAGGGGAAGAAGCAAGGATGGAAATAGAAAGATGAAAAATATCTTATCCATATGTTTATTTATTTTTTAATTCTTAACCTAGAGATGAGTGAGGAAGCACACATTTTGTATGGTTTGTTTTACAGACATGATTATGTACATACTGTCTAATAATTTGTCTAGAATCTTGCTCCTGGATAGATTTAGCCAACCAGTTCACCTCCAAAAGACTAAAAATAACTAAGTTAAATTTGTTATTTATATTTTTAACGGATTTATATGTATAATCTATATGTAGTAAATTATGGATTTTCTATTCTTAAGAAGCAGTGTTGGGTTGGGGGAGTAGCTCAAGCGGTAGTGAGCTCGCCTGGCATGCACAGGGCGCTGGGTTCCATCCTCAACACCACATAAAAATAAAAGAAAGATATTGTTATTAAAAAAAAGAAGAAGCAGTGTTTACAAAATACAGTAAGGAATTTTAGATGTGTTTCAGACCACATAAATATAATTAAGAGGAAATGATCTCTAAAACCTATATATAAATACTCTATAAATTGCCATGTAGGTGAATTATCAAGCTTTCTTTTAATATATCCATGAGGATGTTTGAACAAAATAATAATATTAGTATTACATAATTATTTGACTCATCACAATTTTAAAGTTTCTAATATTGGAAGAATTATTTTAAAAAGTATTGGAGCCTATGTAAAATGAGAAGAAAGGCAAACTAATTACACAAAATTTGTCTTCAATAACCTTTCTTTTTTTAAGTACACATATTTAGGTTGAACATTCTAGACTTCTTCCCACTGGATTTTAAGCTCCAACCTTTTTCCACAAAATTTCTTGTTGCAATATAATGGAAAACTGGTTTTTCAATAGCTTAATCAAATAATTTTCTCTCTCTCACAAGCTGTTGTCATGGACAGATCTCTACAATTAAGTCTGTAACTGCGGACAGGTAGTCAGTCACTTTCTGTCTCTCAGCTACGCCATTGTTGAAATATCATATTTGTTTTCATGATTTTCAACCTGTGGTTGTAAGATTGTTCCTTTCCTTCCAGCCATTATGCTGGGCTTCCATTAGAGAAAAAAAGAAACAGAAAACATAGATACCACCTGTATTGTATTCCTTTAAAAGCTTGCTGGAGGGAACCACTTAGTAAATTACCATGTCTTGTCCCTGTCCATAACTCCAAAGAATATTAAGAAATATAATATTTTTTTTCTGATGAGCATTTTACACATCTCTTCCTTTTTAATAAAGTGGAAATATTTTGACTAAGAACAAGAAAATAAACAGAAATAAATGTGATTGCAGGGTTTGATAATATCACTATAAAATAAGGTTTCAATTATTTTAAATTTTAATCAGGATAGATGTTTTTATACAGATTTAGAGGTTACAAAGCCAAAGCAAATTGTGCTAATAATTGGGAGTATATATCCATAAATTAGGCTGTGGGAGGCCATCCTCGCACGTGATTTGAGTTACCTCCCTGGCTGGGTGAGAGGCGCTTAGACACAGCTGTGTCCGAGCTTTCCCCACACTTTTCCAGGTCCGAGGGCTTGGCCGTGCAGGGTCTGCAGGGTCTGCAGGGTCTGGCCACTGCTCCGAAGACCTAAATGTTGCCCCTGACCCAAGTGTTGCCCCGCTTAACTTTAATTGGATGGGATTTTCCCTGGAATTTTTTGTTTGCCAATAAAAGTCCACTCCCTGGTGTGTTCTCTCTCTCTCCCTAGCCTCTTCAGTAAACCTCAATACCACATTAGGTGGCTGGAGGTGGGAGCTAGGAGAAGCCATCCCGGAGCTGGTTTTAAAGGTGATAAGAATCTTTTTTTTTTTTTTTTCTTGTCTCTTTAATTTAAAACTCCCTAGCATTTACTTGCGAATCGAACCTTCTTTAATGAAGCCAGCGCTGGTTGCATGACAGATTAGGCCATATGAAAAATTGTATAGGTAATGATAAAAAGAAGCATTGTTATTTTTATGCAATTACTGTCTTAGGTGCTTTTCATACTTTTTTATTAATTCTTTTAATTCACAAAGTGAAAAGTTAATATCCAGATGAAGCTCTAAGGCATGTAAAGATCAATTAATGTATTTTCTCAATAATCTGATATTTAGAAAAAAGGTAGAGAAGAGATTAAAACCCACTCATTCTGACTACAGAAACTAAGTTCTGAACCACTTTCTATTTATTACTTTGGAAACTGATGCTTTGAAACTGTTTTCAGAAAATCTTTGAAAGAATATGAAACGTTATGCTTTTGTCATTGCAGTTGCATTAATGTTAATAATTTAATAAAAACATTTATCATAGACAAACGGAATAATAAAGTAAGAATTCCTGGGTTAATAAAATATAAAATATGGGGCTTGGGGCTCTAAAGTTTTGATTGGTACACAGAATTTGGTCAAAAAATTATTTAAATACCCCACTGAGGGAAATACAGTGATATGAAAAGAATGTATTATTAAAAGGTTCATAAGGTTCCTACTATTGGACTTTCTTTGGGGCTCACTTCAACCTCACATAGGCCCTTTTCCTAAATCATTTTAGAGTCTTTTGAACTTTTAAAGTTGGAAACAACAAAAAAAAAATCACCCATTGTGAAAAACTAAAAGCTGAATAATCTATAATAAAGATAGAATGAGGTAAATTTCTTATCTCCCAATAATATATTAATAAAATATTTGATTAAATAAAGTTTATTTTTGAAATGTAAATTATTTTTTCTATTGATTTTGAATAGATTATACTAATATTTAGTGCACTAATACTCTAAATGTAACTATTGAAAAATGATAAATAATTAAAGCTATCTGAATAGTATTTTAAATTTATGAAAGTAGTCTGAGGAAATAAATATTAGATGAACTAAAATTCCAAAAATAAAGGTACTGTTTAGAGGAAACAGAAGACGTTTATCCATTTGTTCCTGGAGTATTTGCTGATTTGGTGCTATGCGTGTGGGTCTCTAGTGAGGCTTAAAACTAGCACTTAATGCTTATTTTAAAAATAATGTTGTCATTAATATAAGTTAAAAATAATGTATCCAGTCTTCATGCATTTAAGAAACAATGAACAACTACAGCAAAAATGCCTCAGACTTTAGAGGTTCCAGTCTCCAGATGTTTGCCAGTTATTGGAGTTATCTGGGATAGTCTCCCAGGTTGTGAGGTTGGAGAGATGGTCTAGGAACTGTACATGCAGTTATGATTATCAGGAAGGGCTGGATATCCCACAGTTTGTTTGTTTGTTTGTTTGTTTATTTACTTACTTATTTGTGCAGATACAAAGACGCAGATGGCTTTTTATCAGAAAGCTGAGATGGTCATATACTATGAATAGAAGTGTACCACCATAGAAGACCTGATTTACTAAAATTACAACAATACATAATTATGATCAAGTTGTTTTAGCAAAGTGAAGAAAGTGGAAACATTTTCTGATGGGAAATAAAATCATCTAGAGCCCTGTAATGCATTTTTTACCTATTATTGAAATATGATGTAAATTATAAAATATGAGAAAAGACCACAGCAGACTATGACCTATAATCAATAGAAAAGGCAGACAGTAGAAATGGTTTCCCATTTGATTCAGATACTAAAATTAGTAGACAATGACTTTAAAATAAGTGGTTATGGAACCAACCTAGGTGCCCTTCAACAGATGAATGGAAAAAGAAAATGTGAGATACATACATACACACACAAAAAACACACACACACAATGTAATATTACTCATCTATAGAAAAGAATGAAATTATGGCATTTGCCAGTAAATGGATGTAAAAATCAAGTTAAGTGAAACAAGCCTGCCCCCACCAAAAAAAAAAAAAAAAAAAACACAAAGGTTGAATGTTCTTTCTGATATGTGGATGTTAGAAATATAGAAGTTCATTGCATTAGACAAAGGGGAGTGAAGGGATTGGAAGGGGGATGGGTATAAGAAAGACAGTAAAATTAATCAGACATAACTTTCCTAAACTCACATATGAATGCATTACCAGAGTAACTCCACATCATGTTCAAATACAAGAATGAGAGCAACATTGCAATGGGTTGCACCAATGTATGTATTATATGTCAAATTACACCCTACTGTCATGTATATCTAAAAGCAACAATGACAACAACAACAAAAATTTTTCATTAAAAATAAAAAATAAGTAATTAATGTATTTAAGAAAACAGGGAAAATAGAGACATTAGCAGAAATAATACATAATTTCAGGAGATAATTAAAACAAAATCAACTGCTAAAAAATATAACAACTGTTCTTAGCAGCAATTAAGACATAGCACCACACAGGCTTACATTTTTTCAATTTGCAATATTCAAACTAAAATATATCAAGTAAAAACAGTGGAACATAAAACAGAACATAAAGAATATTCAATTAAGGTTAAAAAAACTGTAGCAAAAATGAATATTATATTTAAAATAATAATGATAAACTGATTGCTAGCCTAAGAGGCAAAACAGTAAAATCCTGAAGGTGGTAGAATGACAGTTTTAAATTTGTAAAAAAAACTGTAAACACTATACTAGATTCTATTATTCAATTTAAAAAAAATCTCAAAAATGGGGAATATAGTTTTAAAAATTTGGATAAAAACTGAGATAATTTATTGATAACCATACAGGAACTACAAGAAAATTATTAAAAAGGAATTCTTATGGAAGAAAATAACAAAGCCATGACCAAGGAATACAGAAATGCACAAAGAAATACACAATATCAGGAAGGGCACATTTAAATACAAATAAGACATCCAATGTCTTGTGGAATGTAACACACCCTAATGAACCCCCTAAAGTTTTTGATTTTCTAGTATTCATGCCCTACCATAATCTCCTAGAGTGTGGACATGATTTGTGATTGCTTATAAAAAGAGCAGAAGATGGAAAAAGGATGAGCTGTCACTTTCACTGTCATGCCCTTACACATGATTCCACACGTTGTGATTTAGATCTGAGGTGACCCCACAAGCTCACATATGAGACAATGCAAGAAAATTTAGAAGTGCAATGATTGGGTTAGGAAAGCCTTAACCTAAACAGTGCATGAATACCCTTATAGGGATAACCAGGTGGATACTACAGGTAGGTAGTGTGTGCCTGGAGGATATGTGTCATTGGGAGGTGTGACTTTAGGGCATATGTTTTCTACCTGGTGAAAGGAAGTATCTCTGCTTGCTGGTGGCTGTGTTCCGTGTCACCTTCCTCTACCACACTCTTCCACCATTATGTTCTGCTTCAACTTCAGCAAAGAGCAATAAACTATCCAGAGCTATGAACTGAGAGCTCTGAAACTCTGAGCCCTACCTAAAGTTTTTTTTTTTTTTCCTCTAAAATTATTCTTGTTAGGTATTTTGGTCACAGCAATGATAAAGCTGACTAAAACACTGTATTCCAAGCACTCTTACTGCAAAGACTTCCTGGCTGCTCCATTGATGTAAGCACTTTATGATAGAAATGAGCATGTGGCAAGGAACAGCAGTCAATTTCTCAGAATTTCAGCCAGGCTCTAGGAACTTGAGAGAGCCTCTAGGAGCTGAAGCCTCAAAGAAACAAAAAACTTAGGTCCCCAGTCCATCTGCCAAGTAAATTAAATACTGGCAACAATCTCAGTGGGCTTGAAAGTGGATTCTTTTCTAATTGAGCCTCCAGAAGAGAACATAGCTGACTGATATGATTGCATCCCTGTGAGAATCTAAAGCAGAGCACTCAACCAAGTCTTAAAAGAACCCCTACCCTTACAATACATAAAAATTATGCATTGCTTTCAGCATTTAAGTATATGGCAAAATTTTAATTTACTGCATTAAATGATACCATATGGAGTTTAAATTATATTCAGAACTATTATAAATGTTAATAACATCAAATATGAGAAATGGGTAAATGGAGTATAAAGATATAAAATTCCACTGGTATTAGATAAATGACAAAAGTTATGTGTATTATATATATATGCTAAAAGTCATCTAAAATATATTTGTAAAAGCATAATTCTTTATTTCTCCAAATGAGAATATGCCCAAATGGTATCAATGTTTAATTGGGCAAATATTTTGTATTATAATAGCACATAGGTGTTTTATACAATTTGATGAATCTCAAAAACATTGAGTAAGAAGGCAGATACAAAAGAGTACAAATAATATATTTCCATTTTTATAAGGAACAGAAATGTTGAAACTAATCTGTGCTGATAAAAGACAGGATAATAACCATTATTATTCACCCGTGAAGACATGAATTTATGATTAGAATACAAAATGAGGGAGCCTGTACAATGTTGCAATGCCTGTCTTTCAATCTGGTTTCTGATTTAAAAATATGTTCAATTTGTTAAAATTCAGCATCTATAAACTTCTATAAAATATAAACACAGAAAAAAATGTATTTTCATGCAACCTTTATTTATTCTTCAAAGTATTTGTTTGATATTCACCTTGTAGAAAATACTGCACTGGATTCTGGCTGTAGGTTATCTTTTTTTTTTTTTTCTGTATTTCTGATACTAGTTATTTTTTTCTTTTTTTCAGTTTTTTAAAAAATTTTATTTGTTTTAATTAGTTATACATGACGATAGAATGCACTTATATACTTTGATATATCATACATAGATAGGATATAATTTTCTGCGTATACATATTGTAAAATCATAGGGACTGCTCTTAAGACTTTTAAGTTCAGATGGTAGAGATAGTTATGAAAACAGGAAAATGCTACATCAGAAAGCTATGATTTGTTTGGAAGGCAGTATGGAGATTCCTCAGAAAACTTGGACTAGAACTACCATTTGACCCAGATATCCCACTCCTAGATTTATACACAAAGGACTTAAAATCAGCATACTACAGTGATGCCACCACATCAATGTTTATAGAAGCTCATTTCACAATAGCCAAACTATGAAACCAACTATGTGCCTTTCAACAGATGAATGGATGAACAAATTGTGATATATACATAGAATGGAATCTTACTCAGCCTTAAAGAAGAAATTATGACGAATGGATGTGCCGCAGTCTGGCTGGGCACAAAATCACGAGCCACTCAAGCAGGAACAAAGTTTATTTTTTGAAACTGCCGCCAATGTCCGGTACCGCCCGGGAAGATTTTTTCCACCCACGCGGCCTCCTCCCGGACCGCAGAGAGAGCTCCTCCCCCGGAACTCCCTCCTACTGTACTTCCCCAACCAATGGGAACTCTCCAGGAGTCCCGTAGCAGGCCTAGGTTAACAGCAGGAGTCCAATATCCATATGAATGTAAATCTTAACATAATCATATCATCTCAATGGCTAGCTGGCGTCACCTTTCGACCAAAAATGCCATGCATCATATACTTGGCTCTTAGCAGGATGAAACTGAAGAATATTATGCTAAGCAAAATAAGTCAATCTCAAAAAACCAACAGTTGAATGTTTTCTTTAATATGCCAATGCTAATACACAATAGGGGTGGAGAAGAGAGATACTTTGGATTAGACAGAAGGGAATGAAGGGAGATGAGGGGGGATGGGGATAGGAATGGTAGTAGAATAAATTTGACATTGTTTCCCTAATTGCATATATGGTTACATGACCTATGTAACTCTACATTATGTACATTATGCACAACCAGAAGAATGAGAAGTTATATTCCATTTATGTGTGATGTGTCAAAATGCATCTTACATTTATGTGTAACTAATTAGAACAAATAAAAAAGATTTTAAAGAAAGAAAACTATGAGAGTTATGGTAGGTACATGGATATATAAACTCTCACTGGGATAGTAAAAAAAAGAATAATAACTAGAAAAATATAGAAGTGGTAAGGTATTTGCAGTCTTCATCCCCATCCTTAACTTAAGGGATTGGCAGTGAAAAGAATTAAAGGGATATCATAGGAACAAGAGGAAAAAGGGAAGATTAAATAGTTTTTTTTTTTTTTTTTTGGTGGAATGAGCATGCATTTGGGGAAAAGAACTAGTTTTTAAAAGAGAGATGGAGCTTAAAATGTAAACAAAAGTTAAAATTATTGCTGAGTAGGGTTATCAGCAAGAATGAAAAAAGAAAGGGAAAATGAAGATATAAAAACAGTTTGGAAAATTTAGTATTGAAGAAAAGTCAATCATTTTCACCTACAGTGATAACATTTTCTGAAATGTACTGGGGGAAAAAGCAGTACTCCTTGTCCATGTCTAACTTGATTTGGTAGCCCACATCCTTCTCCATCTCCACACGTGGAAAGTATTGTATGTAATCATGATGAACTGGAGAAGACTGAGGCCCAGAACGCTAGAGCTTCACACTAGATGAAAGTTGCTTTAGCAATTGCCTAATACAAATTACACCTGTAAAAAGTGCCTGTGGGATTTGATGATTACCCTAAATCAATTTAATCGATAAAAATAATCAGAATTCCAATTTATACCATAGGATAAATAGTTTTATGAAACTTATAGATTAAAAATTCAGATCCAGGAAAATATTGTTCTCTTTTGATGAAAATATTGTTGCATTAGTTAGAAATTTAGAAGTAATATTTATGTTCATTTGTAGTAGGTTTACTCTAGATTTTCTAGTAGAATCATTCTCCAACAAAATATTCTTTTCTTTTATTTTCAATGTTTTATTTCTTGTGTTATAACATATGCCCTTGTAACTTAATTAAGATTTACATTAAGCTACACACTTTTCAGAATAGATAAAACAAATTGCCACAAACACAAGATAGTTTTAATTATATGGTCTGAATTTGCTGTATGCTGTCAATCTTTGCTACTCTAGTGGGGCCCATGGACCAGTAGCATCAACATCATGTGGGAGGTTATTAGAAAGGTCCCACTTCACATATGTACAGTCAGAATCTTCATTTTACCATGACATGCCTCCCAAGTGATTTGTATCATATTAAATTTTCAAATATAGACATCCAATTCATTCTTTCCCCTCTTCTTTCAGGTTTTATTACATTTGTATTGTTGCATATCTAAGTAACAAAAACAGTAATTTGAAACTGCATACATTTATTATCTTGCTCTTGCTTTCCTCAGAAGTCTGAAAAAGCTCATCTGGGTCTCCTAAAACTGCAGCCTGGGTGTCAGCCATGCTGTGATCCTTTTTGGACGTCTGAGTCTTCTTAGAAGTTCTTGTGGTTGTAGGCCCAATTAATTTCCTTGGAGCTATAGAACTCAAGGTAGCTGCTTCCTCAAGGAAAGGGAAGGAAATAAGTCTTCTTTCAAAAGTCTCATGTGATTCAGTCAGACCTACTCTCCTCAACTTCCTTTTATTAAATTAAAGTGATCAGTGACCTTAATTAGATCTGCAAAACCCCTTTGCCTTTCTTATAAAATGCAACCTATCAAGGGAAAGACATGCAGGCATGCATTGTATCCACAAGTCCCATGAAAGAGGAGAGGGCTTAAAAATGTGCTTTACACAGTGAGTGAAAAATCTTGGAAGCCATCTGAAGATCTGTGCACCCCTGTGTATGACCACAGAACAAATGTGCATGTGCACAAAGGGGGTAAGTATAATTTATTTCCCAGAGAGATGCATTTTTAACTTGTATATATTCCATATTAAATATTCAGAAAAAAATAAGTGTATTTATAAATATATCTTAGTAATTATATGAATGCAGTTTAGATGTGAATACTGTTATCTAGGAGAGTACTTTATACCACAACCACACACTCAGCCCTTCCTATGAATTGTATTGATTTGCATTCACAATCACAATCAAATATATTCAGTTTTTTTTAACTTTTGAAATTCCATATATACCAATTTATTTTTCTTTCCTATATAACCAATTATATAAAAATATTTATTTTTTTAAAATTAGGGATGATTAATTTAAATGTTATTTCTGTTTATATGTTTTGTCTTATTAGAAGTAATTAAAAAAAAAGAGGCTTAGCATTTCCTAGGACATAGAAGGTGAAACCATGCTGCTCTGACAGAAAATAAAAATTTCCATTTTCAAACTGCTCTGATTTTCTTTTCTTTTTTTTAACTACAGTACATTTATTAATAATATATACATTGTTTTGTCATTAACATTTACTTAGCATCACAATACCTGTTATCTTCTTACATAGCCTGGTTTTTGAGACACCATATTGGTAAATATAAATGCAGTTCATTCATTCTGACATATTATTTGATTCCTGGGCAGCTGTAACACATTTCTACAAAACAGAGGTCTTAATAGGATATAAATGCATTCTCTCAGTTCTGGAGGCTGGAAATCCATGTCAGCAGGGCCATGCTCTCTATAACACCCATGGGGGAGAATGCTTCCTTGTCTCTCTCAGTTTTGACGCAGCAGTCCTTGGTATTTCTTGAGTGGTAGATGCCTCTCTCCACTCTATTGCCCTCTTAAAGTGGCCTTCTCTGCAGTGTGATTCTGTGTCCAGATTACCCCTTTCTTTTTTCTTTTATTTTGGCATTGGGGACTGAGCCCAGGGTGCTTAACCATGCAACCAAATCCCCAGCCCTTTTTTATTTTTTATTTTGAGGCAGTGTCTCACTAAGTTGCTTAGGACCTTGCTATGTTGCTGAGGCTGGCCTCCAACTTGTGATCCTCTGGTCTCAGCCTCCCACATAGCTGTGATTGCATGTGCCACCATGCCTTGCTAAGAATACCTCCTGTATTTTATCTATATTTTAAGTCTCCTTTTTTTAAAAAAAATATTTTTAGTTGTTGATGATTTCTATTTTGGGAAGCATACTTAACAAATGATGTTGCTGAAGGAGAAACAATGCAATCTCTGCTGGACTTCAAATCATGCCCTGATTTTAAGATATAGTTGTAATCCTTAATCATATTCTAAATAATACTATGTACTTTATTCCATGTTAAAATTGTTAAAAGTATAGATTCATATAAGTACACGAATGTTTGTGTATCATGGGCAATATTTTTTTATTCCATTTGTGAATTATTTGATTTTAGAAGCATACTCTAATGTGAAGAAAGTCAAGAGACAGTTTAGCATATGTTTGGAAGGTCATTTCCTATAGTTGCAGATACTCTTTCTTGAGGATGTCTCCAATGAACTTTCCTACCTTATTCTGCATTCAGGATTCAGTCATTTAACAAATATTATTAAAACTCTATCATATTCAACCATTATTATATGTATCAGACACATTCTGAATTTTAAAAATGATGCTGAAATTGGACTTTAATAATTTCTAAATTAATTTTTAAAAGACAAAAAAAAGAGTAGAAAAATAAAAATATGTCAGCATTTTCCACCAATGGAGATTCTAGCCTTCCTTATATTCAAACCTAGGCAACAGATTTCCTCACCAAAGTAGGCAATATAATAAAATCTAATTATTAAATTTTTGAGGTTATTA
The DNA here is from genome assembly GCF_001458135.2 of Marmota marmota marmota. Taxonomy (NCBI): domain Eukaryota; kingdom Metazoa; phylum Chordata; class Mammalia; order Rodentia; family Sciuridae; genus Marmota; species Marmota marmota. The sequence continues at coordinate 49,369,629 of NW_026000108.1, read as the reverse complement.
AATAAAATATCTGAAGTAGATACTCTGATAATGACTGAACTTATGGTTGTTTCAACAGCAATTGATAACTGATACAGAGATTGGTATATGCATTACTTGAAGGCAGTGTTACTTACAATGTGGAACATAGTTTTTAAAGTGATCATAAGTAGAAACTGGAAAAGCAACAAGAAATTTGCTACTGAAGACTACAAATGGTAATCTAAAACATGATTCATAAGAACATTGCTTATGGTCTTGAAAAACAGAACAACTTACTTAAAATGTGGATCTCACTAAGAAAGTTTCTAGCAGAGTGTGAAAAGTTTTGATTGGTCTTGCTTACTACCTATGATAAAGGGTTGAAAAAGAATAAGAAGTTAATCAGTAAACAGTCAAATCTTAAGTTTTCTTTAGAAGAAAAATTTCAAACTGTAGCTCATTGGGTTGCAAAATAAAACTTGTTTTCATCCTCAGCCTCTGCAGATGTCAAATGGATCTTAACACAAGAAGTGGCTTCAGGGCAATGTTCAAGTCTAGATTGTTGCCAGTAAAAATGAATTCTCAGACTACAGAGCATATCAGGGGTGTAAGGCACCTTGTTAAGATCTTTGAAAGATTCAAGGCAGTGCTTGTCAATGACAATGACTACCCTCATAGTCAAACAAAGAATATTTACAGGAACTTTTCCCAGAGCATGTGAACTACACTCAAAGTAAAGAGAGGATTAATTAAAAAAGATAGGGGTGGTGTCTTCTGTCCAAAGTAGTAGAATACAATTTGCTGCATAAAAATATCCACCCAAATTTCAAGAAGTTGTCTGGCTAAACTAAAATGTCTACTAAGAGACTCGTACAAACAAAAGACGCTTAGCTCTAGCATTTACTTCCTGGAAGCTGACTGATAAAGCTCTCCAATGACCAACATAAGAAATTTCTTAATGACAAACAAATATGGCTTAAAAACAACAACAACAAAAAGAAATAAAAATAAAGAAAGTTACCAATACATAGGTGTCTCCAAGCCTCAGTGAAGCACTTGTAGAAAGCAGAACTGGACTTTAATCAGGGGAGTCTGCCAACATGTACCCAGCTATACACCACTACCTATTGTGTCTTCCCTTTTTGAATGAAGGAATCTGCTCTATTCATTCCTCCGCTTTCTCCATGTGCTTTGGGGTTAGATAATTTGTCCATTTAGTTTATAGATCTTCACTTAAAGGACAGCCACATCTGAGGAACCTCATTCGCATTTAGTCTTGAGGCACCTAATAAGATCCTGGACTTTAAGTTGGAGATACAATGGAATGAAACTTTTGGGGAAGCAGAATTTATTTTCATGTGAGAAGGGCATGAATTGTGACCACAGGGTGGACTATACTGGATTGTCTACATATATGGTTTATGGTTGCCAATACTGTGGTTTGGATAAGTGGTCCCCAAAGGGCTTTCTGTTAAAGTCTTCTTCCCTAGACCTTGGCACTATTGAGAGGTGATGACAATTTTAAGAGATGGTGTCAAGTGAACAGAAGGTAGGTCATTTAGGGTATACCCTAGAGAGAATTTTGGGATGCCATTTTTTTCATCTCTTTTGCTTTCAGGTGCCATGAGGTCAGCAGCTTGCTCTGCCACATGCTCCCCTCATGATATATACCACTCCACAGGCCCAAAAGCAATGGAGCCAATCAACTGTGGACCAAAGCCTCCAAAATGGTGAGTCAAATAATATTTTTTCCTCTTTTAAAGTTGATTATCTCAAGTATTTTGTTACAATAATGCAAGTCTAGCTAACGTAGTAATAGTGTGTCTCATTCTTATATGCACACTGCCACTAAAATATGACCTAGCCTGTAAATGGTTTTGATCATTAAAAATCCTAACGTAGTAATTATATTGTACTACTTAATAGAACTGCCAGATTGAGATCAGATAATTAGAAGAAATAGAAGAGACAGTAAAATACCTGAAAGCAAGGACCACAAGTTCAAAAATTCTCTTCTTTGTAGCTGAATTTAACTTACAAAATAGAAAATAATGGGTTTTGGTTAGCTTGTTAGCTTACATAGCATTGCCTTTTTTGGCATGCACTAACAAATTGAAGATTGGACCTTGCAGCAATAATGGAGCTAATCTCACATTGCTGCCTAAAGCCTGGTCTGAGGACCTGCCTGAAAAAATATAGTAGAATTATAAAACTGTTCTGCAGACCAAAGACTAGTAAGAACTGATCCTCATTTTATTCTTCTGAAACATCAGGCTATCCTATGTCTCCATATTGTGAGGTCAAACTGCATTAACCCACACATGGCCAATCATCTACTAAGGTGAAAGAGGTTCATAGTCATTTTGAAGGTCAGTGTTTGTGACCCTTCCATTTAAAAAAAAAAAAAAAACTCTGCTGTATAAAACATCTGTAACCTGGGTGAACAAAGTTGCAATTAGCTTTCCCAATCTGCTGAGGTTAAAAGTCCTTGCTTGCTTAAAACCCTAAAGCTTTCACCAGTTAAAAACTAACCTTTCCTTCCCTTCTTCCTAACAACAACAAAAAAATCACATAGTCCCATTATCAAATACAAACTGCCAAGAAAAGTAACACAAAGACCTTATTTTGCTAAAGTCTCTGGCCTAAACATAACATCTTGGATAGAACAGTTATGTTATTTCTGATTAAACTTTCTATGTATTTCTCAAAAACAATTCACCACACTAATGTTCAAATGACCAATTACTAATAGTGCTTTTCTGAATTAAGCAAGCTTGCCTATGTGGTGTGGGGGATGTGGTGGAGTCAGAAGCACCACAGAAAAACTTTATCCAAAGATAAGATGACTAAAAAAATGAGAAAAAGCAGACTGTTTTTTGTTTGTTTGCTTTAAATGCAGTAAGGTCTCAAAGAAAAATAGGAGAAACTGGACTCTCCCTGCTCATTTCTGTCAAATACAGGAAGCCATGGAGAACAGTGTGTGGACTGGGAGATGTTAGAGCCATTAAGCAGGGAAGCCTGGTATCAGGAACTCCCGGTAGGATTCCACTGGTTGGCAAATGCCTGATTCATGTGGTGCCCTGCCAAGTAGACCCACTGCTCAAGTTCTAGCATAGCCTGAGATGGGAGTGATGGTTAAGAGCCAAACAGCCTGCTTCACCCACCCACCTTTATCCTGTTTTTTGTTTTTTGTTTTTTTGTTTTGTTTTTTTGTGTGTGAAGAAGTAGGTTCTTCCCACTCTGAAACCTCATACCTACCCATCCCCTTTGATCTGTACCACATAAATAAAGCAAGTGCAGCTCCATCTTTGTTAGAAACCATACTCCTTTGGTTGGCTTGACTCGTCACTGCCCCCGCTCTGTAAAATATATTTCTGGTCTTTGGTGTCTATTTTGTGGCTCTACTTCTATAGATTTTATCATGCAGCCACCCCATCCTTCTGACGGGAACCCACTTCCTCACCCACGCAGGATGTGAGCAAGAGTCAAACACATCTATCAGTTAAGTCACTCCACTTTCTTTGCCTGAAGGGGGTGAGAGTAAGGGGCATTATTCTAATATAAGTATGGCTATATCAAATGTGAAGTTAAAAATCATTTATTCAAAGAGTTGTAAGAATGAGTATTTTGGAAGCATGGGAAAGAGTGGATGACAGAACAAGAGTAAACAGGCAGAAAAATGAAGAAATTTTGTGTAGTGGTTTGATAAGAACCCAGGGCACTATAATAGGAAATGCCTGGGGTGAGGGTAAAACTACAATAGAGTGGCTAGTGGTGGCTTTCTTGAGGAGATGATATCAGAGCTGAGTTCTAAATGATAAAGAGAACCATCCCTGAAAAGGCCACAGAAAAAAATCACTCCAGATGTTAGGAAGAACAGGTAAAATACATTTAAGAGTGGCATGAGCTGAGTATGTTGTAAGTACAGGTTTACTCAGAGCTTAGCCAAAGATGAGAAGCATACAAAATAAGGTGGAAGATGGCTAAGACTAGGGCAGGATCAGTTCCCTAACCTATGATAGGGCTTGCTTTTTATACCACTCAATGGAAACAAAAAAAGTTTTGGTAGAACTTTCATATAACAAATTTATATTTTTAAGGATTGACCTGGATTCTATATGCAGAATGGGTTTATGGAGAGGGTGAAGAGGAGTTATTGCAGAAGTTCATGAAAGAGATGGGATCATTAGTAAGACAGAGTGAAAATAATTGATTTAGAATATATGTAGGCAATTACAGCAGAATTTGATTGAATTTGATTATGGATTGAATGTCAGAGATACGGAAAAAAAAAGAAACAAGGGATAATGCTTTTGTGCCCATGAATATCGTATATGAAATTAATTACTAAAGTAGGAATAACAAGAATAAAACATACTTAAACAGAAAAAATAATGGAATTGTTTGTGATACTTTAAGTTAGAGAAACTTAAATATGCAAGAATACACTTGGTTAAACACCATGGGGATCAGTGTGTATGATGTTATGGAGATAAAAATACTAAGATTTTGTTTGACAGTCTTGGGAAAGAATGTGAATAAAAGACATCCCAAAACAAAGCCTTTAGGAGTTTCACCACTAATAGATTAGTAGGTGAATTAGAGGAATCTAGAACATGAGGTTATTTAATAGAAGAGGGAAAAAGAGATAGAGACAAGTATCAAAAGTAAAGAAACTTCCAGGATAGAAGGATGAGCCAACCCTCATAAGGGCAAGCTTTACAGAGAAAAGAGAGATGGAATTATGTGAATGGACATGTCTTTTCCTTTTCTTTCTCTTCCCCCTTCAAATCAGAACCTCAGAGCTCACCTCAGGAAATCTATTTCAAAAGGTCTGCAGCAAAAACCCAGACCACAGATGATTCTCAGGCAAATGTTCTGACTCTCATTTTTAGAAACACTGCCACAAATTCATTAGAGAACAAATCTTCCTTTGTAAAGGGCCAAAATTTTGTTTTTGTGTGTGCATGTGAATAAAAAGATAACAGTTAAGCAAACAATATTGTATTTTTAAAGTTATTCTTTCTGTGCTCTCTTCTAAGGAGAGAAGCAAAAAAGCCATCAAAATGAGAAAAGAAGATGATCTATTCAAGGTGATTACTAGGGTGGCTTAAAAAAAAAAAAAAGCAGCTCCTGCCAGCCCTAGCAATAAACTGTGGGAAAATTAGAAACCACAATAAAACAAACTAATCAAAACTGCTCAGCTTTTTACTAGCATCAGGTGCTGGCAATTTTTACTATGCTTGTGATAAAATGATCCTGTAAGCAATTACAGTTACTGTTAAGTTCTAAACATGTATTTATACTTGTATATGTATATGTAATTTTCAACTTAGCAAATTTTTTGGTATGTATCCTTTATTCAACATACTTTATTAAAAAATTAACTAGGACAATTCACAGCATTGCAATTTGCCCTTAGAGCACATGGACTCAGCATTTGGTTTCAACTAAATTCATCAAGATTTTGGATTGTTGAAGCTCATTTTGGAAGTAAAGCATGTCTCCAACTCTTGCCATGATACATAGTTAACATATTAAGCTGTGAATTCAAAAATAAACAATGATAGCACAATCATTATAAAGGCAAAGAATATGAGCTATTTAAATTCTGTCATTGTAGATGCAACATGGAGTTTTAATGTTTGTTTAATATTTTTATTAGTGCGTGCACACACACACAAACACACATCTTCTTATTGAGACATTTGAAAGGTGTTATAACTAATCCTGAATAAAGAGACTCAGAATTCTACAATTGTAGAACTGCCATTTCTGAAACTCATTGTGAAATGGGATATATATATGACTTTTAGTCAAACCCATCTTTAAAACTTGAAGATTTTTTCAAACTAGTTGCATAACTGGTTCTTCATGCAAGAATTATTTTTTGATAAAAAATAATTAATGAAAAAAATTCTTTGATTAACTATGAACATCGCTAGATTAACAAATCTGGGTACATTATCTATTGAGGATGTTTATAAGAAGATCAGTTTCTACAAAGTCATTGACAAATTTCCAAGTTATTCCTCAAAAACAGAAACTACTGTCATCAGTCATTAGCATGGAAAAATGTTATGTAAGTATAAGCTTAAGTTTCCCTGTTTTAAGATATACTAATATCATTGAAAAATGTTATTCATGCTTTTTCATATTATTGTGCTATAAGAGCTATTTTACATTTTTATTTATTTGTACTTACTGTTATTATTACATGTAAAGTTCAATAACAATATATCTTACTTGTCAGCATTTTTATTCAGGCCATTATTATTATTCATTTCATGTCTCGGTTATTTCTGAAAATAGTTTTGCCATATAGAGAAGTGTGGTGTTAAAAAATGATCTGCTCCAGGTGTCAAATATGCTAAGTACACTACTGATGATAATTCCTTTGGGGTCAAAGAGAGGATTCAAGTTTCTAATCAAAGACAAAAGTAGTTCATGCACATGAAAGTAAAAGTGTGCCCTCATTTTCTTAGTAAGGGACTGTGATATTAAGGATTATTAATATGAAAAGGAAATAATTGATTGTATTTATATTGCTTAGAGTCCATTTAGAAGAAAAAAGAATTAATTTCATGTCATTAAAGGCCCTTTCAAACTAAAATTATGTAGATAAGGGCATGCTTTATATTAGTTAAGACATGTAAAGTGTTACAGGAAAAATCAAGAAGAGTATAAAATATGAACAACTCTGGCTAGAGGCAAATGGGAATAATAAGTCTTTATATATGTTTTTCAAAATGTCACTGTGATTTTCAACATGCAACTTTAACCATTTCAACCATCCTATGTAATGAAGAGATTAGGACAGATGTTTGGGAAGAAACCATATTTACATGGGTGATAAGTGAAGGACACTGATGAAGTAAAAAATGAAGGAAGGTAATTTGATTAAACTCCCATGATTCCAGGATCTGATTAATCCTAACTAATGACTATGGTGACACTGGGAGTTTGAACTAGTGTGAACAGTAGGTGTGCATTGGGATATTATTATGGTTTAGATATTAGGTGCCCCCCCCCAAAGCTCATGTGTGAGACAATGCAAGGTTTAGAGGTGAAATAACAAGGTTATGAGAGCCTTAACATAATTTGTGAATTTATCACTTGAGAGCGCTTAACTCTCAAGTGGTGACTGTAAACAGGTAGGGTATGGCTGGAGAGATGGGTTCTTGAGGGCATGCCTTTGGTCTTGTATTTTGTCTTTGTTGAACTGAGTTGTCTCTCTGCTTCCTGATGCCATGGCCTGAACGACTTTCCTCTGTCATACTATTCCACCATGATGCTGTGCCTCACCTGTGCCCCCAGGAATGGAGATAGCTTGTATGGACTAAGGCTTCTGAAACTGTGAGTTTCAAAATAAACCTTTCCTTCACTAAAATTGTTCTTGTCAGGTCTTTTGCAATGAAGAGCTGATTAAAACAGATGTGATATGCAAACCTCCCTTCAGGAATCAAGGACACATTAACCAAGCTGCTGAGAGTGTTTCTGACAGGTAGCCTCAGTCATCGATTCTTCACAATTATCTTGACTGAAGAAAGTTACTTCACTTAAAGTCAACCTTTCTAAGGAAGTTTGCATCTAATACATGGTCAATACAGTGTGTCCTGTTCTCATCCTACCCAGGACAAGTCTGAAGACCAGCCCAAAGAGAAAGCCCTTGTCTTTGCTAAGCTTTTCACAGATTAGTTTATATCTCTTTTCAGTTGTTCGTCTGTCGTTCGTTCGTTCGTTCATTCGTTCCTTCCTTCCTTCCTTCCTTCCTTCCTTTTTTCTTTCTTCTCCTTCTCCTTCTCTTGTTTTTCCTGGGGATTGAATCCAGAGATATTTTACCATTGAGCTACACCCCCAGCTCTTTTTATTTATTATTTTGAGTCAGGGTCTCACTAAATTGCTTAGGGCCTCACCAAATTGCTGCAGCTGGCCTTGAATGTATGATTCTCCTGCCTCAGCCTACCAAATCACTGGGGTTGCAGGCATGTGTCACCATACCCAGCATATATTCTCTTTCTTTCCTTCACATGGGTTGTTATTCCCCAGGATAATTTTGGTATCTGATTGATTATAGGAGAATCTCACCTATGCCAAGTAGTTGTGGAAGTTATCCAAGTGAAAAGAGACTATCAGAACTTTGAAGTAGGTTCATCTAATACCCACATGACATTAAGAACTCCACTAATAATTATAGATGGAGTCAGATGGTGTTGCACACCTGTAATCACAGGAACTCAAGAGGATGATGCAGAAGTATTTCAAGTTTTAAGTTAACCTCAGCAACTTAGGAAGAGCCTGTCTCAATAAAAAAATAAAAAATAAAATAAAAGTACTGGGGATTTTACTCAGTGGTAAGAGTGCACCTGGGTTTAAGTAGCAGCAGCAGCAGCAGCAGCATCATAATCATCATCATCATCATCATCATCATCATCAAAAGAATAGCCCTAGCACAAGCCTGAAGTTTAATTTTTAAATCTCATATTGATAGCCAATTTTCGGATTTGGTGCCAGTATAAGGGAATGTACTAGTTGGCATGATGAATCAGGACTTTCAGAAAAATAGGGAAGCAATTAAGTAAAAGACAGTGGAATTGAGTTGCTGTTGTTAGACTCAAAAACTACTTTGGAGAATGGAATAAATAAAGGCTGACAGTCCTTAACAGGCAATTTAAAGCTAAGTATGAATGCTAAAAGTCCTCCTTTATAGTATAGAAAGAGATCTCCATTTCTTGCTGCAAAGGACATGTGAAATTGTCCAGAAGACCTAGGACTCAACTACAAAGGACAGAGAGCCCCATAGAATGTCTAATATGACAAGATCAGGTCCAAGGGAGAAAAAAAAAATTGTCCTCCCAGTTTTGAAAGGGACCTCCAGGTTGTCCAATCAGCCATCTATATAGCCTTTAAACAAATGGACAATGATGGTGGATTATAGCAAGCTCATCCCATTATATCTTCTGTGATAGATATATTTGCCCAAGTGGATTAACATGGGCTCAGATAAATTGGATGAGGCAATTTCTGTATGTGTGTGTATGTGTGTGTGTGTGTTTCTGTTTTGCCATCAGAATAAAAGATCAGAGACTTTATATTAGTTCCTCTGGATGTCTCTGGGTCTTATTTCTCCCACCCCCTGTCATAAAATAGTCAAAATTAACCTGAAAAGCAAGTCATTGTGCAGTACATCACACTGGTTCACTCTGTCAATGAAATTATGCAAATTGGACTAGAAGAGTAAGAAATGTCTAGTGTATTAGAGGTAATTGTGAGACACATGTGCTCCTGCTGTGGAGAGTCATAAAATGTAGGAAAGTCGGGGGCATACAATATCTAAAAAATTCTTAGGGTTTCAGTGGTTGGGGCCTACTAGTATATACCTAGGAAAGTACCTTAACACCCCCCCCCAAAAAAAAAAAAAAAAAAACGTTAAAAGAAGCTCATTACAGAATATGTCTCGGAAGATCATGAAAATACTATATTTTACACCTGAAAACACTGTCTCAACCATAAACTAGATGACAAATAAGCTTCCAGCTCTGAGGGGCCATAGAGCAGAAAAGTACTTGGCATCAGATAAGGTCTATATAACAAGTCTCTCTTGCAACCATGGTAGTAGAAGTATCAAAGATGGGGAAACACCATGTAGAGTTAGAGCAAGTCTCAGTGGGCAAGTCAGAAGTCTGAACTCTGGGCATCTGAAGAAGGGCATAACACTTTTAGTGGAGAATTATATTTTTTCTAACAGAAAAATAATAAAACACTCCTGGTGTTCAATAAAGATGTAAAGAATGAACATGAGGTAACACATGACTATGAGAGTTGAAAATAAAATTGACCATCTCATGCTGGTTTCTAATAGATCCATCAAGCCATAAAGTCTCAAAGGTTACATAGCCATGTGTCTCAAAATGGAGATGGCATATCAGAAATTGAGCATAGACAGGTTTAGAGAACACAAGTTTCATGAGCAGGCATCCCAGAGCCCATGTTATTTACCACTTTTGCCACAATATTTTCCCCTCAGTCCCCACATATGTTTTGTTAGGAGATAAAGAAAAAGCTTAGTCAGGCACAGTGTCCTGTGCCTATAGTCCTATCTATTGGGGAGGCTGAGAAAGGGGGATCATGATCATAAGTTTGAAGTTAGTGTGGGCAACTGAGGAAGACCCTGTCTCAAAATAAATAAATAAATAGATAAATAAATAAATAAGGGGAAAAAAAAGCCTCAAACTTTATTTGCAAATGAGTCATGGATTTTGGCTGCCCTAAACCTCAGTCCAATGTGGCCCTCAGTGGATAACAGAAAGGAACAAGTTTTCTTAAAGGGTAGAATTTTGGGGAGTGTATTTTTTCAAAAATTTTATGGGGAAAGAGAAATGGAAAAAAAATATATGTAGGCTCATAGACAATAAATAAATGGCTGCCTACCTGTATTTTTTCTAACAGAAAAATAATAAATTAGGCCTGGGGTGAGGGTGAACATTGGAAAGTTAGACGTTCACTCTAGGAACATGTGGATACACATAGGGAAGTGAGCACATTGTGTGAAGATCTTTGTATTGCACCAACATCAAAGAGCATCCAGCATAGAAAAGATTGAAAAAGGAGGTACACATTTAACTTCATGAATTTTCTGTCCTCTTCTATATGCAATTACCATGTGGAATACCTAAGTCCAAGAATCCAGGAAAGTTAACAGGAACAGACCCTGTTAATCTGAATCTTAAAAGGGTAGCCATAGTGGCACAAATGGAGGAGACACATAGACCAAAGCATAGAATTCCATGTAACAAGACAGATGTTGAGCTAGGGTTGTGGCTCAGCAGTAAAGTGCTTGCCTAGCATGTACAAGGCCCTGGGTTCGATCTTCAGCACCACATGTAAATAATAAACTAAAGGCATTGTGTCCAACTGCAACTAAAAAATAAATATCAAAAATAAAACTAAGACAGATATAGATTCTGCTGTTGTCAAGTGTCAACCAATTCTGTGATATAGCAACATCCCTTGAGGACATACTTGATCATAAACTGACTACATTGGACCCCTTCCTCCCTGGAAATAGGAATACACACATATTTGGGAATGTATTTGCCTTTTCTGTTTCAAAAAATTCAACCAACATCATTATCCAAGGACTTATAATGTTTTTGATCCACTTGTTCAGAATTATGCACACTATCATGTTAGACCTGGGAACACAAGGTGTCAGGGAGTGGATACAAGGTCAGGGCTAAACTTATGTACTGTGTGTTGCAGATATTGCTGGTCTTGCAGAATGAGGGACCAGAGTATTGAAGGTACAGACAGAGGCAATGTTCCCCAAAAGTCAACATACTTGTCAAGTAGATGAAAAAAAATGTAATATATAAAATAACTGAATCCACAAATTCAGGTTTGAAAGTAATAGTAACCTTGCACATCTATGTTATGTGAGTTTAGCCTTACTGGTTCCAAAAGGAGTGACAATGAAATTAACATTAATTATAATCTTTGTGTTCCTCATGCCAAGGAACTATCAGACCGAAAATAAATAAATAAATAAATAAATAAATAAATAAATAAATAAGGGCTACAAACACACATAATCATCAGAAAAGCTAGTACTGCTATTACTAATATAGCCTGTTTTGGTTACTCCTGTAACCAATTTTAACACTAAATAAAAAAATGTAGCACCAAAATCATGAAAAGATCATAATGGCCAGAGGCTCTTTTCTCTCTGAGGAAGACTTGTTTTCTGCCACCATGAAATCCTCAACTCTATCAGAAGTGCTAAATTAGAGTCCTGGGAGTTGGGAGTCTAGTGTGGAAAGAAGATAAGAGAACAATGAGTATAGGCTGTGGTCCTAAGATGAGTAGCATCAGCAAGGGTGTGGGTCATCTCATAATCTTTTTCTTTCCAGTATACCCAAGAAAAAGAAGACTCAGCAGGTTCTTTGGGGAAGAGCTTCTCCTTATAACAGAAACAAGCATGTCCTAGAAATCAAGAAGAAGGCTTCAACTTGCTTCTTTGAGTCTCCTTTAGGATAGACATTCCCTGCTGCTGGGAGGGCTATCAGCACACAACACTCAGCTGTTAATCTCCCTTCACATGGTCTTGGCCCATAATCAATGACTGACCCAGATTCAAAAGGTCTTAAACTTTAATCTCAATTAAGATCAACTCTGGAGGGCCCTCCCAGCATCAGATATCCTGGGTTTCTTAAAGCCTTTCTTGAGTTTACATTGCACCTGAATTCTTTGAGATTGCAGTGTATACTTTTCAACAAATAGTTCGGGGAGGAAAATGAATATCCTCATGTAGAAGAATGAAACTAGATTTCTCTTTCTCACCCTGCACAAAAATCAATGTGAAGTGGATCAAAGACCTAGGAATTTGACCAGAAACTCAAAAGGAAAACATGGGGGCAGTGTTTTGACATATTGGTGCAGGAAACACATTTCTTAATAAGATTCATAAAGCTCAAGAAATAAAACCAAGATTCAGTAAGTGGAATAGCATTAAACTAAAAACTTCTGCCTGGCAAAGGAAACAATTAAAATTGTGAAGAGAGATCCTTCAGAATGCAAGAAAATTTTTGCCAGTTATACTTCTGATAGGAGGTTAATAACAAAAATAAATAAAGAACTCAAAAAACTTAACACTGAAAACTAATAACCAACTGAATAAATGGGTAAAAGATCTAAAGAGACCTTTTCAAAAGAAGAAATACAAATGGCCAATAAATATAAGAAAATATGTTCTACATCCTTAGAAACCAAGGAGATGCAAATTAAAACTACTCAGAAATTTCCTCTTATCCCAGTCAGAATGGCAATCATTAGGACCATAAATAACAATAACTGCTGACTTGAATATGGGGTAAAGAAAGGTACACTAATATATTGTTGATAAGACTGCAAATTAGTACTACTACTTTGGAAAGTAGTAAGGAGATTCCTCAAAACACTAGACATGAAATCACCGTAAGACCTAACTATACCTCTCCTTGGTCCTTTTCTATCCAAAGAGTTAAAAATTAGCATACAATAGTGTTGCAGACATACCAATGTTTATAGCAGCATGATTCATAATAGACAGGTTATGATGCAAGCCTAAGTGTCCATCAATATATGAATGGATGAAGAAAACGGGGCACATATACACAATGGAATTCTAGTTAGCCAAAAAGAAGAATGAAATTATGTTGTTTGCTGATGAATGGATAGAGCTGGAGAACATTGTGCTAAGTGAAATTGGCCAGACTCAAAAAGTTGAATACTGTCTCTAATGTGCACAGCTAAAGAGAAAAAAAAATGATTTAAAAAGTTGGAGATATTGCAAAATTAGAAGGGGGATCAGTATAGTAGAAGCATGAGACAAAGGGGTAGAGAGGAGGAGAAGGAGAGGATATATCTCTAATTTTATGTAAAACTATAATGTACCAATCAAAGATCAACAATTACATAAAAGGAAAATCAATAGGATAGAGGAAGAGGATTGGGGGACAGAGGATGGGAAAGGAGTATAGGAATTGAAATGGAGAATACTATGTTTTTTTGTTTTTTTTTTTTTGAGAGAGAGAATTTATTTTATTTATTTTTTTAGTTTTTCGGCGGACACAACATCTTTGTACGTGGTGCTGAGGATCGAACCCGGGCCGCACGCATGCCAGGCAAGCGCGCCACCGCCTGAGCCACATCCCCAGCCCGGAGAATACTATGTTGAATGCATTTGTGAGTATGCCAAAATGAAGCCCACCATTATGTATAACTACAATGCACCAAAAATTTTGAAAATATCTTGTGTAATGGATGTGAATTTGCTTTTTGTTATGGAAATAGTTTGTTTAAATAATATGTTGAAAAGTTTTATGATTGAATAAAACTTGATTTGAATAATTAAAATTTCCTTTATAAAGTTATTTTGTCTAAGTATTATTACTGTCAGTTCTAACACAAATGAGGGCATCATCATTTTGTAATTATCATAACCTTTACTAAGCTTTCTATTATAAGAAGAGAAAGGAACCTATTGTTTTCTTTTTCACCTAATGCCTCAGTTTCATGTCTGTTCCATTAATGTACTCTAAAAATTTAGAACAGTGATTTTCTGGAAAAAAAAAAAAAACTGCAGTTAAAGTCCTCCTAACAATGTCAAGATTTCAAGCAGGAGCATTTTAGTAGTTGATCTTGTAGGTGACTAGGTGAAGAAAAAGGCAGCAATAAACCTGTATCAAAACAACTGGGTTTTTCCATTTTATAATCAGTTAAAATTTAATGAGAAATTGCAAATTTTTGTTGTCAATGTTATTTGTTTTTTAACAAAAGAAATTTCCTCATATTTGAAATTTAAATTGTGGACTTGAAAAAATGGGAGTAAATAAAGAATAAAAGATGAAGAAATACATAGTATCATCTGAGATTGTCTCATTTAATTTGGATAAACCTTGTACTTGTTTCTGACATGATGTGTATTTTGATAATCATATTGGAAAGCTTGATTGATTATACAGTATGCTTTTTGATCATGATTTGAATCAAAATTTTATAGCTTGTGGTGTGAACTGTCAAAGAAACTCGGGCTGTTGATTTTCCTCTCTGATGTACTGAATTGATTTTATTCATTCAGTTGTGGCCTGGAAATCTTTGATCCTTTGCTGATACTCCTCTTGTTAACAATAAAACAGAACTAAGTAGAAATTTCCAAATTCCTGTAATTAAAACTTATCAGTGTTGTTTATAGGATGTGTTAGAAAATATAAAGAGCATGTGATATTGTTTTATCAGAGAGAAAAGTCATTTCATAAGAAGCAATGTATAAAGAAAAACATAGATGAATACAGTTTCTTCTAAATGAAGACAATTAAAAAAAGGAAAGATGATTTCTCACACAACTATCAGAAGAACTTTGTTAGATATGTGATTTGACTTACACAATTAAGAAAATGATTTCTATTAGTTGAACATAAACAAGTGACTAATATCACTGGAAATAGTATATATGTAGTTTCACAGTAGTGATTTTTATTTTTTATTTTAATAGTAAGAAAATACATATCCATGAAAGTAGAATAATGAATGATTTACTAGTAAGTACAGGTGTTTTTAAATTTTTCTCAAAATATTGTTTCTCACAACTAACTTGGTAAGTAAGCACAGCAGTCAATGCAACGTCCATTTTTAAATGTGGAAAATGAGGATCATAGAATTATAAATATCCTGGGGTCACCTAGATATACAACTCAACATGATTCATAATTAAATTTTACTCTTGAACATGATTTCTTCCATCAATCAAAATGGTTGGGGGGTAGAGACACATGCTTAATGTCTACTTAACTGCCAGACATTGCTCTAAGTTATTTATATATATTAAATCATTTCTTTATTTCAGTATGAGGTATATATTCTGTTTCTTCATTTTTATGATAAGAAAATCGAGGTAAAGAGAGTGAAAATTTTGAATCTAAGATCTCAACAACTATTAATCATCAGGTGAAGGGATCAAACCTGGGGACCTGTACCTCGGCAGCCACACTGCTCACACTATGCAAGCCTAGTTCTTTTGCTTCTCACACTAAATGCAAAAAGTAATGGATCAATGATGATAAATAGTAGAGCTCATGGAAAGCCACATTTTTTTTTTTTGTAGTTCAATTAGAGAAAATGCGTTATAAGAAGAATTTTTTTTTAAAAAAAAACAAAAATTTGTTGTTTAAGATTCCTTTTTTTTTTCCCCTAGATGTAGAAGCTCATAAAGACCAAATATGACAAAAAAGAGCCTTGTGAATGTTTGTGGAAAGTACCAGAGAATTCTGGAAAAAAATGAGCAAATGGATGAATGGAGAATCTCAGTGGTTTGAAAGAGCAGCAGGAAGTCAGTGTAGTCAGAGCAGTGAAAGAAGGTGAGAGTCCAGTGTGTTAGATAAGAGACGAGACAAGACCCAGATCCTGTAAGACTAATAGACCATTATTTGGGTTTTGGTTTTTACTTTTCATGTGATAAAAAAGTCAGTGAAGGAGTTTGAAGAACGAAATGGCAAAAATCTAACATACATTTTAACACAAAGACTGAATGCTATATTAAAAATAGACTGAAAGGAAAGGGCAGAATTGGTAAGGTCAGGTAAAAGGACATACCATAATCTATACAAGAGATTATAACCTAAATAAGAATAGCAGCAGAGGTAATGAGATATAGCCAAGAGAATTTAATGAGGCATTTGGTGTAGTGTGATAGTAAAAGAAAATAATCAAGGATGTATTTTGGGGATGGAAAATTTTGAAGAAAAAAATACCATTAACTGAACTGATAAAAGACTAAAGCAAAGGACTGTGGGGCCGAATAAATGTCTCAAGTTTGTATGCATTCAGTGAAATGTCTATTACACGTGGATACGGAATTCTCTGTGAATTTGGGAAATTCTACCAAGGCAACATCAATATCAGTGTGGTTGACTTATAGATAATATGCAATCAAGTAAATGAGGGTAGAAAGTCATACTACTTAGAAGTTGGACAGAAGAGAAAGAATCATTCAAAGACAAGAGCAGGAACAAGTCACTGAATTATGATAGAAACAAGATTGTGTTGTATTTTAACAGTTGAACAAAGAAAATATTTTCAAGGATGAGATAGAAACTGACTTATCAAATGCTTCTGATAGGTGAAATAAAATAAGATCTGAGAGTTGGCCATTCAATTTAGGAAGGTGGTAAAAATTGATGACTATGATCAGAACTGTGTTAGAGGAATGATAGGTTTGAAAGCCAGGTGGAAATGGTTTCCAAAACTATTAAGAAGGAAAACATTATCTACAGTGAATGATAACAATTTGTTTCAGGATTTTGGTTAAGAATGGAAGGAAAGAAATATAAAAGTAACTGAAGATCAAGTGAAGTCTGTGGGTATTTGCTAGATTTCTAATCAGTTTTATTTTATAGCTATCACATACAATTTCTTGAATAGATTTTATTGACTACATGACTAAAAGAAACCAAGAGATAAATCTAATATGGGTAACTAAACCAGGAAAAGGATGCTATAGGGAAAAGAGGGAGAAATATGAACCTAGGAATCCTTGTTTTTATTAATAAATTATTGTGCAACAGTGTTTATTCTGTTACGTGTATTTCTGATGTGAAGGAGTCCCATTAACATGGAAAGTTGCATTTTACAGAGAAAATTGTAATGTACTACAATACTGTAGAATATAGAATGAAATATTTGCAAGGATGACTAATATTCAGGAATAAGATAAATCTGAGCGGACTAAGGTAGAAAATTGGATGGGGTCAATATCAAAAACTGCATGGAAAACTCAGCCGTCAATGTTACCTTTGTAGAACAATTTGCTCTCCTCTTTTGCCTCGTTGGGGGTCTCTTGTTCTGTCCTTCTCTTTGGGTGGAGGACAGAGCAGTGGCTATATATCACTCACCTTGGCATTCTTTGAAAATTGTGAACAAGCTGCAAGAAGAGTAAACTCTAAACAAACATTTTTTTTAATTGAACATAATCTTCCCTCTCACTCATACATGATGTATAAATCTAATAAATACTATGTTACTATAATATCTAATTTCAAAAACTGAACTGAGCGTCAAAATTGCAAAGAAAGATCCATTATGGAAGTTTCTGTTAAAGTTAGGAACTTTGACTTTATTTACTTTTGCTCCCTTGATATATTGTCTAGCTTATTTTATAACCCATGCCTGCCATGCCCATGTGCCCTCAGTGTCACAACTGTTTTCATTTTGTAGCCATCACCAGCAGCAGTAAAACACACAGCCTAAGCACAAGGGTTCAAGATTGTTTCATACACTGAAAATTTCTTTCCCCAAATATATCTCTTAAATTCTAAAAGTAAGAAATGGAGTTTTAAATATACTAAATTTTAGATAAATAGAACAAGAAAATGTGAAAATTAAGTATTCTTCTAGGCAAGAAGGTTAAGAAAGTATGGAAGGCAGAATGATGCCCTCACCAAGACATCTCATTTTCTAGTCCCTAGAACCTGTGGTAGGTTACTTGGCAAAAAAGAACAACTTTGCAATGGAATTAAGGCTGGTAATCAGCATATCTTAAAATAGGGACATTACTCTAGATAATCTGTGTGGGTCCAATGTAATGATAAAAGTCCTTAGAAGTTAGAAGAGGGAGACAGAAGAAGAATCATAGTCCTTGAGGAGGATTCATGAAGGAGTTTGCACAGCCCCTAGAATCTGAAGAGGTAAGGTTAGAATCTCCCATAGAAACTCCATAAAGAATTTAACCTGCTGACCCCGTGACTTAATTCAGTAATACCCATTTATGGAATTTTGAAATAATGAGACTAAGATAAAATATTTATGACTTTTAAAATGGTTAGATTTATAGTGATTTGCTTGACCACCAATCATAAACTAGCACAGAAGGGGATAAGAGAACTAAAAGTAAACTTAATACATATTATATGCCAAAGTGTTGGACAAAAGTATTTCTAAACCATAAGTTAGCTAGTCATGTTGCATATATGATACAGGAGGAGAATAAAATGGCAAAAATAGATGGAGAAAGATTATTGAAAAATGCCAAGCTCTTAGTATTAGGTGGATGAAAGTGACCCAAAAGAATAGACTAAGAAATATTTGTAAATAGAAGAAACAGTTGTTTAAAGTGCTGTAGAATCTAAGGGGAAAGAGTTGTTTCAAAAAAGATATTTGAGCCACCTTTGAAGACAGCACCTTTCCCATTGTGGAAATGTACTGTGATGGCTGACTGTCACAGCCCTCTCATCGGATGAGTCTGGCTGATGGAAGGTCATTGCTAATCTTTAATAGAGAAGTTTCAGTAAATGAGTGAAAACAGCAGCAGAGGCTGGTGCAGGTTAGAGGCTGGGAGAAGGGTTTTAGATAAGAAAACAGGGGACAAGACAGAGTGGAAGTGGACATATTTATGTAAGTTTCCTTTTTAAATGCTTTTAGGTAAGCTGTCATAAAATACTTAAGTCTTAATCTTAAAAACATCCAATATCAGTTGTTTTGTGTAATTTCCAAACAGCTATAGAAAATAAGGGCAATGATATACTATTTACAACAATTAATGTACTAGCAAAGGAAAAGTTTTAAACTGAGTAACCAAGGGAATTTTTAAGACAAACAGACTTTCCACAGGGTTCCTGCTATCAACCTGCTGCTTAAAAGCTTGGAATGTATCTGATTTATGAGTCATACATTCAAAGATAAAGGACTTCTTCGAAACATTGGTAGGGGGATTTTTCTTGGAGAAACATGTTGAGTGAATGATCTGTGGAAGTTGACAAAACAAATCGGCAGTCTGTCCCATTGATGTGTATATGAGGGCCAAGTGTGTCCAGATGTCTAATATGGCACAGATGGGCAGAAGAGGCATTTGGCTGTGGTTTTCTTGTAAACATAAGAGAAAGCAGTACCCAAAACTAACTTTTGAAGGCAGCAGGCTTCCAACTGGGGAAATATACCAAGCTGGCTGACTGTCACTCTCACTAACTGCCATCAGCACCCCGAGGCTCTGCTGGATGGCATCTGGAGAGAGGTGCATTCCCTGTACACACCACAGAGCTGTAGCCAGGAACAGCTGTCAAAACCTGCAGCAGCTCACTATGTTCCATGACCTAGTTAAGGATCTGGACAATATTATCCTCTTAAACTTTGTGAAAGTTAGTATGATTTATGTGTGTAAGATGTCAGATATGGAAGATTCACATCCATGGCATAGAATACCATGGGTGGGCTGAGGGTGGCAGAGAGGGAGAGGTGTTCACATTGAGGAGTATGCATTGATCTCTATCTCACTCAACTAGAAAGAACAAAAATCAATGGGAAACAAAGAGAAAACCTTTTAAACTTAGAAGTTTTGGTCTTACGTGTGTGTGTGTGTGTGTGTGTGTGTTTTCTATGCGTGTCATTTTACCCCTAATAGTATCCTTTTTTTTTGGGGGGGGGACCCGGGATTGAACCCAAGAGTGCTTAACCACTAAACCAAATCCCAGCCATTTTTAGTTTTTATTTTGAGATAGGTTTTCACTAAGTTGCTTATGGCCTTGCTAAGTTGCTGAGGCTGGCTTTGAACTTGTGATCCTCCTGCCTCAGCCTGCCAAGTTGCCGGCATTACAGGCCTGTGCCATCTCACCCAGCAACATCACCTCTTTTGTGGTAAAGAAAATACACACATTTTAGCACTTTTAAAATATTGTACATAATTTAATTTGAAAAAGCAGAATATGAACTGCATAAATGTGTTTTCTCTGGTTATTTGCCAAAATAATTGCCTTAAATAAAAGTAACTTGATTCTGAAAATTACAGTATACACATTATTGCAATTTTAAGATTTCTTTTTCTTATTTTATTTTAATTTTTTTGTATTTCAGGCTTCTACAGTATTCTTATAGTTTTTACCATTTTAATAGAAGATTTATAAAAAAAAGTTTTTTGATATGAAAAAACATCAGTATATTAGTAGAAATAAACACAGTTACAATGTTTCCAGCTTTTAACTTCCTCCAAAACATCAAGTAGATACTAAAAACATTTATTTTCAGAAATGTAGCCTGAGGGGAAAGAAAAAGAAAATTGTAATTGAGAACACTTTTTTGTACTGGGGAACTTCTTTAATCAGACCTATTTTTTTCCCCTCTGTGTTTAGAGAATTAGCAGATTCTATTTCAGTAAGCTTTCCTTGTTTATCACACTCACTCACTTTTGAAAATCAAAACCAGTCCCAGATAATGGCACACATTTCTTTGCTTTAATATCAGACAATTAGAAAAATTAGAAATGAGATAATTTTGTATTTGGTGAGCTTCCAACTGCATACCCCCATTTCATGCTAGAAAAAATATGAAATAGGATCCGGGCAGGAAATACAGGAAAAAAGAAACCTGTTGCCAAGAATGTGTCATGACTTTGCCACAGAATCATGGCTTGTAAAACACAGCACTGTTGGATATAGTAACCCTGAAGTTTTCTTGGGTTTGACAACATCCAAAAGTTTTTCTTCTCAGTTAAATAGAGGTGTCTTTCATATTTTATGAAAAAGTGATGTTATTGTTTGTCAATAACACTTTTGAGTATCATTAAAATGGGATTTGTATATGATGAGCCTTATACACATGAAAGATATCAACAACTAAAATAGCGGGGGGGGGGGAGAACCAAAAATCTTTGTAGTTCTAATATTTCTCTAGGTTTTACCACTATAGGTCAGTCATACCTACTACAGAAGGAGATTTACATAACTTACACATACTAGCGGGTTACTATCATGTTTTATAAGATAGTTTCTTAATACTAAGAGTTTTGTTTTTAGATAGCTTACTCAATGATGTTCTAGTTTAATGTGAATAGAAAAATAAAGACGCTGATCAAAAAAATATGATCAAGCTTTTTATTAGTTTGATTTTTAAGTTGCTGAGCAGTTAACTGTCTTCTGTTATTGGAAAATATTGGTGAGGGGTATGTATTTTAGTTTCCTTCTAAAATGCATGCTTAATTATAGTAATTCTGAAAGAAGCATGAAACTAATAATATGATGAGACAAAAATTATAAAGAAACAACTATACATTCTTTTTTTTCTGGGTAAGTAGTGCAGAGACTTGTCTTAAAGATTTATTTGCAGAGCAAGCAATTCTCTATAAAAATCAATGAGCATATAATTGAGATAAATAAAGACAATTTCTCAAATATGATTTATTCACACTTGACATATGATTGAGAAAATGTCAATCAACTTTAAAAATATGAATATCAGTATTGTTCATTTGTGGTAGTTGGAAGGGCTGATGTTCATTATGGGGAGTGGCTTAGCCCTCTCCAAAGACTCTTTTTGACTTTGTCATTTTCTGTTGAGCTGGCCACTTCCAGTTGGGCTCAGTAAAATGGATATGGCCTCAGGATTGAAGGTGTGGAGGGTTCTCCTTAGAATTTCTCATTCCTATATCTGTGTAGTCTGAAGATGAAGTCTCATTTGGTTTGTGACTCAGCACTGTTTAGGATCTTGGGACTTTGTTGTTGTTGTTCTTTTTATTTATACATGACCATAGAATGTATTTTAACATATCATACATATAGCCATTCTTGTGGTTGTGCATGATGTGGAGTTACATTGGTCGTATATTCTTATATGAACATATAAGGAAGTTAAGACACTCTATGCATTCTTAATAAAGAATTTAAAATATAAATGGTACTTCAGATCTTGATTATAGATATCTCATTTTAAATTACTTGTCACCTTTTTGCTTTAACAAAAGTATGTTAGATAGTCATGTTTATGATTAACTTGAAAAAAATGTGCTGAGAATTCTTATCAACTAAGAGCTTTACAAAATCTTGTATTTTAAAAAATATATCTTAATTAAGGAATTTTTTTCTTATTTCCTAATAAAACCTTTGCCATAAGTATTAATAATAGTTATGTGTTATTTCCCAAACCTTATTTATTAAAAGATAATTTTAAAGCACTTAAACATAAAGTATAAATATAAATCACAGTTGAATTAAGTCTGGTAGTTGTGGTTTCAAAGCTAGCAGTAGCACCCAGACTTTAGCTGTGCTTCAAAAACTTGTCTTAGAAAATAGATCAAACCTTTTAGAAAAATGAAACATGGAAACATCAATACAAAGTGATAAAATCTGAATCTATAAATGGATAAGAAATAGGAATCTAATAAATATGGATACTTGATAGAAAAGCTATGATACTTAAACATTTATATGAGAAGAACGTTTGACTGGCAAGGATGCTGAGTGAAGTCTTTTATTTGAGAATTCACTTCTAGAGATACTAGTTCCTTTTCTTCTTTAAGGAATCATGTAGCAAATTACACAGGGACCCAGTGTACATATTTGGAAAGCTGTGTTGTGAATTTCCATCCCCTAAAAACAGAAAATTCACCAATTAGAGTTGATTTTAAACTGCAGAAAAATATCACATTTTACCTGAGTGGTATATTTCGAAAAATAAAGGAACAAGAGAACTATAAAACATTAAATGAAGCAGAAGTCAAAACTGAGCTAAAATATTCATTAGCCTTTATAATTTATGATATATAGGAAAAAGATCTTGGTAATTTTTTATCATTTTTTTACTTCTAAAATGCTTATGTTAACCTTTTTTCTCTCACATCTAATAGAATATTTATTTAGATCTGTGTACAATATTGTATTTGTCAGCAAGCCTGTGAATACAAAAAACATGGAGTGACCTTTAGCTTCCTCAAGCTGTGTTACATGTATTACAGTCACAAAACCAAAAACATATCCAAGGAGTATAGAGTAAGAGGGAATCAGTAATAAATCTGAACTTTACAATGTTTATAGACACTTACAAGTGCTTTTCAAATCTGCAGTTTTGATTTACTGCATATTGCCAGTTATTGTTTGGCTTACTCTCTCTAGAGGATTATTTTCAAAAACTATATTCTTGTAAAATATTTTGGATTATTACACAAAAAATAATAACTTGAAGAATAAAACCACATCTTTGGTTTGCTTTTCAAACAGTGGTTTGATTATACTGAATTTGTTTGTTGAGAAATTTCATGGTTGACATTTATGAGAAAATATATCCTTTGATCTCCAAAATCCACTCAATAGTTTCCTCTATGAGAAACAAGATCTTTTTTTCATGTATTTATGGCTCCTTTGTTGCCACATAGAATGATGCAACATTTATTTAATTTGGTATTAATAAAGATTACTAAAGTAAGACTACATGTGTAATATCTGGACATGGACATGAAAACTTTTTGTAAAATTAGAGTATGGAAATTAATTATATATCAACTTAATATAGTGGATATAGTAAAGTACATTGCATTGAAGACTTTTTTATAATACTGCATCACGTACAGATATAATGTTTGTTGTTCATCTGTTATTAAAAAAAAATTCTGAGTGCCTAACTTAGTGCAATTTTCCTGTTTAGAAATATAGAGTATGAAATAATTATTTCTATTCCAAAAGCACTAAGCCTCTATTAGTCAGTCATTTAATGAATATATAATGAATGTCTTTACCTTATTATTTTTAATTAATTTTAGATTTAAGGAAAAGTTTCAAAAGTAGTGCAGAGAGCTCCACTATAATCTTCAACCAAATGATTATCATCTTGTATAAACACAGCATAATTATCATAAATAAGATTAACAATGATATATTATTAACTGAAGACTTTATTCAGATTTTGCCATTTTTCCCCCAATATATTGTATTTTTCTGTCCCACAGCATAATCCAGGACTTCAGATTGAATGTTAGTAAATCTGTATTCTCCTCCAATCTATGACCTTGACACTTGACATTTTTGAAGATTGGTTATTTTGCAAGATGCTGTTTCATTGAATTTGCCTGATGGATTTTCATAATTACATCAGGTAATTCAATTTTGGCAAGATTATGAAAAAAGTGATGATCCCTCTCAGGACATTCTAACAGTTGTACGTGATGTCCACAGGCCATATTACTAGTCATGTTAACACTGAGAAATTTGTAAAGGTAATATCACAGCTTTCTCTATTATGGGGGGAATTTTTAATACTAGTAAAGCAGCCATCATATCATTATTATCCTCAATTATTGTATTGTTTGAAAGAAGGTAAGAAAATGTAAATATAATACATCATGAGTTTGATAGAGGCTATTGTTAAAGCATTTAACAGGAAAACAATAAATAAGGATCAGTAAAAGGCCAAGAATTAGCCAATAGAAATGGGGCAGATGAAAAACAGGAAAATGTATTCCAATCATAGCAATGTCCTGATATGTAAAGCCACAGATGAGTTGGAGAACTGAAAGCAATAAAATATACTTAAATTATAAATTATTTGCTGCTGAAATTGAATGATTAGACTAAAGAAGCTATTGGTAGGCAAGTCCTCAGTGCATCATAGGCTTTTCTGAGAATTTGAACATCTTATGAATTTTTCAGCAAAACTATATCTAACCTTATCAAACATTATTGTTCATTCCTTTAACAGTATTGTTTCAAGATTTTTTCTTTTCTTTTTGATCTTCATCCTGTATTAAATCCTTCCACATAGTGGATAGGGATGTGTGGTGTAGGTGCCAGTACTTCCTACTGTTTGCCTTAAGACTTCTGTGATATTACTTTAGCCTGTATCTGGCAAACTTCTAGCTATTTAGTCAAGTCAAGGACAATCATCAATTTCCCCACCATAACACTCCTTTTTGGGGATGCATTGCAATGCTTCTATCATTGCTGGTATTTGAACATCCATCACAAAATGAGTTTCACATGTGTTTATATCTACTAAACAGAATATGAGTGATTTGGATATAGGATGAACACCCATATATATATGTCTTCTCATTCCATTTTATATCTCAATGTTTGGCTTAGGATCAGTGTCCAGTTAATAAGAAAAATGGGTGAATGAGAAAAAAATGAACCTAAGAAACAGTTTAATGATACATAGAAAGTTCCAATTGAACCTGTTATTTTAGTCATTATTCTAAGAGTTAATAAAATAATTCAGTTCAAGAGCATTATTCATGTTATTACTGAAGATAGAATCAGCATAGAGGGAGAAATTAATGTGTATTCTAATTTCCTGTCATAAATATTCAGTGACATTTAGTGAGATTGCAAATGCTTTTTAGTTGCCTTCATAGTTTATACATTAAAATTAAACTTTATAATTACAATAAAATAAATATGCAATGTTATTACTGAGGTTAGATAGTTAAAAGCAAGGAAATGCAAAACTATTTTTATTGATTTCCTTATTTTTTCTGTATTTGG
This sequence comes from Marmota marmota marmota, assembly GCF_001458135.2. NCBI lineage: Eukaryota > Metazoa > Chordata > Mammalia > Rodentia > Sciuridae > Marmota > Marmota marmota. Next base: position 49,343,899 of record NW_026000108.1, on the reverse strand, counting down.
AGATAATAATCATCATTAAAGTTAAGTATGTAAATTCTTTTCGATTGGTGAATGAGGTAATTTTTCTCTTATAAAACTTGAGAGAATAAGTGTTACTTTAAATATATAAGTCTATATGTATAAGAAATACTTCATTTTTAGGAAAGTAATATTGATCTAATTAGAGGTTTAAGTAAAGTGTTTGCTTTGGTCAGTTTCTGGAAATTTGTCCTCAAATCAAAGAAACCAATTAGCTTAATTTATCATGGAAGTTTTGAAATTGTTTGTAGAATTGAATTTGAATTAATGTTAACAAGTTTGCTAAGTAGTCTGATATCCCATGTGGGAGACATGGAATCAGAGGCAGAAAAAAATTGAGTCAGTTGTTCAAAAGTCACTACAAATTCAATGTTGCTTTGTTCATAAAATATGAATTTTGGGGTCTTTTATGAAAGTGGCAAGCTGAGAAATTAGAAAGATATTGAGAATGATATTACTATGACCTTGCCTTTACTAAATTGATTTTATCTGCAGGCCTTAATTTTTGTGTGTTTGTTTGTTTTTTGCTTTCTATTGATTGCTCCTTCAAGGAAAGTTAGGTTTTGAAAATGATACTGAAAGAGTCAGTACGAAGAAACAGTTGTAATGGCATTATTGTTTAAATTAGAATAACTAGTAAGGCAATCAAATAAAGGAGGGGGGTGGTTTGTGACAGACAAGATAAATATAAATCAGTATACAAGAAGATGGTGATAAGTCATCATTTCAAATAGTAACAAATGAACCATTCTCCGGATGGTAAGAATCAAAAAGAGACAAGTTAATGGAATAAGATAGTGATCACAGAGGAAAGACCCAAAATTAGAAAGTAAAACAGTGTCAAGTGAATGTGAAATCCTGGGCAGAACTATGTACATGACAGCAGAAATTACTAAGCTATTCATCATCATGGTGCTCTTTAATAGAGGATGAATATCCTGCACTTACCTGGAGCAAACAAAATCCCATTCACATGTTGTGGTCCAACATCACAGGCTTGGAAACCAAGTTCTAAATAATACAAAAGAAAACAATATTTAAAAAAATAAAAGGTAAGTAATAGTAGATCCCTCAGGGGGAAAAAAAATAAAAACCTGAGTTGAAGACACAATGCAGAATCAAAAAGAAGCAGACTCGCCAAGGTTATGGCTTTTTTTAGACGGTGTGTTTTGACGGGCATAAACAAAGTGCTTTATGATAGGTTTGACTGCTCTTATAGAGACAGTGTTCAAGAAGCACAGCAAAAGAATGGGAAGAGGAAATAATTCAAGCTTTTGAAAAGAGAATTTAGTTGCAGAAGATAAAGGTTTTATAGTGCCTCTCCACAGAAAATGAAACTGCATGAGAATCTTCTGTGAGGCATACTTGAATGGTAAACAGTCGGGAAGGGAAAACAGAACATAATGATGGTGATAGATATAGAAGATCCTAGGTATTAAGTTGCAGGTATAGTGGAATATAAAGTTTTTCTCTATGCCAGAGTCCTTCCAGAATATGACAATTTCTGCCAAAGGATTTATTTCAGGCCCACTTTATAAATCGTTTCCTTAGAGCATGCACTTTTGATAAGAAAGGCTGTCTTGTGACTATTTCTTAGATAGGTTATACCAAACTGTCCAAAGACCATAGACCATTAAAAAATAAATTATTTCAAACTATCTTTGTGCTTTAAATGTAAACTGGATTATCAATATCCTGCAGAGGAGTTTGCTTATATAAAATGAACTAAAAAATACATTTAAAAGAAAGAAAGGCAGGAATTGTTTTCTAATTTATTTTAAAGTTCTCCATTGTAACATTTAAAATTAGACTAAAGATTTTAATTATAAAAAAGAATATCTCTTTTTTCCTTTTTGAAATAGTACGAATAGGGAAGGAGTTTAGAAAAAGAAATACATTAGTATATTATTTTCATATTAACATAAACAAATAATGAGGTGTTTTAAAGTATAATTACAACAATTTGAGATCACAGGTTTAAAAGAGCTTGTTTCCCGACATCTTTTACTGTTTCCATCCTTCAGTAAAAAAATCATAAATGATTCCCAAAGTGACTAATTTTCAATAGAGAAAGTGATTACTTTTGTAACTTACACATTTTCATCTATTGTCAAATTTTTCTGTTTTGTTTTCCTCAGTAGGCATCTACCCCTTGTTTATTCTTTTCATGGTATGGCTACCATGCCTCCTGAGATTGTGCCTTTGTAGTTATAACATTGTGAATACAGAAAACAAAGTATCATTAACTATGATAGGAAATGTACATTGAATGTTTCTTAAGTGCCAAGAGTTTGGTTGTCTTATTAATTTAAACTTCACTAAATACTTTTGACAAATCTTCATTCAATTTTACAGATTAGAAACTAAGCTGAACAATTTTCCCAAACAAATTCTACTAATAATGATGAAGTCAGGATACAACCCAAGTCCATCTGACTCCAAGAACTGAGTTCTTAACCACAGTGGGGCCATAAGAAAAAGATTTGGAGAGCCTTTGTTCATTTTCAAGTCTTGTATTTGGAAAGGAAAGTTGGTAAAGCCTTCTATGAATATACCATGTATATTTGACCAATGTAGATCCTCTGCATTGCAATTATTCCTCAAATTGAAGATTATCTCTAGAAATGTCCCTCATATATGCTAAACTAATCCCTTCACATATTTCTCAGAATTTACACAAGTTTTAAAAATGTAATTAAATCTGCAGACTAAAATCCTGACTAATGTCCCAGTGGTCTTTAGAAAGAAAGCTGTGTCCCCAATTTGTGTGTGTGTATATGTGTGTGTATGTGTGTGTATGCGCGCACACACACACATACCTGTGTGCTAACTGCATGATTGTCAGAATGGGGGTGAGTTGGGGAGCAGATATAATTGAAGAGACAGTTCATTCTATATGATTCCACATAATTTCTCTTTTAAATGAGAACTTCCACAGATCTATACATAAAAAAAAAGACACTAAATCTGTGGTTTGCAGAATAAAAACCCTAAAATATATTTGGGAGTATTACTATTCCCTAATTTTATACATTATTAAAAGATAAAACGCAATACAGTTGAAAACTTGGTATTTATAAAGAAACGATGTTTTAAATAATCTAAGAAATTCTAAATTTTATTTATCTTTTGTTTCTATGTTGATAGTCCTAATCAGAATCATACTTATTAGAAGTCTCAACTCAGATAATCTACTGATAATATTGTATAATAAAAGTGATACCCCTCATCTTTTCCCTTAAACCTGATTTTCTCCAAACTTTTATACATTTAATACTAGTTTCAATCTTCACAAGTGTCTATAAAATATACTGTCCTTTTCAGGTACCATGACACATCCAAAGCCATTGTTCTCTGAAGCTATCTACACGTTGTTTGGAGACTCATAGTTGCTCGTACCTCTGGGGTTGGCAACATATTTGTTATGATGTCATCTCCAGTACTATGACACATTTTATCCTTAAGGCATTAGTCACATAAGATACTGTTGAGTTGTGATGAAAGGGGTCCTCCTTGCCTAACCTTAGCCCTCTCTAGGATACCAGGCTCTATGAAATACCTCTTCCTCTGCTCATAGCCTGTAGATTCCCTTGGGCTCTTTGCCTGTACTGTTACTCCAGGAGGCTCTAAATTTTCCAAGTGACAGCATTTGGGGCAAAAGTCATTTTAGTCTCCTATTATCACTTATCTTGTCCCTCAGTAAAGCTCTCTCCAATGTTTCCCTTCACTAAATTAAAATGTATGTATGTGAATGAAAACAAGCACTTAATGGAGGCTATAGAGGGGATAAGGAACAAAATAAAAAGCTCTCTCTCTCTCTCTCTCTCTCTCTCTCTCTCTCTCCGTACTAGGGATTGAACTCAGGGGCACTCAACCACTGAGCCACATTCCCAGCCCTATTTTGTACTTTATTTAGAGACAGGGTCTCACTGAGTTGCTAAGCATCTCACCTTTGCTAAGGCTGGTTTTGAACTCGAGATAATAGACATGTTTCTCTTTATGCTGATCTTATTGATAATCTTCTCAGTTGTCACCACCATCACTCCAATTACTCAAGGTGATAAACTGGTAGCCATTATAGATTCCTTCCTTTTAGAATGTCTTCACTTCAATTATGCATTTATCTACTCAATCTAGTAAATATTTTTTCAAGTCTATCCCCTTTTTTTAATTCAAATAGGTACATTTCTCATGATTGAATTTCTTACTTAAATTTAAATGACTTCATGTGTCTATCCTTCTGTGATCTACTGAATTCCACCCTTGTATACTCTGCCATAATCATCTTTGTTAATAAGCAAGTTGAATCCTGTTTCATCCTTTATCCAGTTTTCTTCAATAACTTCTGATTGTCTTTAGGAATATGAAATCCTTCTATTTTTAACAAGATATTGTTTAGCAGTTATGGAAGTCAGGGTCTGCCAAGGTAAAGGTGATAAGGTAGCATAATTACAAGCTCCAGTGAACACTGAGAGCATACTTGAAGTTTCTAAAGTGGAAAAACTTTGAAAATATAGTGCATTTGGGGAGAAATTCAGAGGTTTTTTAGGTTTGGACAGCATCTCCTGGTTGTCACCAGAGTTCACTTGTCACTAGAGGTCAGTTAACTAATTTCCAGAAGTTTGTACATTGCAAGACATGCATTTTTCCCCCTAAAACCATTGTCACCACTTCAGCTTATAAAACATTAGCATCCTGTTTACTACTATATAAGAACTAATTACTGTAAAACTGAGCTACAGACCTACACATCTTTCCTGCATCATCAGCATTAATCTGAGAGATATGTCTCCTGAGTGCGGCTCAGGTTTGCTTTGTGAGTTACTAAAATTTTATCTCATTTAACTGCATAATTGGGGTATTCTTGATATTCACTTGTATGCCTTTCTTGTAAATGATTTTGTCAGGGTGCTCTGGACATTCCATTTTTTCATGAAGTATGTACCACTCATAGTCTCTTATGTGTCTCCTCTGTTACCTGAAACACCCTCATTGTTCTTATTTTCATATAGGCTCACTCTCATATTCACTCATATATGCACATACTTATATCTTTAACCTAAAAATTAGGATAATAATATGTGCTCTTCTTCCAAAGGAGGAATTCAAATCCAAAGTGCTTAGCAGACAAGTGCAATATTTAGATGTCATGGAAAGGGACACTTGCTCAGGCAGGAGCATTTGGCCCGAGTTAAGAATTACTGTAGCTCAGTCTACATGGATCTTCACAATGAGGTCTTTGCCACTTGAATAAGTGTGAGATTGAATTTGAGAGATAAGAAAGAAAACACTAGATCTAAATGAATGGAGACTTGATGTAAATTTTTAGAGGCGATTCATAGCTTCTCTCCAAGTTCTAAAATATTAGTCAGTTCACAGATCTGAAATCTTGAATGAGAACCTGTGAGAAAGTACTGTCAATTAACTCCCTCCAAGCCTTTGACAAACAGGAGAGAATTGTAGTAGGGAAAGGAAAATGCTCAGGTGGTATTTTAATATCTGAGCACCCCCAAATACCAAGGTGGCCCATCAGTTATGGAGTTCAGGAGATAAATGGAATTTAGGCCTCAGTATGTCTCTCATAGTGCATTGAGGACAGTGGTTCCATGAACATATCCTGAATCCTATATTTCTGTAGGTATAGACGACACACACACACACACACACACATATGTATATATATGTATACACACACAGAGGCGGGATCCTCACATTATATTTTTACACATTGAGAATTATTTTACTAGGAGGAGTCAAAAAGAAGTCCCTAAAGTTTGTTCCTCCCTATAAAATGATTAAAGTAAAAATAAAATCTCTGGGGACCATTAGAAAATTTAGCTTTAACATCACAGATATGAAAGATATAGAATATTATTCTTTGACATATCCTTATTTAAATTACCTGTTTGTTGTACAAAAGACAGCTGGAACATACAGAAGGCAATAAGCTTATAGGAAATGCTATCAGGCAATAAAGTAGCTATTCTTTGAGAGACATGATCTTTTCATTGGTGGCCATATCTAATATAAGGCTATAAAAATAACAAATTTTTTTTTTCTGTGTACTGCTTTTTTTCTTTCTGCATACCAGAAGATCCTTCTTTGCAGCTGACAGGAAAGCAGCATACTTTCATCATTTTGCTCAGAACAACAACATCTATTTCACTCAATTTCATAATTTATTCTGGAGAAACATTGATGATTTCACCAGGCCAGGGCACATGATACTGGTGCAATAAATTTGTGATATTGTAACGTTAAGGCATGATAAGCAGAGAGTAGTATACTCATTTATATCTTATGCATGTCACAAGATGGGAAATGCTTTGTTAGCAAGCTTTGTCCTGGAGGAAGTGGATTGCTTGATATGATGTGTTGTTTATTTTTCTGTCTGTAGTGACTGAGAGTTCACCTTTGATGCTGTATGGAGAGAGCATCAAACACCTCTTAGGCTACACTGAAGCAGATAACCTAGGGGCAAAATTTACAAGTGTGACTTCCTGATTCCTGGAATATGGAAAGATGGTGTGATATATACCCAGAAGGTCAAGCAGAGATTACTAGAGTTTTTAACTTCCTGAATATGGCAGAAATTACAGCTTATGAATTTGTTTTCTGAATTGTTCTAGGGATCATTCATGAAAGCTAGACTGAAGTCTGCCTCTCTGTGTCTTATAATTACTCAATAAGAATCGAATTTTCAGTACTGAATCTCTTTCAAAACTGCCTTAAAACTTTGTTACAAGATTTAGGAATATAAATGATACATATTTGTTTTGAGTAAGAGCAGATCTCAAGTTCTATGTTGATGATATTTTATCCAAATATTTCTTGGTCAATCACCTTTATCTTGTTGGCATCCCCTCCTTTACCACAGTCTCCCTATTTTAGGTCTTTATTAGTTGAGGCAATTAATTCATATGAGGCAATTAGTTCATCACTGAGCTAAAGTCTAAAACCTAAATACAGAACCTAGGTAAAGACTATTGAAAGCATAAGGTTTAGGTAACAAACATAAGAGTTTCCTTCTACTTGTCTCAATGTTAATATTGAGCTATCTATCATGCTTTGGGTGGCTCCATGCTCTAAGAAAACATATTTCAAGAGAGTGAAAACACATGCTATAGACTTGGACAAAATATTTTAAAAGACTTGTCTGATAAGGGACTAACTGCTATTCAAAATATACAAAACACTCTTATAGTCAATAGTAAAGAAAGTGTCAACCCAAATAGAAATGGTTCATATCCCTTAAAAGCTCCTTACCAAAGAAGATATACAGATGGTAAATTAGCATATTAAAATATGCTCCAATCATATGTTATTAGGGAAATGAGAACTAAAACAACAATAAGCTACCATTACCCTTTATTAGAATGGCCAAAATGCAGAACATTGACAACACCAAATGTTTGTGGGAACATGGAACAACAGGAACTCTCTTTCATTGCTGGTGGGACTAAAAAATGGTACAGCCACAGTAAAAAAGTTTGGTGGTTTCTTACAAAAGTATGCATACCTTATGATTCACCAAGTATATTCCTTAGTATTTACCCAAAGGAGTTAAAAGTTTGTGCTCACCCCAAAATCTGCATACAGATGTTTATACTGGAAAACTTGGAAATAATTATTCTTCATGGGCAAATGTGTAAATAAATTTTGGTCCAACCAGACAATGGAATATTATTCAGTGCTAAAAAGCAATGAGCCATGAAGCCATTAAAAGGCAGGGAAAAAATGTAAATGCATATTATGTGTGCAAAATCCAATCTTAAAATGCTGTATATTGTTCCATTTTAATTATGTGACACTTTGGAATAGGCTTAACTATGAAGAGAGTACAAAGGTGAGTGGTTGCCAGGATTTAGCAAGAAGGGAAGTATGAATACACAGAGCACAGGGGATTTTTAGGGCATTGAAACCAATTGTATAATACAAATTATAGCACAGCATCAAGAGTGAACTTTGATATAAACTATGGAGTTGAGGTGGTTATATGTATCAATATAGTTCATTATTTGTAAAAAATATACCACTTTGGTGGGGGACCTTGATCACAGGAAGGCTATTCACATGTGAGGGCAACCGGTGTATATGCAGTGTCTCTTGTATCTCCTTCTACTTTACTGTAAACCTAAAATTACTCTTCAAAATAGTCTTTAAAAATACAAGTGCCAATGACATCACATATATATAAAGAGCTGGGAAAAAATCCAAAGTCAAGTATTTGAGGCTTTTTACTTCCTAAGGATTAGAAATGTAAAATTTTAAAAAAGGGAACCACATATAGGGAAATTACCCTTTGAAAGAATGGACCCTACCCTTTAGTAATAATGATCTAATTAATGTCCTCTACACACAAACAGCCTATTAATCATTCCTGTTCCTGAGGACTGGTGTAGGAATATTAAAAGGGAGCCAACATTTTTTTTCCTCTAAAATATGAAACAGATTATACAAAATGAAGTATTTAATCTGCCAAACAAATACATTTTTCTTAAAAACCTTTAGCAAATTGGAGAGGATAGTATTGGCAAAGCTAACAGAATGTGAATATGCAGTTACTTTCATTTTTGCTTTGACTTAGTTGGTGGCCAATGCTCAGAGTGATATTTAATTGGGCATGATTATTTTTTTATCCAGGATTTATCTTTTCTAGGTATCATGTCTGGCTTCCCTCAGAAAGACTCTTAAGATTTAGTTATTGATTCTCCATTTATAGATAAGGATATTGAGCATAGGTAAGATACTTATCTAGGTATCAGAGCTGTTCTTTGACTTAGAAAAAAGAGGCTAGTTAAATATAATCAGTAGTTAACATATGATCCACTCCAGAGAATTGAAAATTAGATGTTCAAAATATGTATACATATACATACGTGTATGTGTTGGATGGCTGAGGGGTTGAAAGTTGAAGAAGGATTTACTAAGAATGGGGTCTTCTAGTGGGTATTACATTTGAAAGAGAAATCAAAGAAGTACTTAATTATTTTAAGGTTAAATAAGTAAATGAAACAGGGAATTTTCTTAATTTACTCATGTGAATGGCTAGATACATCTTTTTTATATAATGTGTACATTTTATTTGCTTCACTGATACATATAATCATGATTTTGAGTTATGCAGAAAAAAATCATTCTTTTTTTTGCATAAGGTGGGGAATGATTGAATCAAGAGAGGAATTAAATTTTAGCACTTTGTGCTTTTCTGATCAAGTTGTAACTTTGAGAATGATGGTGTGTGGACATTGTGTTTCTACCTCCTCTTTTGTTAGAAAATCTAGGCCCTGAAAAGAAATAGAAAAGAAGAAATAGGGTTTTAGGAAACTGGAATGTATCAATTTGGCAAATGTGCTGTGTATTTATAGTGGGGGAGGATAAATTTAAAGGGAAAATGAAATTCAAATTAGTGCAAGAAAAAAAATTGAGGAAGGTATGTATCTTTGGCTTTGTCATTTTATATGCAAAACATCCCATAAAATTATGTTAAGATTACAGATTCTATAAAATTTCTCCAGGATTCTATTTTGTCATGTCTACTTCACTGACGAAGCTAGGGGAATTAAAATGCAGTCTTTTGTGACAGCAAAAATAACCTTTCTTCTTTCATTTCTTCATTTCCTACCCTCGATAGCCTTATGGCAGCTTATTGGTCAAATTTTATATTGCACATTTTAGTTTTGAGCCTCTTTGTTAACAATATATCAAATAATGCCTGTGCCCTACATGGCCTGGAATTTGAAGATGCCACAGCTTTCTATTTATAAGACAACTTTGCAATCTGCTTCAGACTGCTAATTACAAATACGGTGAACTTGTTGCCATAGTTTTTCTTCAGATGCATCCCAAGTATTTGATGTGCCATTTCTGTTTTCTATAAGGTCATGGGTCACTGAGAAGTTAACTTAGTAGGAAAATTACCATTTATTCCACAAGCTTACTTAGATAAAAGTTATTTCCAATAAGAAAGACAGTAGAATGAATCAGACATAACTTTTCTATGTTTATATATGAAGACATGACCAGTATAACTTCACATCATGTACAACTTCAATAATGGAAAGTTATATTCCATGTATGTATAATATGTCAAAATATACTGTGCTGTCATATATATCTAAAAAGTAGAAATACAAAATTTAAGACACATTCAAAAAAAGTTGTTTTAAGTTCCATATTCTTATGTAACAGCTATTTAAAATGTTTCTTCATAGAGAAGCATAAAGAACCATTTGTTTAATCATGTGGTCAGGCAGTGGCTAAAATGTTTTAATGGATCATATTTTGCACAAATGATGTTGGAAATAAAAACTAGTATTTATTCTCTATATAATAATTGACATTAAAAACAGAAAATATGGGGCTGCGGATGTGGCTCAAGCGGTAGGTAGTGAGCTCTCCTGGCATGTATGGGGCGCTTGGTTCCATCCTCAGCACCACATAAAAATAAAATAAAGATCTTGTGTCCACCGAAAACTAAAAAATAAATATTAAAAAAATTCTCTCTCTCTCTCTTAAAAAAAAAACAGAAAATGTTTAATATGTCTTCAATTTAGAATATTATAATCTAATGCAAATACTAATTGCAAGTGGACTATTGATTTTAGGATATTTGTCAATAAGATTTGTTATGTTATTTCAATTGATTAATAAATTAATTACTTTTACCCTTTTGCCATGCTGAATTAATAATGCAGAGAGAGTGAAGATGTACAATAACTAAATGACATTCTAAAGACATACATAGTTTAAATAAAAAAAAAGATGTTTCAGGATTGTGGCACTAGGGGTCTAGGGGATATTGTGGCTACCCAGCCAAGTTATGTGAACATCAGTTTCTAAGAGCTCACAGCTAACCCTTTCTAGAGACAGTTTCTTGTTTAAATTCTGAATGGGAGCCTGGTTGTCATGTAAATTGCAACCCGCTTCCTGATCTTAGACACAGCCTACAGTCAATACTGACTCACAAGACTTAAAATGGTCCACATCCTGTTAACTGAAGAGACCAACTCAAATTTCCTGATGCAGTTCATGCTCTGGAGCTCCCTATGAAATCCTATCAGAACTACTACTGTCTTTTTGGAACACATCTTTCTTTCCTTTTTTTTTTTTTGTGTGTGTGTGCACTCTATACTTCTATCTTCACTCACCTTTTCTTGAGATCACTCTCGCAATAAACCATGTACAACAAATTCATTTTTCAGGCTTTGCCCCTAGGGAATTCATTTGTTGCAATGAATATAATCAATTACTATGCAAATAAAAACAAAATTTGTTACAAGAATCTGTTTCTGCATGCATATAATGTTACTTTCTTTAGAAGAATTAGTAAATCTTAAAATAGTCATGTAAGATCTACATATAAAACAGTCTTAATTGTTCCTCCTTAATTAGCTATTACTAACCAAACAGTGTCATCCACTCATTTTGTATTTTAATGCTGTTTTCATCTATCCACGGAGCATATAATACTGAATGTATGGGCCTGTTTATTTTATGTTTCTAATGACATAATCATAAAATAAAAAACAAAAGGTAAAACATTTTTTGAAAACTCTTCAACACACATTTTTTTAATTTCTTGTATTAAAATGACTCCTTTATTAAATATATGATGCTATCAAAGATAAATTTTCCTCATCTAAACTCTGACCTATATTTATCATTAGTCACAAATATTACTCTTTAAGTCCAGAAGTCTACAAGACATAAAAGTCTTGATGTTTGTGATAATGGAATTGCACATAAGATTCTTAACAATTCTTCATAAGTTCTCCCTTAAAATTTTTGGTGATATGGATGAAAAATCACTGTTGCTTTATAAATAATTAAGAATAGAGGTTTGAAATCAGACTATATTCAGTCCTGATTCTGTATCTTTTTGTATGAACTTGACCAAGTTAAAAATGTTCCCTAAAATTCTAAGAATGGGAGAAATAATAGTGCCTGTGTTATGCTGAAAAGCCCCAAAGATAGCTGTGTCTGAATCCCCAGAAGTTATGTACATTACTCTTTATGGCAAGTTTAACTTTGAAGGTGGAATTTTTAGTGAGTAAATAAAATAGAATTAGTAAGCACCTTGAGATGAGACATTATCCTGAGTTATCCCTGTGGACACTACATATAGTCACTATTGCTCTTAAGAGAGACAGGGAGGTTTTACTGCAGAAAATAAGAAGACAATGGGATGGAACTCAAAGAGATTGCAGTGGTGCAGTTAAAGGAGGAAAAGGCCACATGACAAGGAGTATGGGCAGCTTGGAGAAGCTGAAAATCTGAAGACCTGGAACATCTATTCCCTCACAACACCCACAAAGAATTGGACTTGCCAAAACATGGTTGCCACCTAAGTGACACTTGTTGGGAAAAGTATAAACGGCAGCCATACCCCAGAGAAAAAAAACCCCAACATGGCGCCTAAGCACCTCTTCTTCCTAACTTCTTCTTTTCTGCAGTGGCGCGAAAAGTTCCCACCCGTGTGAACTCTCCCACGGGCGCCAATTTCAAATCTCGCTGGCGGGGAACCTTAGCCCCAATGAGAACTAATTCCTGGGCTCAGGAGCTGATATCTGAAAGAACTTGCCAATAAACGGGTTGCCTGCCATTTATCTAAACCCTACCATCTCCCCCTTAGTTCTATATAAGCACACTGCTTTTTGCAATAAAATTGGAATTCTCCCGGCGAAGTGTCTTTGCGTGGGGAATTCTTTCAACACTGATTTCAGAACTGTGACTTCCAGGGATGTAAGAGAATAAAGTTATGTTGTTTTAAATCCCCAAATTTGTGATTAATTGTAATAGTGACAACAAGAAACTAATACAGTAGCCAACTATTTTTTTTTTTTGTGTGTGTGTGTGTGTGTGGGGGGGGTTACCAGGGATTTGAAGAGACTTTTCCCTTTAATCCCTGAAAACAGTGCTTACTATAACATGGGAAGATAAAACATGAGTTGAAAAAAAAAAAGCCTATTTTAAAATTAGACTTAAGTAACACAGTGTGTGTATATATATTCCAACACCTACCCATTGTATAGTAAGCCTGTTTTTAGAGATTAAGGAGGAAAGTCTATACTTCTTCAGGTTGCATGATGGAATTTTAGATATTTAATGCCCTGTGTTTTGCCTCTGCATATTTGAAGCCTCTGTCACCCCTGATACAGCAGAGCACCTACACACTAAAATAATATCTTGCAGGTTAAATTAAGTGTTGAATTACTAGCATTGAAAAAAAGAGAGAAAGAGAGATTTGTTCCTTATGTTTATATAGAAACACATGCATGCTAACATAAATAAAAGATGATAATTTTAAAAAAAATGTAAAGAGGTTAATACCATTATTGCCAGCTTCTAGTAACCTCTGCTAATCAATCAAGCCTCAGTTAAAGTCTGCTCTGCCAGCACTAAAGGATTGCACGTATCAAAATAAATATATATATACACAAACATAAATTCCTAAAAATCTGAACCATATTGATGTTGACTGCCAGACTGGAGAAAAGTTAGTGGTCTTTCTTTTGTCCCTACTTACTTAGAGCAAAAGAGAAATGGTAGCAAAAGACAATTGCTCAAAGATTGTAATTATTAAAAAAAAATTAGTGCATTATAATTATATATAATAGTGAAATTTGTTGCAAAATAAATAGAAAAAAATGGCCAATTTTGTTCCTCAGTACTTCCCCTTAATTGTTTATTTTTATACAGATCAAATAAAGTCTAAATATCTGTTTTGTTATTTTGTCTAGCACACACTTAATATCATTTTCCCAGAGAATTAGGCATATAGCATGAATCCATGTTTACAGTTACTTCTCTATTAGAAACATTGTACTTATATATTCATGGAATACCAATATATGATGATGTGAATACAAATTTAAAACCTTATAATATGTACAAGATTATACATGGCTAATAACCTACACATTATCAAACTGAAAGTTCAAGTTCACAAGTTGCAAAATATTTTAAGTATCCAGGGATAGAAAACACATACAAGAGACAAAAGGAAAAAACAAATATAACATTTGTTACCTAAAATAAGTCTAATATTTATTCTGTACTTATGAGTTTTTAAATCCTTTAGAAAATGAAACATTATGCATTAAAACTGAGAGATATTATTGCTGTCAATATTAGGTATACATGATCACACAGACTCTTCAGGAAAAGTGAAATAGGAAATGTAAGTAAGCTACATATGAGCACTCAATTTCTTCTTAACAAATAGAGGAGGATAATTTGCATTCTCTGTCAATCTAGCTCAGTGTGTGTCTGGGCCTGTCTCAGCAGTGGCAATCATGTGAGGAGAACCATTTAGATGCAACATTTACTTTGGCACAGGTTTGGTTCCACATTGAGATTTTCCTCCAGATGGACTATCTCCATGTGCACATAGGTTTGCCTCTTAATTCAACTACTAAAATTAGGGACAATCTCTGAGAGAGCACTTGGGCAATAAGAGAAGCAGCAAGAGTAGAAGTGGGTATGAGCAAGCCCTTTCCCCCTCCTCACTTGCTTCCTAGTGCCTGGGTACTATGCAAAGAACCTGCCTTGCTTTGCAATAGAGTCCTGACAACTGGAGGTTTAGAATAAATTATCTGGGCACATGGCCATTGTATCAGCTCTGGTCCTCTGGTTTGTTAAGAATCCTGATGAGCCATCAAAGCATATGCATGTATTGCTAAGAAGCATCAAATAACCAACTGTGTTTCCTGAGGTAAAATACCTTAAGTGATTAAAGTTAATGTCTTTATTCGAAGCTTCTTGAAAAGTAATTTTTGAAAGAAAATGAAAGTATCCTTAGAGTTGGGATGCTGGACTAGCCCCTCAGGGTGTCGAGCCCTGAAAGGAATATGCAGAAATCTAATGCATTAAGACTGCTGCCCATAAGGATAAGATAAACAAATAATGATGAAAATACTAGGAAACAATTCGTGATTGGATAATAAAAATTGCTGCAGAGTAAGAAATCGCTGTAGAAATCGCCCACAGTTTAGGTGTATGAGAAGTTTGGATTAGGATCTGTGGTAAGCAGAATGATGGCCACCAGAAACGATTTTAATCAAGAGAAACTATAAATATATTATGCTATTTGGCAAGAGAGAATTAAGGACACTCATTCTATAATTTTAAAATGAGGCGATTCTCCTGGATCATGCAAGTGAACATAATAATGACAAAGGTAGTTTAAATGGAATTGTGTAATCAAAATCTGAAAGAGAGATTTGAAGATCCTTGGCTTTTAGACAGATAAAAGATCCACAAACCAAAGAATGCAGGCAGGCATTCAATAGGAACTGGAAACAGCCAGAGAATGGACTATTCCCTAGCTTTCCCAAAAGTATCACATCCCTTTGGACAACTTGATTTTTGTCCAGTGAGATCCCTTTCAGACTTCTGACCTTGGGAATAGTAAGAAAATATATTTGTGTTACTAAGCCACTAGATTTGTAGTAATTTGGTACAGTAGCACCAAGAAACACATGCTAGGCCTTAGAATAAGCACAGAGCAAAGAAGTTTGAATTTCTAATGTATATTTGGTTACAATAAAAATCGCTTTATAGGTTTTGTGTCAGGATATGCTGAGAAATAAGCATATTTCATAAAAGTGAAGGAAAATATGTAAATATCTTTCAGATGATGTGGGAATATAGAATGGACTATCAATTTTTCCTGCTTTTACAATCTTCTATGAATTCTTTACTGCAAATAAACTTGCTGCTCTATCCTTTCTTTTATTTTTCTTAGTGTACCCCATATGCTCTCACCCAATTCTCATGTTCCAGCATTTTAAGTGCATTTTAATTTCCCTGATCCTCCATGGAAAAGACTTCATTTCCCCTGAGATTACAGAGAAAGGAGTAGGCATTTTTTAAAACTTTATATGCATCAATTAATATGTGTACACATATTGTCAGATACAAATAATAATTTTAAATGTATGTGATTTTAAAAAATCTGTCTTTACTTACATCCTCTAGATTTTTTTAATGAAAAGACAAGGGAGTAGTAAATGATAATGGAGGATCTTTGAGCATATTGCAGACTGAAAACTAGTATTTCACTAATTTTTATATAGATTTCCTATCATTTGTATAAAAAAAAATTTCAATTATAATAATCCCTGGCTGTTCATGGGGGAATGAATTTCAAACCTCTCCACCACAAAGATGCCAAAATTTGCAAATGCACAAGTTATTTATATAAAATGGGGTAGTATTTGCATATAACCTATGCACATATTCTCATGTACATCAAGTCAACTCTAGATTGTTTATAATACTTAATGCAATATAAATGATGTGTAAATAGCTTTATACTACTTGTTTTAGGGAATAATGACCAAAAAATCTCTACACATTCATTACCAATACAAACACTGTAGACCTGACTACAAAGTACATAATCTGTGATTGAATCTTTGGAGGCAGAATTCCCAGACGTGAAATCCCATGGATAAAGATAACTTGACTACAATATCCATGTAAAAACTTATAAGGTATTTTTTTATATTTACTATTTTACCTAATCCTCAGGCAATCTGCAATGGCATATATTGATATGCTCATTTCCATAGATGGGATATGTTTCATACTGTTACCAAGGACCTGATCAGGATTCAGCACTGCATTATTGGTACTTGTATTCTGATTCAAGTACCAAAGACTAATTTCATGGGGTAGGAAGCATAGAAGAGTTTAAATAACAAGGATTTGGAAATAAAGACAAAGAGAAAATATATCATGAAAGTTTTTTTTTTTAAATCCATTCACAATGAACTATTTCAGTTCTACAACTTGAATTATCTAGAGATCAAGGTTACAATTTCTCAAATCATAGGTTTTTTGGTTGTTGTTGTTTTTTTGTTCTGTTTTGTGGGAAAGTTGCAAATGGCTGGGAACAGTGTTGTACAACTGTAATCTTAGCATCTCAGGATATTGAGGCAGGAGGATTGCAAATTTCAGTCGAGCCACAGCAACTTTGCAAAAGCCTCTATCAAAATAAAAAATAGAAAGGACTGTGGATGCAGTTCAGTGATAGAGCACCTCTGGATTCAATACCTAGTACAAAAAAAGAAGAAAGAAAGAAAGAAAGAAAGAAAGAAAGAAAGAAAGAAAGAAAGAAAAAGAGAGAGAGAGAGAGAGAGAGAGAGAGAGAGAGAGAGAGATTGGTTGAAATTGTGTCTTATTACTTTATCATGTATTTATCATATGTTTCCTATATTTAGTATTCAAAGTTGAAAGAGGGAATGCTTGTAAAAAAAAAAAAAAACTGAACATGCTTGTCAAATAGTACTGAAAAACTAATATCTATTATTTATACTACTTTTAGTAGATACTCTATGAACTAGATATTAACATTACAGACTATGTTGTAAAATTACAGACAAAAGAGATGAAATCACTGTCTTGAAATGGACTCAGCAAGAAGAGCTGCCTTTTTTCTTTCTTTTTTCTTGCATGATTGTACTCCTTGTATATAAAACAATGCCATATTCATAGTTTGGTAACAATATTTTGGATGAATCACAAAATAAACAGATGGCATTTCTTCTATCTCATGATTTATATAACATGCATTTAATTCAGTGAGTTGCAAGTCAGAGAATATTCGTAATTAAGATAATTTTCAAGGGATGGGGTTTGTGGCTGAGTGGTAGTATTCCTGGCATACATGTGGTCCTGGTTCATCCACAGAACTCCCACACCAAATTTTCAGCCACATTACCTCCTTATGTACTATATAATGAGGCCCACTTTTCCTTGAGAAATTAAGTTCACTATAAGTTATTTAAAACAATGTACTTAACCTCACATTTTTTAAAGTTTTTTGAATGATGGTATTAATGAATCAGCCATTATTGTATTCATGTTTGGACTTTAAGGAGCAATATTTCAATTCTCTAATATTGTAAGACAAAATTTAGTATTCATCTGAATTTTTGGGGGGATGAGTCTGTATAGTTTTCATGAGATTGTCAGAGATATTGTGTTTCAAAAACTATATTTAAGAAATAGTGTTGTACTTGGTTGAGGTAATTGATCTTAAGACCCTTTTATAAAAATTTGGATTTCTAGAGATTGGAATTTGAGAGATTTAAAAAAAGGAAGGAAACAAGGATGGAGAATGAGAGGTAAGGAAAGAGGAAGGAAAGAAGAAAGATAGAAAAGGGGGAAACAAGGAGGGAGAGAAATAGGATAGATTTGGATTTGAATTCTAATGGAATGAGACAAATAATTTTCCACACAAATTTAAATGTTTCATTATGAATCACTTATTGATCCAACATTTTTTGAGACATTTTCCTTTAAAATCCATCCCGTGTAAAGTATGTAAAACTCTTGATTCCAACAGTCTCTGTAATATGCTTTAAGCCTGAAAATGTTGCAATTTATAGTTAATCATTTTTTGATTTATGTATTTAATATAGTTATATCTTAGCATGTAGTGTTATGATGAAATAACCCAATCTAATTGAGGTGAGATATATGAGAAAACATTCTATTCTGATTCAAGTACCAAAGACTAATTTCATGGGGGTAGGAAGCATAGAAGAGTTTAAATAACCAGGACTTGGAAATAAAGACAAGGAGAAAATATATCATCAATATACAAATAACATGCATATGCAAAAAGTTAAAATTATTCTCCACAACAGAGGAAATAGAAATGGTCTGCAATACTTGAAAAATAATGGAATTCTCATTTACTTGGATAAGAAACATTATTATTCAAATACTAGTGTAAGAAGCAATAGGGATAGCTTCTGCCTTGGATTTGATAAGTCTTTTTTTTTTTTTTCTCTTCCTCCTATTAAATTTTTTTTTACCATTTTACTGTTAAACCATATCCTCAAAGTCTCGGATTTCACACTTCTCACTAGGTTGTGGAGTAAAGTAGGCTATAAATCACTTCTATGCAAAACAGTTTTTCTTAATTTAATTTCTTTCTTCTCAGAACCCATTCGGTAATTAGATTAGTGGCCTGTTGTGCCCTGGAATAAGTATATGACTATACTGCTTAGCCTAAATTGTTTTGATAACAAATTTGTAGAATAAGGACACAGTTAAATTGTTTTTTTTTTTCAAGCACCAGATGCTTGAATCTTGGAATAGCAACTACCTCCCAGTCATTTCCTAAGCCATTTGAGCATGATCACAAGATATTCATCATAATTTCCTCAAAAAGAGGTGGCCCAAGCTGTGTGGTAGACCTTCCTTGTTTCATTCAGAGCTACTTGTACATGAGATAATTTTTTTTGTTTACTATTTGAAATACCACCTTGAATGTGCAACACAGCATTTAGCAGTCAGAACTTTAGCAAATCGTGCACCTGTTGATTTCTACAGCTCTTAATGGAGGAAATTAAAATTAAAATTACAGCTAAAATTAAATTGTTTTTTTAAACCTGTGAACTTGAAAATACTTATTGAATAGCATATTTCTTTATGATTCTATTGGGAATGTCATGAACTTCATTGTATATAGTTTAAACAAATATGTCTGTACTCAAATATTGAGCCTCTAATGAATTGTTTTTAAAAACTTATATAAAGAAAACTCACAGGAATATTTTCCTAAGTATACAAATATGTTAATTTTCTAACTTGGAGGTAGAGAATTTAAGAAGCTTATTTTATTAGTGGTTTTTTAGATCTTCTAATATGGTACATCTAATAAAATTTATTAGTACCAATTTTTAATATTTCCTAATATTTTCAAAGTTTTAATATTTCCAATTTAATCATGTGCTAGCCTAATATTATTAAACTGTGTACTATAAAAAAGAATAAAATGCTAAGGTATTTAGCAAATAAGTCAAGTAACTTTAGCAGATAAAATATTTAATCTCTTTAGAAAATGTTTGTAGCAAGTATTTTAAACTCATCCATTTACCCAAATGATATCTTGTTGAGTAACCTTAGATTATAAATATCTTTTTAATAAAAAATTCTCATTGTCTCCTATACGAAAAAATTCTGTTATTACTTTAGTGACTTAAACTTATTTTAAAACAATTCTGAAGTGAGGAATGGTAATTTTCAAAAAAGTTTCATTTAAGTAGTTTCATTTTAATGAACAGTAAGGCAAAATCAGCCTAAACTAAATAAAATATTAAAATATTTGCAAAATTTTATTTCCCTCTGTTGGTCATTTTTCTGTCACTATAATAAAACCCTTGAGAACATCAACTTATATAGAGAGTTTATTTTAACTGATCTTTGTAGTTTCTAGTGCATAATCAGTTGGGCTCCTTGATTTGGGACCATGATGGAGAATCACATCATGGTGGGAGTGAGTGGTAAAGCACAAATCACTAACACCCAAGCCAGGGCGCAAAGAAAGGAAGAGGAAGACCTTGGGATCCCACAGTCTTCTCCAAGGGCATGTTGCCAATGACCTGAAGATCTGCCATAAGTCCCACTTCCCAGTGGTTCTACCACCTCCAAACAGTGCCACCTTGAGGATCATGCATTTAGCACATGGTTTTTGGGAGAACATTCAAGATATAAATTAGAGCATTCCATTTAAATGACTCCTTACATTAATTCATTAATTGTATTTATTGAATTTATATCATATGCATGTGTATATATAATCTGTTCTTTTTAGATATACATTACAGTAAAGTATATTTTTACATATTATATATACATACATTGTTATTTTATTACAATATAATTTGTTGAAAAAATATAGCTTAGAGTAAAATAATGATCACTTATACTCTTCTAGATAGTAATTTTTCAAAAATAAACTTACAATTTCTCATAGTATTATATTAGAAAAATCAGTTTAGAGAGTATATATTTATAAGTATTATATTTATGAGACACTACAATATTTGATAGGCGGTTTTATATGTTCTTAATTGGAAGTCATCAAAAAAAGTTTCCAGTGTTTTTATTGATTTTATTCCCCAATTTCTATGTTATAATACTTCATATTTTAAAAGTATATTAACAAATGCATTTCCTTTCTGATGTTCAGCAGCTATACAGAATACTACAGTGAACTTCCTTTAAAAGTTTTTCTTAGTGAATCATACTAAATTCTGATTCTAATAGTTATTAAACAATGTGTGTAAAAACTAAAAATTCCAAAATTATATTTTTCTTCAAAATAAAGAATGGGCAACTTGATGTTAATGGCTTGAATTGGAAGTGAAAACAAAAAGAATATTAACACAGAATTGAGGTTTTCATGAACAATTACAATAGAAATTCATTATGTAGAACATATATCAGGCAGAAATCAAGTAGGTTTTCTGACTCAGTATGTTTGTTTAATTAAAACATAAAGAATAAATTTGTTGAGGCAAATGTTCAAGTATAGTATGGTTTTTACCTCACTATAAATGCCCATAAATATGGCCTAAAAATATGTGTCTTTTACACAGGTGACAAAATTTATCTCCCATAGTTTGATGGAATTTTTATCTAATTTTTTTAAATTGGCAGTAAGCAGTGATAACACACAATTGAACATTAGTACAATTTGAACATTAGTAAAATTTTTGTCCTTTTCCTCTTGATATTTTTGTGATCCAAATTTCTCTTGAAAAATCAATGACCATGCTATGGTCATTGATTTTTTTTTTTAAATTCTTATCAATAACATCAGCTTCTTAATTCAAAATACACAAGTACCCTTCATTGCTCTCTATTATTCAAAATGTGCATTTAATTAGTTTGGCCATCTTCTTTAATTCAATTTGCTTTAAACTAACTTTATACACTAATATACAATTTTTTTAATTTTCTTTTTTTAGTTGTGTATGAACACAATACCTTTATTTTGTTTATTTATTTTTATGTAGTGCTGAGAATTGAACCCATTGGCTCATGTGTGCTAGGCAAGTGCTGTACCACAGAATTACAAACCCAGCCACAAAATAATCAAGATCTAAATTTTGTTTTCTTCTATTATTCATTTGCTGATTTAGTTAGCCACACCTTAATATAATGCTAAAATATAATCAAGCATATGCAATATGACAGTTAAAAATTTTAGAGCGAAAAAGAAAAATAATTTACAACAAAGAACACAATAAAAGAAATAGGAAGAATAATGTGCTTTAGTGAAAGAAGAAGATATTAATTACAATATTCAAATTTCTTTGTTAAGAGTCAATATTTAAATTATTTGGTCATTTATATTTGTTCCTATCTTTACCTTTTTTTTGGGTGGGGGGTAGTGGATATGAGACCTGGGGATGTAAATGTGTTATTGAAAGTTTGGTAAATAAAAACACAACCCTTTATTCACTTGAATCTATAAAGTGTATACAATATCATCATTATATATTAGAGAATATATATATGGTACATCTTATAATTTTTCTACCTGTATTTCACTAATTGACCTAGGAAATTATTTTTTAAAACTATCATTTGCAGATGTTTGAAAGATTCTGTATATTAAGGTGTATCTTTAAGAGCTGGAGTTGAGCACTTGCCTAGTATGGGTGAGGCCTGGGTTCGATCCTCAGAACCACATAAAAATAAATAAAAAGTATTGTGTCCATCTGCAACTAAAAAAAAAAAAATTAAAAGATGTATCTTTTAAAAAGTCATTCAAGTCAGAACTATTTTGGATGCAAGTGATAGAAATTCATATAAATTAAATGAAGCAAAAAATAACACATAGTGGAAAGTTCCTATGGCACATCGAAGAATTAACAGAAATTGGGTACGAATCATCAAAACTTCAGGGACTCCAGCAATGGGACATGTTGATTATGCACATGGAGATTCTCTATCCCTCCCTAATCTTTCTCTTCTTTTCTCTACTTAACTAAGTTCTCTCCTACTACAGTCAATGTTTAACTCTCATAATTCAAGTCCTAATCTATCACTTTTCAGCAAAGGATTATGATAGACATGAATTGGGTCCCTAAGCATAGGAAGATATGATTGACCTGGTCTGGAATATAGGCCCAACATAATGCCAGATCATCAGAGCATTATAATTGGAAGTCCTTCCAAATTATATGGTTTGAGCAGAGAAAAAACACAATTTTCAAAGAATGAAGGACTATTCATTACCAGAGAAAAGTGAAAAGAGTTCTGAGAAGGTAGAACTTAATTAAAGAGACCTTAATATTTCATATTTTATAAAATCTTTTCCTTTTTCATCAAGCAGAAAACAATAAAGGCAGAATATTAAATTTAGAAAAAAATGTAAATCAAAGGATATTACCAAAATAATTATTCTTTATTAGTCTATATATTCATTATGCAACAGACTGCTCTGCAAAGATATAAAGTTTTTCATCTGTAGACATGTTCTTGCATATAGCATATATGACTTCAAACACATTTCCACTTCAACTTATCAAGAACAAGGATGACAAAATAGAATATTGTAAATTTTCTGCCAAAATCACAACCTTTCTGTATTAAAAACAGCTTGTTTCTACCTATACACCCATTTCTATGTAATGGTGAATCTTTTGAATATCATGGGCTCTAAAGCATGACCACATTCACTATGTGAAAAGTATTACAGTTCATAAGACTGCTGACAAGATATGCTTTGGATATATTTGTAGATCAGCTTCTCATATTTAATTTTATAGTGACTTAGTCTGGTTGAGTCTTATAACTAAAAATTGTGCTTGGAAAATAAAACAAATAAACAAAAATATTATTTCCAGTTACTGATTTTGTATAATTCTAATGATACTCATGTAATGATTATTGTTAAAAACAAAAATATTAACTTATAGTAAGAACTTATTATTAAATTATATCTCAGCCAATATAAGGGATTCTTCTTATTTATATATTTAAAAGTACATAAGCTAATCTGGAATTGTAATTTTAAATTTAGAGAACAACCTTCATGTAGACCCAGTATAGATAGAGATAAGTCATTACTTTCAACACAGTGTGTTTTTGTAAGACTGTAAGAAGTGGTCATGTACACAGGACATTTCTTTCTGATTTCAAACTTAGATTTCCCTTTATGATACTGAAATGATTTTTAATAAATTTTATATACCCTGCATCATTCAAGCATCTAGTAAAAGCTCATTTTGTTTTGTTTATACCATTTGTGAAGTCTAATATTCACTAAGAATTTGTTTAACCTCAAGATATCTCATATGAAAAAATAGAAAAGCAAAACAATTTCTCAATGTGTGTGGAATTTTTTTTTTTTTTTTTTTAATATGCATGAGGGGTATTATTTGTAATAATACTACACTGCCACCTTGTGGAGCAACTGGATGAAAAGCAGTTCAACAAACATCACTGACCAGTTTCCACCTCTGGGCCCAAACAAGTCTCTTGAGGATTTAGGTAGGAGCTGCTATCCTAGTGATTTATAATTACACAAATAGATGTGGTAGTAGACTACATTGCTTATAAGTAAATTCATTACAAAGAATTAGCTATTTGTAAACAATTTTGGTATATAATTTTTTTTTCAAAAATTATACGTTGTGAAATAAATTGTACTTGGAGAAGAGAAAATATCAGAATTCAAGTCTTTTGTCTGCACTGCCTCATTGTTCTTAATCTCCTTCAGTCCCAATTTTTCAATGTCTAAAACGAGGACATTATCGTTATGTTCTTTTTTAAAAAAATCAACATTATTATTCACTGTGTGTAAAACTGTCCATTTTTTATGTCATATATACACTATGTGAGACATCATTTGCATTTGTTCTTGTATTATTACAAATTATTTGTTAGGCAATGTACTTAATTCTCGTAAATTATTGGGGAAAAATATGATATGACATTATCCATTTATGATGGCTCATAAAAAGGCAACTAAGTTTAATTATAGTAAAATACTGATAATTAAGAAAAGTTTAATCCTTTTAGTGAAAAGTACAAATCATATATACTTCAAAATCTAAAATTACTTTCAATTATAAACCATGACATTTATATAGAGTATTAGTAGAATATTTGTTTTAAGAAATTTAACAATGTTGTGTTTGGTTTCATAAAATAATATCTTTTTAATATTTGAAGTCTTGCAACCATTAGAAATAAAATAAAATTTTGAAAAACTAAACTTTCAACAATCAAATATTTACTACAATATAAATATGCCATAAGAGGTTTTTGCAACTGATAAGCACCTCACTAAATTTACACTCTTTCTGAATTCTAATATATTCAAATATTATTTAAATAATATTTAAAGAATAATATTTACAAATGTATTTATTTTAAACAATATTTATAAGTATCTTAGTTTAGTGAGCCCCTATTATGTGGCCATATAATTTGTGATTGCATAAGTATTTTAAAGCAGTGTTTACCCAAATTTCTACTTTTTCTATGCTGTCTACCTCCATATTTAGGTTTTCAATTTTATAATTCTACTAATAATTTCATGATATCTTGATGACACATCACTCCTTTCTCCCACTTTTTGGTTGATATCAATAATTAATGATGATAAAATTCTCTAATAATTGTATTTAATATAAGTAAATGGAGTTCTTTAATCCATTCCATTTATAGGGTTTTTTAAATTAATGTTGTGGATATACTTTATGTTGTGAATCACTGTGTTATATTCATATTTATATACATAAGAAATTTAGATCAGATCCATTTCATTGTTCTTTCCTTATCCTATACCTCAGCTTCAATCTCCTTTGCTACTTTACTGATCTTTCTTCTATTTTTTATTCCCTCTAAATATGTTTTTAAATTTCAGACTATTGCATGTTTACCAAAGAAAACCTAATTGAACACATAACTTACAAAAATATACAAATAAGAGAAATAAATAGTAAGCAATAAGTGCATAGAAACATGATTCATAATTCTGGGTTTGATGCCAACCAAGAGGTAGGAAAAGTAGTGAAATCATAACTATTAAATATATGCCATCATGATATTGTCTAATTTATTTAGTAGAGCAATAAGAATGAAAGTCAAAAGCTCAAGGTACCTAACTGGCATAGAATAATTAGAAATTTGTGTTAATGGTACCTTAAAATATAGTTGTTATGGTTTGAATATGAGGTGTCCCCCCAAAGCTTCTGTGTTAAGGCAGAAGGGGAAATGGTTAGGTTATGAGAGTATAACATAAATAACCATCCTAGTTTAAATGCACTGAGTGGTATCTGTAGGCAGTTGGAGTGTGATTAGAAGAGATGCACCTTGGAAGGGTTTATTTTCCCTGTATTCTCTTCTAATAAATCTATCTATCTATCTATCTATCTATCTATCTATCTATCTCCTTCCTGCTTATGATGAACACAGCAGCCCTCCTTTACCACATCTTTCTATCATGATTTCCACCATGATGTTCTGCCTCACCTCATGCCCAGAGCAATGGAGTCAATTGACCATGCACTGAGACATCTGAAACTGTAAACAAACATAACTTTACTTCTTTAAGCTGTACTGTTCATATATTTTGGTCTCAATAGCAAACACAACTAACAGAGAAATTGATATCAAGAAATGAGGTCATTGCTGTGACAAAGATGGCCATATAGTTTCAAAGCCTTTGAAATGGATGTATAGGCATTTGAAAGAGTTTAGCAACGCAGGATAGAGATGCCTTAGAATGTGGTAAGCAGAGCTTAATGGGAAATTTTTGTAGGAGCTCAGAAGAACAGATGCTGATAGGAAAGCAGATAATAAGACTGAGCTCATGAAATGTCAGAGGGGAATTGGGAGTCTATTAGAAATTGGACTAGAGGCCATTCGTGTTACATTCTATCAAATAAGTTGTCTACATTTTATCCATGTCCTAAGACTTTCTCTGAAGCTGAATTTAAAATGATAAACTAATTAATCCCAAAATTCTAGGCAGCACAAACAATGGTATGAATGATGCTAGCAGCTTTTAACTAGGTTTACTATAATAATTTGGAGGGGAAAAGTGCAGAGAATATGTTTGAAAAACCTGTAATTTAGAGAAGCAGCACATATAATATTGGGGCCAAGGAAGGTATGATAGCTGAAGAAATTACTATCAATAAAGAGAAGAAAAGTACTTTGCACAATTACAATAGCAAAGATATCTTGGGGGGCATGACAGCAATCAGTAAGACCATACCAACTGCAGGGTCAGATGTGTAGAAGTAAAAAATCTTTTAAGTGTCCTATGGAGCATACTGCTTGCACAGGTCTGCCTAGAAAGTTGTTTTGCCTGATTTATTTCATACTACTCAGGTGTCCAGGCATTCAGAAGATGCTGCAGTCAAAGTCTAAGAGGTTCTATCTACTGCTTAAACTAAGGCAGATCTTGTCATCCTCCATGTGTTGATTCCACAGGAATGCAAGATGCTGGAATTAAGGGATGATGGTTGCTGCCACCAAGATTTTGAAGAAAGACCTTGAATGCCAGCCAAATTGTAGCAGATGCAGAATGTAGTGAGCTGCAAGAATTAACAAATGACAGCAACAGGAACAGTCCACCAAGAAAAGCTATTTTTTGAGGAGGGATCCAGTCTAAGAAAGTGGCCATAGGAGTTGGACTGGACAAGTCCTTTGGAGATAACATTTTATTGCCATGCATCCCAAATGCTGGACATGAAAATATAAGACCTAATATTTTTTTTTTAAAGTTTGAAAATCTTGTGTTGTTTTATTGAATACTGTATTGAAGGCAAAAGAAGAAAAACAAAAACAGAATGATTGTACAGGTATGCCTCTGGACCATCAGTCAAATTCAGTGGTCAAAGCATTTTAAGTTAAAAATCACCTGTATTCTACAGATAGATATCAACGATGTCCAGGGAACTAATAATGCTTTTGAATTCCATTGTGACCTTATTGACTTTCTACCTTTTTGAGTCTTTCCATTTCTCATAATGAGGGAGACCTAATATTTGCCTGACTGGTTTTAGTCTGCTTTGCTCTCATCTTTTTTTTTTTTTTGCTATGTCCATACTCCTCCATTTTGGAAAGGGAATGTTGATGCTGTTCCACACATATTAGATATATGTAACTTGCTCTTGACCATTATAGGGTCCCACAGACAAGAGTTTGCCTTATTGGATTGCTCTTGGGGGCAATGCTAAAAGTTTTAAGACTATGGAAACCCTTGGACAGGGTCTAAATTCATTTTGTGTTATGAAATGGGACATGAGCTTTTAGATTTAAGGGGTGGAATTTTATGGTTTAATAGGGAGTGGCCTTTAAAAGCTCCAGTGTTAATATGGGAGGTTAAAGGATTCGTTTTGAAAACTATACATAAATCAGCCCATTGAAGTTTGAATGGACTGTGTGGTAACTGTAAGGAGTGTGGCAGGATGAGGTCCATCACTGGTGACATACACTAGAAGGGTTCACATTCCTGGAGTACCTTTCCTTCTCTATCTGCTTTTTGGGCACTATGAACAGAGCAGCACTCATTTACCATTCCGTTTTGCCACGATGTTCTGTTTACCTTTGGCCCAGAGTAATGAAGATGGGAACTCTGAAACTGTGAACCCAAAACAAACTTTTCCTCCTCTAAGTGATTCTTTTCAGATATATAGTCACGGAGATATAAACTTTACTAACACAATAGCAAACAGACATTGTGGAGTGCCTTGGGGAAAAATATTTAATTTGTCTGTCAATAAATATATGAAAATATTTGAATAATGTAAAACATAAATGTGTATAACCAATTGTTTTGAATAGTCAGGATATTTAAATAAATGTTTCACTATTGCCAACAATGTAGAAACACATACCTAAATGTGTTTGCAGGAAGGTAGGTCTATTAATGACTGACTCATTTCTTCCACTTTTGATTCACAATCATCAGGCAGACTATATCAAGATTTCAACATTCTGGGATAAGAAGGAAGTGTCCAGAACAGTTCACGTCCCTATTCCTTTCAGAACACGATGTTCTCCAGTGCTTGAGCTCAGTGAGCCCAATGATGCCCAGGGTATGAAGTCCGTAGATTTTCTGAGCCCTGGAGACCATGGACTTCTGTTTGTCCTTCTTCCCTATTTTTAAATAATAAATATGCTTTGCCTGACTTGTGAAAAATCTATCTTATCAGATTAGAGCTAAGAATCCTTGTCATATTCTTTGAGATAAATGTGTGTTTGCTTGTTCAAAAACAACAACAAAAAATTCTAAGCATCTCCTATGGATCACAAAAGTTTTAGGTACTAGATGTATAATGGTGAACAACATAATTGTAGCCACTGTTTGGAGATTAAAATTTGTTCAAGAAGAAAGACAATTTACAAAGCATAAGTGCTGAAACACAGGGATTACAAGATATATAATAAGAATAGAAGCACAATTAGAACTACCAGGGCCTGGGAGCATCCTATAAATAAATAAATGTGTCAAAAGAATGTCTAAGAATTATCTACACAAGAAGAGAAGTGAGAAAATATTCCAAGTAATGATATCAGCATATGCAAAGTTCTGGAGGCCAAGAATACTTAGTTAGATGCAAAAATTAAAAATGTGAAAATTTCTGGAGATTCAAGTGAAGAGGTGAGTCTGGAGATGTAGGCAAGAGACAGTCAGAAAAAGCCTAGGTATTTAAAATTATTCAAACATTATTTTAAAAAAATAAGAAAAAGAAAACTTGAAAGCTTTGCAAAAATCTACTTTTCATTTTAGAGGATCCACTCACTATTATTAATGGAGATTATATTGGGTAGGTAAAAACTGGAGGGTAGAAGAACATGTAGAGAGATGGGATGATGTTTGAACCAAAAAAATTTTGGTGACCTGGAGTCAGATATAATCATAATGGGGAGAGAAAAAAAGTGACTGTATCCTTATTTCCTTATTTTGTCAGGTAGCTATGAATTGTCAGAGTCAGAGACTGACATGAGAAGAGCAGGTTTTTGGAGTAAGATGGGGACAGGATAAGAACATGAGTTAGTTCAGTTTTGAAAATGTTGAATTTTGATATATTCTATAAATATGTAAGGCTTGCAGTTTGAAATACAAAGTCCATCTGTGCTGTCTATATTTATATATTTTACATTGTTAATATATGTGTATATTTAAGAAGCATCATATAGATAAGAAATGAAGTTATGAGTGTGGCTCCAATTGCCAAAGTTAAAACAAAGGCCAGCAGAAGAATATTAGAATACAGTAGTAGAGAGACAAAAGAAAATCCCCCAAAGTAAAATATAATGACACTCCCCAGGAGAGAGAGAAAGAGACTATTTCATATTACTAAGGAGATAACTTTTATAAGAACTAGAAGAGACCTACTTGATTTTGTATTAGAAACATATGACATAGTTGGAGAAACTGGCTGATGTAGCATGATAAAAGAGTTTATTTTATTTCATATTCGATATTCAAATCAGAGTTTTCTTTTAACTCCAAAATGAAAATAACCAAAACAAAAATTTGAACTACCTATAAAAATAAAAGAAAGCCATGTGTATTGGGGCAAGATATCCACCATCAAGACTTGATGGGATACCCACCAACAAGACCTACTAGGACATGAATGACATATATGCAAGAGAATTGGAAGCTCCCAGAAGCAGAATAACAGGGAGGAAAATCACAGATCTGTGAGGAGAGACATTTTGTCAGCCTCTCCAACCAGTTAGTTTTACCTGTAATAATTTTTGTGATACTTCTCAACCCATAGTTATCACCTGGAATAGAAACTTTTAGCAGAATTTCCTATCTTAAATTCAATTTTCTTAAAAAAAAGAACAAATAAAATAACCTGGATTACTACTTGTTGATGTACCCTAAGAACACCATAGTTGAACAACATTAAAAACAATATAAAAATAAAAAAGAGAGCTGGATTTAGAAAAGTCCTTTAAGCAATTGTTAAAATTCTAATATAATTAAATATGTATTCCCCAAACATGGAAAAAATAACAGCAATACAACTTTTGAAAATTATAACAATAAATGTATTGTGAGTCCACATATAAATTTACTTCATTTTTATTGTTTTAATAACTTGTTCCTAAAATATTAAAATCAATAAAACTCCTTATTTTTAATCAGATGAGGCCAACATTAAATAAAACTTAGTAGGTAACCCCTCTACCTTTTATATAAAGAATGTCTTTCTTAGAGTAACTATTCAGGGAATTTATCAAATTTAAAAATATAAATTCTCCAATATGTCTGAGAAATATGTGTGTTTTAATATTTACATTCATATATCCATCTATCATACATAGCCATGTGAGAAGTAATGGTACTTAGACAGTCAAGTAAATGAGACAAAGAAGACAAGGAAGAGAAAGAGAAACAGAGTAGGAGAAAGATATTAAACATCTGTCAAATTGAGTGATGGGAAGCTGAGATAAAAGGCTAGAAATATTCATGCATGTATAGTCATATTTATTAGCCTACAAACAAAACATAAAATTATCACTCAACACATATTGTTTCTTAAATAATGATAATAAAAAGTGACCAGGTAATTGAGGATTTTGTAAAATTAAGACACAAATATAATTAATATTCATGATAAAACTAACTAGTGTATTCTAATTTTTATTTTGGGGGACTGGCCTGTGAACATATCAGATACTCAGAAACCTTTACATTCATTCCATGTTCAAGAAAAGTCTGGGGTGCTCTATTTATCTCTTTTATCAAGATTACTGAGTATCTTGAAATGAGAATGAGAATGTGTTAAAGTTCAGAAAATATTCCATTAAATATTTCTCTAATGTAAAGAGTTATGTTATGTCCCAAAAATAAATGACATAAAAATAAAGGATAACACTCTAAGGATGTTTCCAAAAGAACAATAGCAAGTGAGATTGATTATTTTTGCTTGGGCTAACTAAATTACTAAATGCAATGCAACAAAATATAAGAAAAAAAATATAATGAATGTATATAAACGGTTTCCCCATGATCAATATCTGATCTGAGCAAATAGAGGTGATTTAATCCTATCAGGAATAATATCACACCCATTAGGAAAAGTGATCTTCTAGCATCTCATATTTGTTTTCCTCATATTCTTTCCCATCAAAACTCTAATTAATTCACCCTAACGTCCTTACACATGAAACTGAACCTAAGCCCCACTTGGGAGTTCAAATTCTGAGAAAAATACCCTGCTTTTATCCTACTTTAGAGATCTATACTCATACTCACTTCATCCTCTGCCATCTGATAGTTAGTACTGTGAATTCTACTCGTTCTTAATTCTTGAAACTTTTGGTGGACTTCAGATTTTCTGTTCTATGGCTCAAGAAATATACCAGATGGGAAAATCTTGGAAGATAACATAGTCATTGATGAAGAAGTTGCAAGGGATTATCCAAAATATACTTTCAATCTTCAGACCAAATT
The DNA here is from genome assembly GCF_001458135.2 of Marmota marmota marmota. NCBI lineage: Eukaryota > Metazoa > Chordata > Mammalia > Rodentia > Sciuridae > Marmota > Marmota marmota. The sequence goes on along the minus strand of NW_026000108.1, from coordinate 49,311,630 downwards.
GGCATTTTTTAAATTGCTGTTGAGATTTATTGATCTACAGAAGCTTTGCTACTGTCAATATTTACAACTCAAAATGACAGAGTCAAAGTCAGTAGACACATCCAACTATTTTTAAGAGCAGTAAAATTAGCTGGAAGCAGGTTAATAATAAAAAAAAAATCCTACATTTTTATATTGATTCAACTTGAGAGTGAAGGATTTCATTTTTGGAAAGTGTCATAAATGCAAGTTAGAATATTTCTGGAAGTATAAGAAAACTGTTTTTTTTTTCAAAGAAAAACATTTTTTTATACAGATTTGTAAGAGAGTAGTACAGATTTAGAAAATAAACAAGAGCAAAATGTCATCTTTCCTTGATTTTAATTCATTCATTTTAATACGTAACTCTCATAGATTTATCTTTAAGCCTTTGTTTATTAAATATATTCTGTCAAGCAATGACTGTGTAGAGAAACTGTACCATTTCTCATTATAGCCTTTGCCTTAATATTTGCTTTAAAATTCATTGTGAAAATAAAACATAATAGAATAAAAGTAAAGGATTGTTTATTAAATTACTTTTAAGATCAGTTTTCTGATTTCTATTCTTTGGAATTTCACTAGATTTTATGACTATTATTCTCTCAATCCTTTTTTTTTGGTGGTGCTGAGGATAAAACCCTGGGTATTGTACATGCTAGGCAGATACTCTACCACTAAGCCACATCCACAGCCCCTCTCAGTTTATTCTTTAAGTAATAAAATACTTGAGGGGCAGTTAGAACCTTCAGCATCTTTTTCATTTACTATGCCACACCATTTTACACCAAGGAAGCTATTATCTTATATTATTTGCTTCTCATTTTCATACTTGTTTTTATACTTTTATTATAAATATGTGAATACACAAGTATAAAGTTTATATATATATATATATATATATATACATATATATATATGAACATTTCCATCTCTAAATTCCTATTTTTATTTGAGCAAATGAATTTTAATTTTTTAAAACATTGATTCATATTATCTTCATTCACTTTAAAAGTTACAAAATTCTTTGTGTGATTATGCTGCTATTGAAGTACTATCTTTTTGGCAGACATACAGAAAGTTTTCACAGTGTTGCTTTATAAGATCTCTTGTATTGACTGGTCATTTGCATGACACCTATTCATGTATGGATGGAATTTTCTGAGTTTTACATCTATGTGTGGAATTGCTAAAGTTTTGAATATATTGCATATTAAATTTTATCATGTATTCACAAGTTTCTATCAAAAGAATCAATTTAAAATCCAAATAGTAGTCTGTAAGCATTTTCAGTGGGTAAAAAATTCATGTCAATTTATCTAATGCAATTCAACATAACTAATGTCATTGATTTGAAAATATCTTAGAATTTGCTTTCTTATCTTTGAGTTAGTTTTACTAGTTATTAATTATTAATTTGATTAAAAATTGATGTAATTTTTAATAAAATAATTGTCCACTGATTTCAAAACTATGAGAATAAATTTTGGTTGTTTAAGCCACTTAGTCTGTAGCATTTTGTTTAAGGCAGTTGTTTAATTAATATATTTTATAATTGCCATATTATCTATTCTTGTCCCATATATTATATAGGTGTATGTTTTGTTTCATTGCATTATTTAATGGGTACTAGTTTGAAAGAGCTGAGTTACTTGTTCCCCTTCATCATAGTATAGTTTCATAATTGATTTTTACACAGTCCCTCACTCAATTTTGAACCATTTATATTTATTGCACTCTTTCATTTCACATCCAAACCCCCTTTCTTCCTTACCATAAGCGTCTGCTTGGGTAGATTAGATTCACATCCTTGAAATACACTCATCTTCATAAAATAAACACTGCACCATTTATTTTGAAATATATAATCTGTTTAAATTGTGCAATTTTTTAAGAAAACTATACCTTTAACGCCTCTGAAAATGCTCCTAAGGGTATACAGATAATGAAGAACTATCTACTTAAGAAAATATGACCAAATTCATTAATGAAATAGAGTTTCTTGTTCTTTTAACCAAGTTCTGCTCTTTCCCTTACTTCTGTATCTGAGGAAAATGGTAGCACTCCATCAGACTGGTGCAGCCAAAGAATAAGGTTCTCACTCCTGTAGGTGCTAGCCAGAGGGCTATATTCCTGGAAGAATCAGTAAATATCAGCATTTTTCTTCCTATTCTTGTTACCTGTTCTTAAACTAAGTAATCCAGGGCAGCCAGGTGGTGGTAGCTCCTTCCTTCCATGCAGACTATACTCATGGGACAGAGGCTCAGGAGTTGTAGAGTTTTATTAATTATAAATCACCATGCAATAAATCTCATTGTTTCTTGACTTTTTAATTTTAACGTCCATCTTTGCTGCTCTGTGCACACTAGTTTTGCTTTCTAAGCTAGTTATCCATGGTACATATTTACCAGATGATATTTAGCTATTCTTCTAGCCATGAACTTCCAATTTCCCTGTAATCCTTCTTACACAGCACATCATCACAATGCACACCATGCAAATTTGGAAGAAAATCCATATGTGGGGACACTCTTTTGATTCCTTTTTTTTCTGGGGGTGGAAGGGTACCAGGGATTGAACACAGGGGCACTTGACCACTGAGCCACATCCTCAGTCCTATTTTGTATTTTATTTACAGACAAAGTCTCACTGAGTTGTTAAGTACCTTGCTTCTGCTGAGGTTGGCTTTGAACTCCCAATCTTCCTGTCTCAGCCACATGCTGGCTCCTTGATTTCTTAAAGATAACTTTTCACTGGAAATTCTAGTCACATGTCAAACTTTCAATTTTTTCATGCTGATAGAGAGTGGTGTTTTTGTTTTTGAATCTGAGTTAGACAAGCAGTACATTCTTGGATTTTGAATGTGCACATCATGTGACTTCAACAGTAGGTTTCATCTCTTACAGAGAGTATTAAATATATAGACCTCTAAATACAGAGCCTATCTTAGCATAAATTCCTCATACAGACCTACAAAATCACCTTCATCTTAAATTTTGGCTTTCTTCTTTTCTTAATGTGGTGCTTTCTTTGGGATTTTTTTTTTCATTTTTAATTGTTATAAACAGAAGTTCTTCCTGTAATGACAGAAGGGCACTGTGTATATCACCTGAGTTTGTCATTTGGCTAAAAGTTCTCCAAGCATTGCTTTTCAAAGTTTAATGCCTCTACATTGTTGGCAGTTAAGAATTTTGACTAATGAGAACATATGGTGCTGTCAGTACAACAATAGCATGCTATTTAGAATAAAATCAATTATCTATCAAAATTAATCATGTATCCTTTCAAGCAGAATCTGCACTACATGGCTTAGAATGCAATGTGAAATGCACCTCCTNTATATATATATATATATATGATGGACATAACACAATGCCTTTATTTTTATGTGGTGCTGAGGATCCAACCCCCTCCTGCCTGTACTAGGCGAGCGCTGTACCCCTGAGCCACAATCCCAGCCCCAAAGATGAGTTCTTAATGAGTACCCCCCTGGGTGGCTCCCTTCTTGTCTTTCTAGGCATATATGAAAAACTGGGAGAGGAATCCCCTGAAAGGCTCCCTTCCAGCCTTTTGGCCACATGGGCAGGATGGAAGGAGGGGGCATGAAAAGAAAGAAACCTGGAAACAAAGAGAGGACAAGATAAACCCTCTGCCATGGATCCCCAAGGAGAAGTCTGTCTCTGCTCTATCCTTTAAATAAAACTTCTTTTCTGCATTTGCCTTGACATTTCTCTGGTGTTCAATCTTGGACACCAAGGGAAAGGGACCGATCCTGATTTTTAAGACCTGCATCAGTTCTAAAACTGGTGTGGTGGCGCAGGCTTGTAATCCTAATGACTTGGGAGACTGAGGCAGGAAGATTGCAATTTGAGGACAGCTTCAGCAATTTGCAAGGCCCTGAGCAACCCTGTTTCAAAATAAAAATAAAAGGTTTGGGGATGTGCTCAGTGGTTAAACACCTGTGGGTATAATCCCTGGTACCAAAACAACAACAACAAAAATAAACAAACAACAACAACAAACTAGTTCTATACAAATAAGAATTTTCACTTACCTATAAATAGTGGAAAGAAAAATACCTTATCTCCAAATGTTATTTCTGTAATGGTATTTAATTTTATAATAAAAACAATATAGGAATAATTAATTGGCAATAGTGGGACAAATAGGTGTAGATCTTACATGTTTAAAATATACCATTGTAGGGCATAATAAAGTGTGTGTGTGTGTGTGTGTGTGTGTGTGTGTGAGAGAGAGAGAGAGAGAGAGAGAGAGAGAGAGAGAGAGAGAGATTGGAATATGAGCAGTGAGCAATTTGCTGTTGTTTGTGGGAACATGAACAGAAGAGTCAATTCATACCATGGGATCATATAATGAGATCTGCGGCTCTGCAGCTTGTTGGTGACTCAGCTATCTTGAAGACATATTCTGTGTCACCATCTTAAAGACACCCTGGGCACTGATTCTCATAATAGTAAAAAAATATGTTTATTTCTATGTCTAGTTAACATGTCTTTGTCTGTGTTTTGTAGGAAGGGTGGAGAACTTATTAGTATTTTTAACTATTAAAGCTTAGACCCACAGCAAGCTAGTAGTGCTTGGTGTTAGCTATGCCTTCACTCTTTAGCTACTACTTCGTGTTCAGTGACATTTACCTTTATTGTTCTTATTTGTTTATTACTTAGTCACTAAGTTAAGATTTCTTGCTTTCATGAAAATCAAGATTTTATTTCATGAAAAAAAAATAAGACGTTCTTCAAATAAGTTTGCCATTCTTCAGTGACCTTGAATATATCATTGACAGTCTTTAAATAAAGCAACCTCATGAGAAGGTCTAAAATCATTATAGTACTAAAGTAGTCATCATTCTTTAAGAGCAGAGTATAACAACTTTATTTTATCTGATCCTACTTGTTAATTTCCTCTCTAATATGTTCTGATTTTATGGTTCTTTTTTCTCTTAATAATATGATTTTTCTAGTTGTTACAGAACTGTTAATGATATATGTCTCAAATCTTTTTCCAGCTTATTTTGTCTTTTTTCTTTATTCTTTATTACTTGTTATTTATAACTATATGCATCACATAACCTCATCATTTTACATTTCTATTAGACATTTTTTCAATAATTTTTACATAAATTTTAATAGATTACATAAGAATATGTATAGATTAGAAAAAAATAAAGTGTCTGGGAGAGAAACATTAGATCTGGTAGCTTCGGGGAAATGTAACTATAGAGGACAATAATAAGTATGTGTACTTAAAACCATACAAAAATTTGGAAAAAATCATTTTTATTATACACATAGGCAAACTTTTTCAAATTTCTTATTGTGATAAAATATACATAACAAATTTGTTATAATAACTATTTTTAAACATGTAGTTCAGTTGTATTGTATGCATAATATTGTGCAGTTATTACCACTGTCTATCTCTATCTCTTTTCTTCTTGTAAAACTGAAACTCTTTACTCATTGAATAGTAAGTTTCTATGATCACTCCTCCTGTCTCTGGAAACCATTGTCCAACATTCTGCCTTTATGATTTTGTCTATTCTAAGTACTCTGCATATGTGGATCATACAATAGTTGTCTTTTTGTGACTGGCTTATTTCACTTAGTGCAACATTCTCAAGTTTCACCTACACTGTAGCATGACTGAATTTTGTGGCTTCTTAGGGATAAATTATATTTAATAATATGCATATGCAAAAATTTGCTTCTTTATTTATCTGTTGTTTGAAATTCAGTTACTTCCATATTTTCATGCTATGAACATAAAGGTACAAATATCTCTTTGAGATCCTGATTTCAATTTGGGATGTATATAACTGGAAGTCCATCAATGGGAAAAAGACAGTATCTTCAACAAAAGGTGTGAGGAAAGCTGGATATCCACATGCATAGAATGAAGTAGGATGCTAAGCTAGCACCTACTACCTACACAAAAATGAACTCAAAATGGATTACAGCCTCTAATGTAAGACCTTCCACTATAAAATTGTTGGAAGAAAACAGCACAAATGCTTTGTGACAAAGGAAATGATAATGGTTTCTCAGGTATGACCTCAATGGCACAGGCAACAAAAACAAAAAATAGACAAATAGAAATTTATAAAAATTTAAATTTTGTGCCACAATAGGCAATATCAACAAATTAAAAAGGTACCCATCAAATGGTACAATATATTGGAAAATTATATGTCTGATAAAGTTTTATCAGCATCATGATGAAACGGGGATGCAAAAATTGGGCTAGAGGAATTTCCAGAATATGTAAGTAGATAGTGAAGAAATTTTTCTTTTTACTCTTCAAATATTTCTTTATGAAGATATAGGAAAATATTAATACATATTCTTTGTTCTCCTTTCTTATACAAAATTGTAATGGGTAACAATTTTTAATGATCATTACATAACCAGTAGTGTTAATAAATCAATACTTCAAACCTAGGGGTAGGTACTATACAATTCCATTGATTAAAGAAACTGAAGTACAGAACATTTTAGCCGATTTGCTTAAAATATCACTTCTAAGTATGGGACCTGGAGTTTGAATTCAGGAAATATTTGTCTCAGCTTGAAATCTTAATCAGTTTTACCCATTACTAAGAATTATGGAAAAATGCCTTAGATGAGTGTTTACAACTTCCATTAGATGTGGTGATCAAACTGTCATCATATCAGTGCTCAATGGCATAAAAGTGTACAGTGAATTGAATAGTAAATGCTTGATAAATAAGTTCATAAGTGTTTATGAAAAATAATAAAAAATACTGTTGGAATTACCAAATTTACTCTGTTATATTTCCCTTGTGTAACTCTGTGATCTTTATCAAATTACTTAATTTGAATAAATGTGGATTTCCTGATCTGGACAAAAGGGAAAATCATATCACATGCCCACCTCGTAGTGGATGATTTGCAAGCTTAAAGATGCTTATCCATGTGTACAATGCTTAGTCTAGAGCCTGTCCTAATCTAAGCCCTCAATGAATGTTCATGTTCTCATTTTTATTATCAATAATACATGATGAATTAATTATTCTTTGGAAAATAAGGATTTAATTACTTATGACAAGTCAAACTGTATCAATGTTGTTAGATCACTGAAGTGGATGATGTGTCCCCAGGAATATCATAATTGAACAAAACATCATGTTATCTCTTCAATGTGATCCTAAACTATCAGTTATATGGGTCATTGCAATCACATACATCTAAGTTGCCTTAGTAAAAACTGACATCACTGGTTGAAATTATGGATATAGACTTTTTTCCCCTTTCTGGTCTTAACAGTGGACAATAATGCAAAATATAGGCCACCCAATAAATCTATGAATTTCTCTTGCAGCAATTCTGTTTCTTCAAATATTTGTAGAAATATGTTTGACTCTGTGTGCTCCAAACAAACTCATTTTCAGGCTGGATGCTACAGTTGGTGCCCTTTTTGACTTCCTAAATGTTTAGCTTCTGACCAGTAACTTGAGAATTATAGATAAAAAGTATATAATAAAATGAATTCTTTATAGTTGTGGGCTTTTTGAGGAGAGAAATGATGTTTTATTCTATTTTCAACTCTGGAACAGAGTAAATAAAATTAATAATTGCTTAAAATGTTATTAGAAGAATTTTTAAAGCATAGAGTTTTTCTTAAGAATAGTCAGGAGGTGTAGATAATAAAATTCAAAAAATTCTTGACATTACATATGGTAATTTTTGAATGCAATTAAAATACAATTCTGAGATATGATTAGCTGCAAAATGACTATCATAAAGTACATTATTTTATTTCCTATTGGGAATGAAAAATCACTTTCTACCTGAACTGGTTAGGAATATTGTCACATTTGAATTTGTGCTCCCTTAGAAAAAAGAAGTCTAATACTTAGAAGAGCTATGTGTATGTAGGGACATTTGTTTTTTCATACCAGAATGTCATAGAACACTATTAATAATAAGAGTATTTTATTCTCCCTAAATTTTTCAAATATAAATTTATTCAATTTATCCCTACTTAAGATGAGCATATATCTACCACTAAGTAGATTAAAGACAAATATTTATTCTAGAATAAATTTATGTTCTTTAATCAGAAACAATCCTAAAGTTGATTAATATATAATTCTAGAGAACTGATAATATCTTAGGGAGAGACCCATTAAAAGTAAGCTGTTTTCAACTTCTGCCAAAAAGACAAAGAAATCCATTTTACAAATTTTGACTAAAATTCCCTGAATCAATTTTTCTCCTTTCTCTCTTTGTATCTTTCTCTATGCCTGTCTGTCACACTCCCTGTTTCTTTCTCTGTGTGTCTCTGCATATATTTAGGGTTATAAATTTTTCTTAAAAATTACACTTAATGTGAAAGGAAATGGTTGACCAGTGATTACAAGTAAAGCTAAGTTACAATATGGTTCTTTATTTAGAGAAAGAGATAAAAGAAGCATAATCACTATAGATGCCAGGTCAAGCCCCCTCCCTTTGCTTACTAGTGATTTTTAGTGGGGCCATAACATAATTAGCTGGTCCTTTTCTCACATGAATGTTTGTGATATGTGATTTGGAGGCAGAATGGTGGGAAGAAGGCATAAAGTGTTTTGACATGTAAACAAATTTCACCCATCTGTGAGGAAAGTAGTTGATTTATGAGACCTGTCTCTTTATAATTAAAAATAACCTAAAAACCTTCTGCTGTTGCAAAAGACACAATGATTGGCCATCTTACAAAACTGTGAGGATGCATTGAGTTAAGGCAAGTAAGGAAACTGGCAAGGTGTTTGGCATTTATTAATTAGGTAGCATGTTGCATAATTATAATTACAGATGCTACATTGATTTTTTTGAGTGTTTGTCTTTGAATTTGTTTTTTCTTTGAATTTTGTTCTTAGTTTGCTACTATTTTTAAGTTATCAATTAGAAGACATGACCAATGTTTTTGCTGTTTTTCTCATACCACCTGTACAATCTTCCTATGGTCTATAGCATGTGTATTACAAAGAACAAAGGCTTTACTTTCTTATACACTGCTGTCTGACTTCACAATTAATACTTGATATATTTAGGGGAAATATTGTTTCTTTTTTTCTCTTTTACCAGGAAATACAAAGATAACTTGGTCTGGCCATCCCAAGTTTTTATTGAACACTGAAGAGAGATGCAAATAAAAGAAAACCAATGCAAGAGAAATACACATTGTAATGGGCTGAACTGTGACCTCTTAGATTTTACATGTTAAAGCCACTTTACTATGACTATATTTGAAAATAAGTGTCTTTAAATATCTGATTAAATTAAAATGAAGCCAATATGGAGGCCCTGCATTATCTTATTTTTGGAGGAAAATGGGCATATAAAAGGAGATGACAGAAATGCATGGGCACAGAAGAAAAACCATGTGAAGACACATTGAGTAGCCATCCTGCAAGTGAAGAAGAGCAGCCTCAAATGGAACCAAACTTGGGGACACCTTGATCTTGGACTTAGTTTCCAGAACTGAGGAAAAGTAAATCTGTTGCTTAAGCCACACAGTGAGTGATATTTTGTTATGACAGGTTCAGCAAACTAAAACACACATTTTATTATCTTCTAAAGTCCAATGAGGTATTTAAGTGAAATTCATATAATATTATCCAGTTTAAAGAAAACCATTAACATTTAGTAGATCCCCAATATCGGAAAACCACCACCTCTATCTGTCCCAAAACATTTCTTTCACTCCAAAAATATACCCCTTATACATTAAACAGATTTTCTGCATTTTCCTCTGTTCTGTCAGAATGTGTGATCAGATCTTAAAAAAACTCACTTTAACATTTCAATCTCTGTTTAACTTTACATATCTTCGATAGTGTCAAGGAGGTTCTGAAATTTCACATAAATTTAATGTAGGGTATTATTTGAACCATATTTCAGTCAACAACCAAATTCTACCTTGTTCTAGCTCCTGAGTTTTAATATTGAATCTATAATGCCTTCATGACAAATAATAATTTAATGTTTTCCAATTTTATTTTCTATTATTGTAAATGTAAATTTATTTTAGCTAACAGATAAAAACACAAGAATTGTGCATACTTATGGAGTACCAAGTAAAATTTTAATGTATAAATTGCATAATATTTAAGTCAGATTAAACATCTACTCAAATATTTATAATTCCTTTATTATAAAAGCCTTCAAATTTTTTCTTCTAATTTTTAAAAATATTCATTATGCTATCATTATGCTACTGTACCATTATATATCAGAAATTCTTGCTGCTATCCAACTATACATTATTACTTTTGTATCAGGCTCTCTCAGTCCTTCCTTCCTGTCTCCTCTCCCATCTCTAGTAAGCACATTCTATTATCAACTTTTATGATGTCAACTTTTTTTTTTTTTTTAGTTCACAGGTGAATTAGATCATGTGGTTTTTATCTTTCTGCACCTGGCTTATTTCAATTACCATAGCAATCTCCACTCATATCTATGTTGCTGTGAATGACAGAATTTCATTCTTTTTATATTGAATAGTTTTCATTTTGTATATATTCCACATTTTCTTTGTCTATTCATCAGTGGATGGACACTTAGTTTGTTTCTATATCTTGGTGATGTGAACAGTGTTGCAATATCATGGGAGAGCAGGTGTGTCTTTGTGGGATAACTGGATTATTAGGCATATTTGTAACTTTTTGAGAAACTCTCATGCTGTTTTACATAATGATCTGTGCTAAGTCTCCACAAACAGCATATAAGGTGGTTTTTTGTTTTTTGGTTTTTTTCTCACATCCTGCTCAATTCTCAGTATTTTTTGTCATTTTGATAATTTTCATTCTTTTTTTTTTAATTTTTTATTGTGGGTTGTTCAAAACATTACAAATTTCTTGACATATCATATTCCACACTTTGATTCAAGTGGGTTATGAACTCCCACCTTCACCCCATACACAGATTGCAGAATCACATCAGTTACACATCCATTGATTTACATATTGCCATACTAGTGTCTGTTGTGCTCCGCTGCCTTTCCCA
>NW_026000108.1:49278721-49300359 GCF_001458135.2 Marmota marmota marmota | reverse complement strand
GCTGGGTCAAATGGTGGCTCCATTCCCAGCTTTCCAAGAAATCTCCATACTGCTTTCCAAATTGGCTGCACCAATCTGCAGTCCCACCAGCAATGTACAAGTGTACCCTTTTCCCCACATCCTCACCAGCACTTGTTGTTGTTTGACTTCATAATGGCTGCCAATCTTACTGGAGTGAGATGGTATCTTAGGGTGGTTTTGATTTGCATTTCTCTGGCAGCTAGAGATGTTGATGCAACAAAATGAAACTGAATCCCTTTCTCTCGCCATGCACAAAAGTGAATTCAAAATGGATCAAGGAGCTTGATATCAAATCAGAGACACGCCGTCTGATAGAAGAAAAAGTTGGCTATGATCTACAGTCGGTGGGGTCGGGCTCCAAATTCCTCAATAGGACACCCATAGCACAAAAGTTAATAACTAGAATCAACAAATGGGACTTACTCAAACTAAAAAGTTTTTTCTCAGCAAAAGAAACAATAAGAGAGGTAAATAGGGAGCCTACACCCTGGGAACAAATCTTTACTCCTCACACTTCAGATAGAGCCCTAATATCCAGAGTATACAAAGAACTCAAAAAATTAGACAATAAGAGAACAAACAACCCAATCAACAAATGGGCCAAGGACCTGAACAGACACTTCTCAGAGGAGGACATACAGTCAATCAACAAGTACATGAAAAAATGCTCAATTTTCATTCTTAGTGAAGTGAAAATTTCCCAGATTGCTTTGAATTTTGCAGATTATTAGTGATATTGAACAATTTTTATATCCCTGTTCCTCATTTGTGTGCTTTCTTTTAAGAAATGTCTGTTTAGCTTTATTGTCCATTTTAATCTGATTATTTATTTGTTTACTATTAAGACTTAATTCCTTATATAGTTTGAATGTTACCCCTTGTTAGATGCACCGTTTACAAATAAGTTCTCCAGATTTTTAGGTTGTCTTTCACTCTGTGGATTGTTTCCTCTGCTGAGCAAAATCTTTTTACTTTGAGGTAATCCCATTTGTCTATTTTTGCTTGCAACCTTTATTTTCCTTGCACCATTATCTCATACACCTGTTATTAATTCTCACACAAATTCTCCATCCTGACTGTATAAATTGAGAAAACATGATGCTTTTTTTGAATTATAGCATATATTTCCATGAGTCACATATGAACCTCACTTTTCCAGACTAGCTGACATTTTACACTAGTTAAAGGTTTAAAAACAAAAGTACATGTTGGAGGTGGGTTCTGAGGAGAACAAAGAGGGTCTTGTAATTCAGTTTCCTCAGGGCCAAGCCATTACAGGATCTTCAGACAAAGTATGGTTAATATAAGATGGGGCTTCTACTGTCCAAAAAAAAAAAAATCAGAATTTAGATATCTTCATTAAGATATTCCCATATTATTATATTCAATTTATAGGATCCTGTTTCTTCCTAGTAAACATCCTCACTTTAACAGTAGACACTCTACAAAGTGAAAAATTTGATTTGCATTGCAATTCAGCCATCTGAGGGATGAGATTATGTGTGGTTTTTCAGTGATCTCAGCTCTGGTCCTATGGGAGATAAGAGTGTCTTTTTAGGCAGAACTAGGAACTTTCAAATTCTATATGTGGTGCTTGAGTAGAGAATTTGAATCTCTGAGTTTAGTGGTTTGAGTGAATCACAGGGACCTATTGTGATTACAAGTTTGTTCCCTAGGGAGGTACTATTAGAAAGTACTTTGGAACCTTCCAGAGGAGGGAGACATTAGGAGGTTCTTGATTGTTGAGGGTATGAGCTCTTAAAGTAGTTCTTCAGAGGATTGTTATAAAAGCCTGAGTTTGTTCCTACCTACATGTTCTCAATCCTGTTATCTGCTCTGATATTACACATTTGAGACCAAGCCAATGCAGGCACTATGCCCTTGAAAATTCCAAATTCTGAGATTAATAAGCTTTTTCTCTTGATATGTTAACTGTCTCAGGCATCCATTATAGCAGAGCAAATCTGACTAATACAAGGATTAAATATATGGTCACCTGGAATCTCTCTTGTTATGTGACAAGTATTTGGTCAGGAATATCCAAAAATAATATTTGACAAATATATATTTCATACTACTTTGCAAACTCTGGATGCCTTCTACTATTGGAAACAGAATCATTAGTGTTTTTTTTTTTTAATTTAACTGAATTAGAGAATCAATTTCAAAAACACAACAACCAATTCAGAAAACTTATTCTTAAGATACTGTTCTTCTAAAAACATTCTCAATAACGAAAATTAGTTCTTCAAAGAAATATATGTGTGCAAGTATGTGTGTGAGTACATGGATAAAATTAATGTTAGCCATGTTGCATTCTATTTTTATCACATTATATGTATACCTTACCATGATCTTCTGTTCTCCCTTCTCTTTCCTTTTAAGAAAGATCCTTTCAATTATATACAGTTTAAAGCATTGCTATGTTAGATATTTACAGTGAAAATAGCTAAAGTAATATTGTCTCTAAGATTCATATTTTATTCATCCCTTCTGAAGAGTTGGAATTGGGATACTCTCAGAACAACAATCTCCTACTTAGCAAGTTATTATTTTTTAAGGAAAATGTAGACCATAAGCATACTTTTTTTCCTTAGGTTTCTTGGAGTTACTACATGAGTTCCAGATAAATTCTATCATGTAAAAGTCCCCACATATTTGTATTGATGTTCTGAATCAAATGTAAAATTGTGAATTTAAATGTTTTGTGGAAGATGTGTGACATGGGGCTGAATTGTAAGTGGATAAACATAGTTTCACTCATGGTAAACTAGGCCTATATATCAACTGAAGTGACATTGTAAAATATTAGCTTAATTTGAGATAGAAGAGTAAATCAACCTTATTGTTGATGCCTGAGGGGTTAATGATTCCACATTTTCATTTTGATTCACTTATTTTGATCTTAAGTTGTTAGACTCAATTACCAGAGATAAATCCCATCTAGTCTCATTGCATAATTGGTTTTTGTAGAGTCCATTATCCCAATAATTGTACTCTAATTGGCATAAAAATGAAATATTCTGATAAGCAACATCAGGAAAAAAATAACATTAATTAATAGTAATTAAATTTCCTGCAGTCCATTGTGAAGCACAGAGGTCAGAGGTGATTTTAAAAGTAAATTTATGTAGTACTTAGCAGAAAACAAACTTAATATGTGTTGTTTTATTTTTAATTCATCCATACTACCTTAAATATATTAAACTTGTCAATAGAGAATTTTCCTCCTACTTAAAACTATTCTGAGTGAAATGCAATGACTATGTTTCATTAGGGTACATGTTTTCATTTGTTCATTCAATTCAATATGCCTAACCTATGTTGAGCATTGAGTTGAATACTGAGGGAAGAATACTTTATACAGGACACATTATGAGCACTAAATGTCATCAGAAATTCAAGTTATAAGATGAAGCCCCCACTACTTAACAGATCTGTAGGTAGGATAAAATGTGATCTCTGTTGTTGTTAATAGTAAGCATGGAAATTGGGAATATCCTTTCCACCTTCTTTATGTTTCTTGTGGAAAGACAACAAGGAGGTTGACAATCTTGTCTCTATTTCCTATGCTACTCTTTGTACCCTGAATCCCCTGGGAAAAAGGAGTTTGTTATCTTATTATGTTTGAGATATAAATTTGAGTTTACATGGCTAATCCCATCTTACTTTCCTCCTTAAATATGGCAACATGAACAGGATGTATTCAGCTCATACCTCTCTACTGTAAGTTTCACATGTGACAGATGCAACATCAGTGAGGAGGGACTTCCAGTTGTCAGGCATTTTCCATAAATGTGTAAGGTATGACTATCTAATTCTGGAGCTCAGTCTAAGGGAGCCCATTTGTCTATGTCTCTAAGCTATGTTCTCCAAAAGCTCTGTTATTTGACCCACATTAATGTTTCAGTTACATATTGGTGAGTAACAAACCAGTCCAAAATTTATTGACGTAAAATAAAACATTGATTTTTTTTTTCTCACTGTCCTTTGAGCTGACTGGATTTACTTTGATAGTTCTGATCATTGTGGTTGTAAGGTCACTCATGTCTGCTGTATTCAAAGCAATTCTGAAGCAAGTTATTTGATCAAGTCTGAATTCAGTGGGGGAGAAAATTTTTTAATTGGTGTGTCTGTTAAGACTGTGTTCTTTAAGGACTAACAGTTCATCACAATTTATTTGACCACTCCCTGTACCTCTCAATTGGTTTTAAACTTGGATAAGGAAGAGCATTACCATAATTTAAAGTCCTGAAATAGTAACTCTCTTTTCAAATGTTTTTCCTCTATCAATGCTATTTTTTCCTTGAGTATCCTCTATTTCTCAGCAATATATTCTTATAAAATCTATTGATGATTTGAGCTTTACTTTCTGTGTCCTTTTCATATCTACTCTTATTAAAACACATCACTTATAATTCAGTACTCAGTCATTCTTCTCTGACATTAGCAAATTACATCCACATCATAGAGAGTTATTTAGTTTTACTTCCATGCTGGCTATAAGCAAAAGTTCTATCTCATTAAAGAATGGTTATTTTCCTTGATATTTGTGATGATTTATTTTGTGTTATTTCTATAATTTTGAAGTTTTAAATATGTTGATATGATGCTATGATTGCATGTGAAAGATTGAACAAAACTAATTTTATTTAAGTGTGATCCATCAGGTTCCAAGTTATTGCAATGCTTCTGACACTTAGCTTTGTATTAGAATCACTAATAAAGTCACATCTTATGCACGTCCATGGGTATCATTTTGTTTGATTAAGGTGAATAGCTTCATATTTAAAAAGTAAGTATGTAAGTAAATAAATAAATACATATAAAAATGGGGACAGACTTAATAAAGCACATGTATGGCGCACAGGGTAAAAATATTGAACTCCACCCACAGAGTGGCCCATGTAAGCCTGAGATATTCTAAAGAGCTGAGATTTCATGAAGGATATGTTTTAAATAGTCACTAAATTTTTTTATGGAGAAGGATTCTACAATAACTAAATTTTTTTCAGTTGTACTTGTCAGATACAAACTACTGTATGTGGAATCATATGTTTAAATAACACTTCTGATTTATATTGTAGAATGCATATGCTTTGCATTATTTTTCTAGCCTTAGAAATGAATTTGAATGGATATATTCACCCTCCATTTTTCCATGATTATTCTATGAATTTAAGGAGATTGTCAGGAGGAGATAGAGTTCTACTTGGAGTAACAGAATTCAGTAAAGATAAATGGATTCTTGGAATTCTGGAAAACCATCATAAATAAGTAATATTTGAAGTATCTGGCTATGTTTAGCCTGGAATACGAAGAGGAAAAGAACAAAAATAGCTGTGTTAAATTTTTGATAATTGTCCATATGAAAAACTTAAAAACTATTTTTTATTATTCTAGAAGAAATACTGTAAGACTGGTAAATGTTCCTTACTTGGAGGCAGATTTGACCTAAATGAAATAAGAAAGGTTTCTGGAAATTAGAGTTGTCAAAGAGAAAAATCCAATTGTAGATAAACTTACAGCTTTCCTTCATTAGAAATGTGCAAGTAGGTATAATTTTAGTAATTATAGAAGAAATTTCTGCACGGGATGAAATTTGAACTAGAACAACAAAAGTGTTTCTGGTCATCAAATTTTATGATAGTTTCCTAAATTTTATCATGATAACCATTTTAAGAGTTGTTGTAATTAACTAAGTTAAATAAGAGAAATTAATGCCTGTGTGTTTTCATTAAACTTGTCACATCTAGGTTTTCTGCTGATATTCTTTAGTATTACATGTGACCATTTCTCTCTGATTTTTCCACAATGTCACTGAAAATGAAATGTTTGCTTTAAAGTTTCCAGGCACTTTATACTTATAACTCAATTATCTTAGTGAATAATTCTATTCTCTTTTTTTTTAAAGTATATGATAAAGTTTATTTTATTATGCATGCAGTGTTTAAGAACAAGTAGAGAACTGCCCCCCCCCATTACGCCCAAAATGCAAAGAAATCAAATCAACATAAGAATGGGCTGCTTTCATTCAACCTGGCTGCATAAATTCCCTGGATACAAAGCAATTTATGGACAACTCTTTCACCAGCTAACAGCATTATTGTGGATATGTGATTTGATTTTTCTTTTTTTTATTTATTTTTTATTAGTTGTTCAAAACATTACAAAGCTCTTGACATATCATATTTCATGCATTAGATTCAAGTTGGTTATGAGATCCATAGAAGTTCATTAGACAGAATGTGTGGAAGAGAATATTATAATAATTCTATTCTCTTCCACACATTCTGTCTAAGGAACTTCTATGGATCCAATCAAGGTGCAATGCACTGCCTTCTGGGAATCAGCAAGATATAAATAGTCACTTTTCCCTTTCTGTTCTCCTAGCTTTCTAGTAAGTGCTACAAAATAAGTATACATGCAGAACTGTTACATTTCTGCTTAGCTTTCATGCTTCAACTTACATTCTTATCATAGGGAAGAAAATATATCTATAATTTGTTAGCCCCAATACTTCCCCCAATATGAGAAACGTTCATTTGAAAAGAATTCATGATTTATTTATTTAAAGAACATTGAAGGTGAAAACCTTGAACACATATTGAAGGATATATGACAAAGGACAGATAAAAGAAGCATATATTATAGCAAATCCAATAAATTTCCTCATTATATATAGTACCTGTTATAGAACAGAAGCTAATTTGGTTGTGTGCACTGAATATGGGCCATAGATTTTTCTTTGTTTTGTTTTGAGATTGCATATATTTTTAAACTGCACCTACTACTGACATTTGAAATGGTATTTTATAAAATAATGTGAATCTGATTTATTGTTATCTTCATAATTGTCCTTGCATTTAATTAGAACTTCTCATTCAGATTAGACAAGTGTTTTTTTGATTTGTCATACTTCTCACCATTCCCTACTGTCTCCTGGTCACTGGAGTTAAAATACCAGATGAGATTTATCAGCCAATAATTAGGAACATAGCATTCATTTTGTTTTTAGTGCTATTCATCATTTGGGTTTGAAATTTTTTGTTAGAGATACTTCTTAAAATGAAATCTGGAGCTTTGCTCTTTAATAAAATAACCAAATGTACCCCATACCTACTTTATGGTGATGACTTGTACTTTTTAGAGGAATAGTACCAAGGAGTTTATAGTGGCAGAGTGAGAGATGTATGTAATGAATAAATGTTTATTAATAATGTTTTTTTTATTTACAGTGATAAATCTTTCCTTTGTTTTACAGGTATGCTAACATAAGTGATCATCCATATCCCATTCTTAACTCAAATACCCTTAGTTAATCTATAATTCTTAAACTAAAAAAAGGCTAAAATGTATTCATTTAAACAGTGGAATAATCAGTGGACAATATTAATTGAGTGACCATTTTTTAAAGAAAAATCAATGAAAAATATATAATACAGTGTTTGGTTATACAGGATCTTGTATCAGAATTCTAGCTATATATAGCTTGACTACTCTGGGGTCTTTGAATCTCTTTGTGCCTAGGTTTACTCATCTCTAAAATTGGCTGTATAATGTTAGCTTCTTAGTGTTTTTGAGACATAAATAAAAGCACATAGAAAAGTGTGAGATTCACAAAAGACCTGGTAGATATTACTTTCTGTCTGTCTATCTATTTATCTATCTATCTATATCATCTATCTAAAGGTTGGAACTAGAGAGGTGTACTCATTGTTCCAGTTTAATTTCAACTCTTAGCAAAGTATTAAAATAACAAAATTTGAAAGGGTACATTTAAAACAAACCAATAAACCAAATGATAAGACCAATTGCTACAGGATTGATAAGAGCTTAATTTTCAATATTTATACAGTTACATTTCAGGGAAAAGTAGATTTTGGTGTTTAATAAAAATAAAGTAATTTCAAATGAAGCCCTTATATCTCAAACCATACTCCTCAGAGTCTAATTTCTAACTTTTAAAAGGAATTATTCTAGTTGCCTCTCAATCTACCTAGATGTGCAAATACCTGAGAAATGACTATTCTTGAGTGTTAGCAGAAGCTGCAAGTGTAATCTTCATGGTATCAGCCAAGAGCTTTCATAAACTCATTTCTTATGTTACCATGAGAGAAACTATATATTTACTTTTCTTTAAAAAGAAAACTGGACTAAGTATTACCTGGAAATTTCTCTCCTTACTTGGCATTATTTTTTTTCTTATTTTGTTTTCTCTTTCCACACTATTAAATTTTCTTTCGTATTAAAACCCAAGGTGAAAAGCAATTTTATTTGAACACTGGCAAAAGTTAGAAATCAGCTACCAAATCTAATAGTCTATATCCTACTCCAGATACTATCTGCACAACTCTGAGAGGGAGTGAGGGGGTTGACAAAGGGCATGCCAAGTGATTTTGAGTGAAGTTGATGGCCACAGATAGGATGTTATAAATTTTCTGTTACTTGATTTTGTGTGTAATTTAGATGTCCTCTGAGATTATACTTCTTTAAAAAAAGCCCTACTATTAATTCAGTAACAAAATTATTTTCAAACTATGAAGTTAACCAATGAAATATTGAATTTTCTATCTAAAACTTTTTACAGACTTATTTCACTTAGACTGTTAAAAATTTGAATGTCATAAGATTTACTCTCCAAACTGGAACACTGTCGAGAATGACGCTAAGCCCTCTTAAAAATTTCACAAGGCTTATAGAGTAAATCATAGTGTTCAGGCAAACTAATATATATAGGTATATTGACCATGAGGCTACCTACTGATAATTTTCACTCTCAAATAAGCTGTGTGGGTCCACAGCTGAGTTGCGAGATAATTCCTAAGAGTTGCTTTTAAATTACATGGTGTAATGAGTGCTATTTAAAGAAAAATTGAGGGAAAAAAACACAGAAGAAAATATGTTATTTTAAACTGATAAATCATAATTCTATATATTTAAAGGGTACAATGTGATATTTTGATTTGTTGTAGAATACGGTGTGATTAAATCAAGGCATTTAACATATTCATCATCTAACCTTTCACTTTTTACGTCAAGGCAGTTGAAATCTACTCTCCTATTTTTTTTTTAATAATATATGTTATTTTGTACTATGTTCACTCTGCATACATACACAATGGAATACCTTTCAGTTACAAAAAAAAAAAAAAGAGGGGAAGTCCTGATGTTTGCGACAACATGAATGAATGTAGAGGTCATTATGTTAAATAAAATAATTCAGGCATAAAAAATATGTCAGGAATTCACTTATATCAGGAACCTAATAAAGTTGAGTTTATTGAACTAAGAGCAGAATAGTGGTTACTAGAGACTGCAGGAGTTTGAGAGACAGGTAAATTAGGTACAAAGTTTTGGATAGATTGAAGAAACATGTTTTAAGCCTATTGAGATCTGAAAGTGAAGATGAGAGTGAGGGTGATTATTATTATTTTTTCCATCAACAGCAAGGCATCATTACAGGTGTCAAGCTGAGATCTTAGACTTAATCTGGACCTTGTTCCTTGTTTGATGTACAATAGCATTTCATAATCTTGCAACAGTTGATCTGAGGCTAATACAAGTTTATCCTTCCTGACTAACACACAATATCAATTTACACATTATTTCAGTCCCCTGACTTTCAGGCAAATCAAACCAGGTATTGTAATATGTATGTGTGTACATGTATTTATACATGCACACACATACACATACATCCATACACATCTATGAACATAGGCATATATATTAGTGTACCTGTCAATTTGTTCCATTGATCAATAAAATTTTGTATCCAAGAATGAATAAAAACATCCTTGCTAAATGTTAAAAATTCTTCTTAGTAGTTTCTTGTTTTTATTTTGCTCAGGAATCTCATGATTCTATTTCTAAAACTTCTATTTCAGAAATTATTGGGAGGGATCCAAGGATTTTAATAGTTACACAATGCCTTTGTTGAGTTCCACTTAGGTGGGCTATGGTTGGTCGTGTTGTGGAACAACTGTGCAACAGATCTTAAGAAAGAAGAATGCAGGCATACAGGTAAACATCCTACAAGCTATTCCAGCATCACTTCCTAAATACAGTTTATTAGTAGTACAACCAACAAAGCTTAATAGACTCTTGAGTCCATTCATATAACAGTAAATATCTACTAAGAATGCTGCCAATTAAATAGTAAACAGCAGAAATGGATGCTTTTTCTTTAAGAATCTAGTGGGATGGCTGAGCACAGTGGTCCATTTCTGTAATCTTAGCAGCTCGAGATGTTGAGGCAGGAGTATCTCAAATTCAAGCCAGCTTGAGAAACTTGGCAAGACCTTGCCTTAAAATTTAAAATAATAATAATAAATAAATAAAAATGCTAGGGATGTGGCTCAGCAATTAAGTGCTCCTATGCTTGATCCCCAGTACAAAAAAAAAAAAAAACCTAATGGGATGAACATCTCAGGAAAAAATGAAAGGTTTATGATGGAACATGCAAAGTGGTATGGAAGCCACAGAAATATTCTTAACCAAACAGGAAACTCAGGGAAGTGGTGACATGGGAAGTATAATTTAAACTAAAAACCAAAGATTAATATGACCTGGTGAGATAAAAGGAAAATAAAGGAGAAAAATGGTCAGGCAAGCTAAGCTAGCTTAAGAAACTGAATCATCCCACTTCACTTCCTAGAGCAAAATTTGTACAGGGATGTGAGGAAGCAAGTATTGCAGGGGATGGGGAGTGAAAGGTAGGAGATACGACCCCTTTGAGAAAATTTTGTAGGACTTGGAATGACTTATATGCAATGTTACCAGCTTCGATTTGGTCATAATTATTATTCTCAACAACTTTCACTTAATCTAATGTCCTCATAAATCAAATTGGTACTGAATTATATCTTTTGATTAATATTTCCTTTGTGTCTGAATGATACCTGGGGGTTTTCTAATGCCTAGAAATACTTCAGTAGTCATTGGGATTGCTAAAATATTTAATATATTTTGTGTACTTTGCCATTCCAGTGCCTCTCTCTCTCTGTCTCCCCCCCTCTCTTTCTCTTTCTCTGTTTAAGTAGCAGCACTTTCTTTTTTAAAAAATCAAGCAAGGTGCCTTAATCCAGATAAAAAGTCCTATGCCCATTTTTGTCAATAGTTGGTTTTATTGCAGGCATACTGCTTCTAATTGCATGAATTCCTCTTTGCTGTTTTCTTATTAAGGATAAATGCAACTGATGAGTTCAATACCTCAGCTGCTTTAAAGTCATCATTAATTTAATGTCACTCACTCTTCATTTATTAGTAGTCCTAATTTCTCATCAACCCTGAAATATTTGGATGAGCTGACCTACACAATTTGATCCCAGTTGCAAGCATTAATTAATCAAGCTCTCTGACTGCCCTTATGTTTCCCTGACAGCTTTAATGTTGATACAGTCTTTATTGGAAATTTTTATCTCCTTCATTTACAGGATTGTCTTCTTAGGTGTGTAAAATTTGGAAAGAGACCTTTAGAAAAGTGATGTGTGAACCATATCAGAATGCAAACAAAAACATTTAAAAATTTTTATACCAAAGTATTTATGAAAATCAAAATTTAATTTCTGACTAGACCTATAAAGCAATTTGGGCATGCCTGTTAGAGGTCATTCCAGAATATTTATTATCCAAATGAATTGTTGCTGGGTTTTGAATCTTGAATGTAAATTTAAACACTGCTATCAAATCTTTGATTTTTATAACCAATATACTTTATATATTACCTTATTTTGTAAAAACACAAGTATAATTTTTAAAAACCTTTGGAAAGTTTATACTCTAGAAACAACTAAGCGTGCCATGTCATGAAATGGTGTTATAGTAACTGAGTTTTATCAGATTTACAACCTAGCTTTCGAAAAGGACACATCCATCACTTTTGGTAATCTCTTCTTTCCTGTGAGCCTTTAGCCCAGAGCCAAAGTGTGGATATGGTTCATTTTTTACACTAGTTTAGCCACTAAATATATTTGAACCTCCCTTGAGGACACCAGGAAAACCAAGGTCACACAAAGTGTTTTTCTCTCACTCTTACTCTCCTGTGTAATATGTAAATAAGACTTAAGAAAGGTATTTGAAATGAAGTTCTATCTTCTGAACAAAGAAGTAGTCATGGGGCTTTGTTGGAGTAGTACTTAAGAGCCTTTGAGAATTTATGTAATGAAGTTGAAATTTAGGCCTAATAATTACTTGCAAAAAAACTACTTGATATGCATTCTATAAGTTTATGAATACAGAAGGAAGCATTTTTGTTGTTCACATTAATCCAAACAATTAACTTGGGATAAACAAGTTATCTTAACAGTATAATAAATAAGGGACTTTATGCTCATTTTAGAAACTGGCATTGGACTGCTCAGAATTTTAGAACTAGTATTAAATTCAAATTATTTCAATTTACTTGCAAATACTCTAAGTAACAAATTTAGAACAAAAACTGGAGAACGGGTCCACAGATGAAAAAAATTGTCTATTCCACAATCTAAGTATGCATATTGATGTGCTCATTGAATTTGAAAGATATTCAATACTGATTATTACTATTAGTTTCTCTGTGATTTTAAAACTTAGATGATGTAATAAACAGAGTTTTTGCATTCCATTTGTTAGGGAACTAGAAATTTTGTTTTATTTTTTAATTTAAATATAGAACCGGGAAGAAAATGTATTCTCCCAACTAATTGCACATAGGAAAAAAAAATATAGAACAACTGAGGAATAGGTACATAAAGAAAGTGATCACTTGACAAAAATATAAAGGAATTATAGAAATAAACAGGAAATTTGTAGGCTTTTTCCATTGAGTTGTATACATAAGGTGAAATCATTGAGCACAAACTTTTAGGTTTTCTGCTTTATATTTGACTCTTCCATTGATCGAAAGTTTTCTCCGTTAAGTAGTTGATATATGAGTTGCATTTAATAGAATCACATATAAACAGATATTATAAAAACATAAAAATAATTTTTAAAAAACCAATGTGAATAAAGTTTCGCTTACCACCTTAGTAAAAAGCCTTACATCTTAATTGGATGATTGCAATGAAAGATTCATTACCTAATCATCACTACTCATGCTCAAGCAGTAGGGAATCAA
The DNA here is from genome assembly GCF_001458135.2 of Marmota marmota marmota. NCBI lineage: Eukaryota > Metazoa > Chordata > Mammalia > Rodentia > Sciuridae > Marmota > Marmota marmota. The sequence continues at coordinate 49,287,236 of NW_026000108.1, read as the reverse complement.
GACTTCTCTTAAAGTCTGTTTAAATACTCCCTTCTAATCAAAATAGCAGACAAGACCATGTTAACCCTCCCAGCTGCCATCTTGGCATGACTCTCATGGCCTTTCCTCTTACCTACTTCTTTTCTTGTTCTGGTTATTTGGTGTTTTATAGTTTTGCTTATTAAGTAATAACTCCTTGCTTCTAAATTTCTTCAGTTTCCTCAGAAATGTTGGACATGACTGATACTTAGAAAAACTTTTTCAGGCATGTCTCCCAAATGCACCCTTGTATTTGAAAACCATGTTAAACAATTCAATGCCAACCAAAATATTTTTTCATGTTCTCTTAATTAATATATCTTGCAATAATTTTAACAATTTACCATCATTATTTTATGGAATAATAAGAACTTTTCCAATTGTATAATTCTTCAAACTTTGCTCTAGGTATTAATTGATAAAACTTCCAATAAGGGGAAATATTTTGAAAACTTGCAACATCCTAAAGAGCTCAAAGCTTGCATATAATGAGTATAAATTATTTCTAAATTCTGAATTTAAATAGAAAATAAATTTTGGCATTGCTGCAAAATGTGAAATACAGAATAGCAGATCCACTAAAAATATAGAGCCATACTATTGATGAGGTTTTTATCACATCAAGTGTAAGATGAGTTTTCATCTTACGCTTTCAAGTATTAAAAACTTTCATAAAGAATCTGAGAGAAGTTAAAACAGTCCTTAATCCATCAGAGGTTGTGCTTTTGTAAACATATAATTTCATAACTTTCAACATAGCCCCTTAGCCCAATTTAATTGGATATTTAACTACTTAAGCTGTTGTTACTATTTTTTTTTAAATTTATGTTTTAGTTGTAGGTCGACACAGTATCTTTATTTCACTTTTATGTGGTCCTGAGGATCAAACCCAGGGTCTCACACATGCTAGGTGAGCACTCTACCACTGAGTCACAACCCTAGCCCCTGTTACTACTATTTTTAAAGGAACTGTAAGGTTAGAGGAATAGAAATCTGTGTGAATCTGTACTGTTTTCTTATTTTCTTTAAAGATCTTCTTAATACAAAGTAGTTGTCACAGAATGAATCACTTCCAATAATATTTGCAAATGGAGGAAATTGCTGACCATTCAGAAGCTGTTTCAGAATCAGCAGGATTTTTAGTGGCCTTTCAATTAAAAAGAATCATTCTATAGCTGTATTTGATGTATCTCCTTCCCACACATTTTTTTAAATGCGTTAGAATTTTCTTACAATTAATAGTAATGATTTTCAAAAAAAAACAGTAATGGTTTCCTATCAAAATATCTAAGTTATGTATAAAAGGGGGTGGTAAAAATACCTATCTGCTAACTGCTTTTACTTTGATATTATTGGCAAAAATTGAAATAAGAGCTCTAATAAACTTCAGATACACTTGGGACAAATGTTTAGAGAATTCTAGATCAGAATTAATAAGAGAAGCAACAAAAATATATTTTCACTTTCTTACAAACTCTAGAGAATTATAGATTTGGGAAGAGTAATCTAATTTATCCCCATTCAGTTCTTATACTAGCAATAAAATTTTTTTCTCATTTTTTTCTATTGAATAAATTATTTAGTGATAATTCTAATACTTGTAAAACATACTTTTAGAGAGTATTTAAGTGTTTATTTCTTACATCTTGTTACCACAACATCATCAGGAGTACAATGCAAATTTGTGTGAAGGGAAAAAAACAACAAAACTTTAGCACTGTTACCAAATTCAACAATTTGGTTTACAGATCCATGTTTGTGTATCTTCACACAGCCTCCAATCATAATTAAAAAATTATTTTAAATTGGCTGGGGTTGTGGCTCTGTGGTAGAGCGTTTGCCTAATGTTTGTGAGGCACTGGGTTTGATCCTAAGCATCACATAAAAAAAAGGAAATTAAATAAAGTTTTTAAAAAGTTTATGTTAAATTAAGTTTTCTGAAGAGCTGTGAGAATGATGTGAATTGCCATGGGTCAAGGTGATCAGTTAGGAAAACAAGCCAAACTAAGAGGAAGAGTCAACCTCTGTTTACCTACTGCAATCATATAACCAAGGAGCTACAACAAAGCATTGCCAAGATACTCTGCTTTTCCTTCATGAAATTGCACCAGGTGAGGGTTGTAGTCTAACAGAGAGTTTGGTGGAAATGATCATATAGATCATATTACCTGCAAAAAAAAAAAAATCCTGATTTTTATACAGCCAGGGACTGAGAAAGGGGGAGAAGCTAAGAGTGGACAAATACTGAGTAGTGGAGAAAATTATATTGACAGACACTGGATGAGGCGGGCTTTACACCGAAGAAGCTGAGAAAAGCCTTGACCGAGGACCCCCAAAAAAAGGAGAACTCAGAACAGAGGCACCTTGTCCACACATGCAGATCTGCCTAAGATCATGGCTAGCCAGGTATAATTGACAGCTGAGTCCTTGACTGCAGCTCCCATCAGGGACTGAAGTACTGGCTGTGCACTTGGTCTGGGAGAGCAGTTTTCCCCAATGAGACTGCCAGATTGTAATTGCCTATGGTTAGAACGAAAAAATAGTACAAAAGACTTGGGCCTGGAGCTTGCCTTTTCTGGGGTTACTTAACCAAAGGAGAATTTTTAACAACAAAAAGGAAACAAGAAGAATCTATATTCCATGTAAAACTACTGATATATCTCCTGTAGAGAGTTGATAGATTTAGATATAGGAAATGGGAAAAAATAAAAACATTAGAATATGTGATTAATGAAAAATCATTAACCTAGTAAAAGAAACTCAATTAATTTCAGAGTGTTTAATTGATAGATTCTTGAATCAAATTATACTCTTTCCCCAGAATTGGTGACTTTCATTGAGCTTTTAATATCAGCATTCTTCAGACAAAATTTACATATAACAAACTCACTAATTTGATGTGTTACAGCAAATATACAGTTATATCATGATATAGTATATTTCAATACCATTCCCATGTATAATATTTTAGTCAAATTCTTTCCTCTCTTTGTATCCTATCAACCACAGATTTGCTTTTTTTACTATGATTTTTTTTTATTTTCTAGAATTCCCTATAAGTGAACTCATATGGTGAATAGTCTTTGGTATCTGATTACTTTCCGTTAGTATGATGTATCTGAGATTCATCTATGTTGTTGTGACTATCAGTAGTTAATTTAAATACTGATATTCAGTTGTACAAATATGCTGGGATACATGTATCCAACACCAGTTGATGAGCATTTATGTTGTTTTTAACTTGGAGCTATAATGAATGAAATAACCAAGAGAACAGTCATTAATCTTGATGATGATCAATGTATTCATTTTTCTAAGGTAAACACTTAATAATGGGGTAGCTGTGTCATATAGTAAGTAAGTGTTTAACATGATCATAATAAACTGCCAAACTGTTTCAAAGTGGTTGTTCCATTTTGCATTATCATCAGCAGAATAGAAGAGTGCAGTTTCCTTATCAACATTTTTATTGTCAGTCTTCTTAATTTTAGCCCTAAAATAAGTATGAAATGATTCTGTATTGTGGTTTTAATTTGCATATCCTTGATGAATATGATGTGCAATTTCCAAGTGCTTATTGAGCATTCCTATACTTTCTTTGGTGAAGTACATACTCAGTACCTTAGCCCATTTTTCATTGGGTTGCTTGCAATCTTTTTAGAGAATTCATAGAAATATTTATGCATCTTTGTATGTATTTTTTATCATATGCATATTTTTCAATATTTTTTTTTATATTTTTTACATTGACTTTTCATTTCTTTAACATGTCTTTTGTAGAGAAGATGGTTTAAATCTTGAATAGTTCTAACAAAACTATTTTATTTTCTTTTTTAGTTCATCATTTTGGGTAATATTTTAAAAATATTTATTTATCACAAGATACTAAGTATTTTTTTTCCTCTGTTTTCTTCTACATTCTTCATAGTTTTAGTTATGGCCTTAAGTCTATCACCCATAGGAATTTTATAATTGTGATTGTGGTTAATTTTTCTTTAAATCCATCTATCTGTGAAAATAATATCTTAACAATGTTGAGATTTCTGATTCAAGAATATTGTATACTTTTTCATTTGATTGACTTCTTTAGACTTTGGTGACCTAGTTTGGGAGGTCATGATGACCATTATGAATATCATTCCTGTGAAAAAGTATGTTAAAAAAATGAAAGACAATCAAAAACTTTATAGATATTTGTATAGAATTAGAATTTTGGGTTCTATAGCTCTTACTTTCTTTAAATATTGTAAATGTCATTACTTGCTCTGTGGGAATATTTCTTACTATCAAAAATCAAGAAGCTGTTGCTCAGAAATTAAGCACATTGCTTCACAGCTAAAGAAGTTTGAAGTATCTTGATATTTATGCAAAAAGCCATGAATTATAAATTTTAAAAATGATATGAAATTTGCAAATAGCACTTTGGAAGTCAATTTTACTTATCATAAAGTGTCTGGCTGTTTCTTTCAAAAAGGAAAAAAAAAACCTTTAAATTACTGGAAAATAGAGTGTTCTGACCATGTCATGTCAAAATTTTTCTTTCTTTTTTTTTCTTTTTTTGGCCACTGAACCTCCTAATATGAAATTTTATATGAAATCATGGATTACTTTGCAACCAAAGAAGAATTTCTTTTGAAACATTATTCAAGATGAATTTATTTGAGAGAAGAAGTGAAAATCATGAGCTAGTTGAAAATTAATGTGGAATGTATTCCTATACATGAAGAATATAAAGCATTTTCATTTCATTGATAAGTACTCTTTTAAAAGTTTTCTCTCTCTTTCTCTGTGTGTGTGTGTGTGTGTAACTCTTTTCATTGATAAGTACTGTCTTTTAAAAGTTTTCTCTCTCTTTCTCTCTCTCTTCTGTGTGTGTGTGTGTGTGTGTGTGTAAAACTCTTTTCACTTGGTAAGATAAGGATGTTTAATCAATGTCAAGTGCTTATACTTTTCCTGTGCTTGTAGTACCAAGTCACTACAGATTAGAGAGTCCTACATGTAGAACGAACTGAACATAAAGCATTATCAGCTAAACCTATGCACTGTTTTAATAACATATTCCAGAAGACTGGGCACCTATGCCCATTAGAGTGAATTTTGACCAGTAAGGAAGGGAGAAAAAGTAAAAGGGAGCAAATTGGTCATTTTTCTTCTTCTCCTCCAATAGTAAAGCCTATGTATTCGCTGAAGGCAGAAATGAACAAGCAATTGTATTTAAAAAGAAATTGTGTTCAGCTTAAGTAATGTATCTACTTCTATTTCCCTCTCATTTTATGACTTGTATCCAAATCCATTCTGTGTACTTGAGTGCAGCAGTATATTAAAAGAAAGAGCCTGAATGTAAGCTTTTGAGTTGACTCTGTTCTCTAGGAAACTTTGCCTAAGAAACATGGCAAAGGTTGAAATAAACTTAAAATATTAACTTACACTTTTCAGTGGGTTTTACTTTATGGTGTTAGACATTTAGAAATTACTTTGTGAACGTTTCTATAATATAGACTACAACAAGTTTAAATTTGAGTCTATATTTTTTTTTTTAATTTATGAAAGGCCCATAAGGACCTGAAAACAGTATTTATAATCCCTCCTACTAATACTTAACATGAAACACACACACACACACACACACACACCACTGTACAAGCAAGATATGAAATATAAAATAATTTGAACCAGTTTCCCAACAGCCAAACCAAAAGATGGTTTTGTAAGCCTCATTGTCAGTTTCCTGAGCACTTTATATGCCAAAGCTAGGGTTTTTGATACTTAATGTTATGTTGTTCTTATTCATTTCCCCTGCAAAACTGTCTTAAGATTATAAACTTTTTTCAGCAATCTATTTCATTAGTTTTATTATGTTTCTGTAATGCTCTTTACATTTGTTTGAACTGCTCAAAATAAGTTGTTTCTTTTTCATCTTTATTTTTTTCTCTCTCTCTCTCTTCCTCATTTTACATTAAGTAACATCCCTTTTTGGTACAAAAATATTAGAAGTAACAGGGACATGATATTTTGATTAGAAATAAAACATCTCTATTACTTGATTTTTAATAATGACACTTTCTAAATAAGTATCAAAACATAAATTAGAAAAAAATTCAAAAATAAGGTGAAAAGTTACTACTTATATATCTCATAAAAACTAAAGTAAGTTAAAAATTTTTAACTTCCAAATTATATTCTTTTATTTAATTCATTTCTCACTGAAGAATTAGATATCTGAACATTTGATATTTTTAATGTTGTGATTATGCTTAAATTATTAGATTATCCATATAGTCAATAACCACATGAAATAGGTTTTAAGTGCTAAATCATTAACTAGGTGACATGACAGTTAAGGAAAACATAAAAAAAGTATTAATCATTAAATAATATCTCCAAGTTGAACTACATTAACACTAAGAACTTCACAGGTTACTTTGGTAATTATTTTTAACTTCCCTATATATCTACAAACTATAACAAAATATTTTAGTAACTTACTTCAGTACTTCAGTTTCTACATAACAAATTGCAAAACTTAGTGACTTAAGATAAGACTATTTAGTTTTACCATGAGTCTGCAAGTTGGGCAGGGAAACATCATCTTTGCTGGCTCAATATTGCTGTGGCAGCCCAAACAGTGAGACCTGGAATCATCTGGAAGTTTGCTCACTGTATGTACAAATTTACATTGGATGCTGACTATCAGCTGAATCTTTAATTGGAGACGCCACTTGAAACACCTACAGGTAACTTTTCATGTGCTCTTTTATGTAATGTTTTCACAAAACACTGTCTATCTTCAAAGTATTTAAAAAATAATAAGAAGACAAAAAATAAATAGAGACAGAGAATATGAGATAGGAATAACTCATGCTGCCTTTTATGACCTTGATTTGGAAGTCACATGGCACCATTTAGATGACAAGCTATTTATTATGGTGCTCACAATGTCCCAAAGTCAATGGAAGGAGAGGTAATAAATATGTACTCTACATTTTGATGGTACATGACAAGTTTTCTGAAAATGCATATGGGAAGATAAATACTCTGACCATTTGTAAAGTAGAATTACCACACATAGGAACCATAAAAGAAAAGAGGATGAAGCAAACAGAGGAAGGGTAGAGAAAGAAAAATGAGCTCAAAATATGAACAGACATCTTTACTAACTCAACAAACAAACAAACAAAAAAATGTGGTACCATCAATGGTGTGATAGGAAACAGAGGGTAAGCACATTTCTTCTAAGTATTCTGAGTTTTGGGAGAACCAAGAAATGTAGTTTCTCTTTGAGGTATCTTACTAAATCACAAATGAAGTAATTCTCCCATTGGCAAAAACACAAATTGAGAAAGTTAAAAATGTGATTCAGAGTTGCTGTTTTATTCAGCTTTTTTCACTTCATGACCAAAAGACACAACTAGAACAATTTAGAGTAGTAAAAGTTTATCTGTCACTTATGGTTTCAGAGGTCTTAATCTATATATGACCAACTCCATTGCTCTGAGCATGAGGTGATGCACAACATCATGGCGGAAGAATGTGGCAGAGAAAAGCAGCTTGGGAAATGACAATGGGAAAACAGAGAGAGTACCACACACCAAGAACAAAATATAAACCCCAAAGTCACTGCCCCAATGACCCACCTCCATTGGGTGTGATCTACCTGCCTACAGTTATCACCCAGTTAATCTCTATCAGTAGTATAATGCACTGTTTAGGTTAAGGTTCTCATATCCCAATCATTTCACTTCTAAAGTTTCTTGCCTTATCTCACACACAAGCTTTTGATGGACACCTTATATCTAAACCATGACAGTTGCTAAGGCTATAATTGCATGATTGCAAGAAAACAATACAAATTTTAGAAATGGTCTAAGTCCTCTGAAAACTAAAAATTAAATAACTGACACTTTCTTCTAAGATACAGTCCTGCTCTGAGGAATATCTGTAGGATACAAGAAGCAAAAAATAGAGAAAATCTACAAAAAATGTGAACAAGGGAGCTAAAAAAGAGATCATAGGATTTGAAAGACAACAGTTTTTATTACTTTTACTTTACATATACAATAGCAAAGTTTTGAAACAAGGAAAGCTAGCTTCGCTGATTTATATAATTTTTTAATACAATTGTGACTGACAGAATTGGCTAAAAATTGTATTTTTAAAAATTGTGACAGTAGAGATGGTGTTAAAAATAGTTGAGGTGTTTCGGGCATTAGAGAGTCATCTATTTACAGATCTAATTGTTTTAACCATCAGAACTTTTCCTATCTACTGATTAAAACAATTATTATATAATTAATTAAGCTAGATTACTAATTATATAAATGATACATTTAGCATTCCTTTCATTAAGACTCATAACCAATTCAAATGAATAATTTTACAGATTATATCAACTTTTTTTCTGTTCAAGGTACCTAATTTTTAACTTGACTTATTTTTATGCAACCTTGTATATATCAAGTCTTGATTCCAAATAAAAGATCAAGAAGAGATATATATA
>NW_026000108.1:49193313-49278040 GCF_001458135.2 Marmota marmota marmota | reverse complement strand
TCTCTCTCTCTCTCTCTCTCTATATATATATATATATATATATATATATATATATATATAGAGAGAGAGAGAGAGAGAGAGAGAGAGAGAGAGAAAGAGAGAGAGAGAGATATCACCTGAAGTTCATCTTACAAAGCTAATACCTGATGTGGCTATAGTTGCCCTATATTTGAGATGGATATTGCAACAAATTCTGAACATTTCCCATTGTTTTTTCATGTAGTTTTAAAATGCTTTTTTTATTTTACTTTACAAAATGCTACTGCTTATCTTTCTCCCACAGCCCCTGCCCTACTTATAGGTGAGAAATATTTATTGAAATGCCCCTGTAATTTCCCTGAGTTAAACAATTGAAATGTGTGTGGTTATTAGCCCCACTGTTTAGGGAGACTCATTTTAACCTATGATAACCCCTTAATCCAGCAAGAAAATGTCAATTAGGCCTTATTTAAAGGAGCTTGACCTTTTCTACTCTTATTGGCAAGTGGAAAAGTTTAATTGATTTGAAATAATGCACAGATATGTGTTTGTTTACTCTGGGGAAAAATTTAAAACACAAATATTTATTTATTTCTCAAATCTGTAGCTTCATTAACATTAAATCCCTATGGACACAGAGAACCACAGAGTGAAGGTAGGTTAACAATGCCAGAAGACTGTTAGCCATTGTCTTAAGTGGGGACATTATTTACCATTCTGCTAATTTAAAAGAGATGGAGAAAATGGGCAATAATGGGGAAAAAAGGTCATGTAGACAGTGACCTACATTTTATTTACCTTTGAATTTTCTTGGTATATGTTTATAATTAAAATGAAAGAATTAATTGCATCTAATAAATGTAATTAAAATTTCAATATGTAATTTATATGAAAAGTTACTCTATTTTTTTATAGATCATGTTTTAAAATATATTAAGAGAAAAATAAGTTTCATAGTGAAGTGTGTCAAGATTGCTGAGTTGTTAGACATTGTAACCTTTAAGGTGCAATATGTTAATGGCTTGAAAATCAACTGACTAATGTTACTCTTGCTTTGATTATAACTAAATGAGCATTTATTTTATTTCTTCTCCCTCTTTATAGTTCCTCAAAAGACAATGTTTAAGTCTTGCCCCTCATTTTTCAAAAAAACCCTGAGATGGGCTTGAACACTGCGTGTCTTTGGTATCTTGCACTTCTCTATTCAGCGAAAGGCAGTAGAGGGTGTGTGGATCTACAGGCAAGTATGTAGGGAAGGAAAGTATTTTCCTTAGGAGTAGGAGCATTGACCCAGCAATTGGTAAAAAGTAACTTTTCTTGAATTATTTTCTCTATAATCCAGAAGCTGAGTCATTCCTGGAAGAAGATGGCAGTATTTGTTTTGTGTATAAGACCTGAAGCTTATTTATTTCATTTTGAGAAAATTATGTGGCTGTCTTATCAATATAAATAATTATACCCTCTTTCTAATTGCAATTGTAAGTATTTCATTCTTGACACTTCTCTGCTGTTTTTCTACCTCTCTTTTTGGACCTAGACTCCAACTTTCATGACTCTGCTAAGACCTTCCGTACATTGATGTTACAATAGGCTATCATTTCTCACTCCTGCAGCTGTCTCTGTCTGGTTTATCTGCTTTACATTTCAAGACCTACACATATATGCTTCCTTGCCAATAATTGTATCCCTGTTTCTTCTCTTCATACTTATCAGGAAAATCTGTGATTAAAATCATCTCTCCATTTACATTACCCTTGAACTCAAAAGCTAAATATAACTGGGGAAAAACTCATAACAATACTACATCCCAGCAAGTAATTTTTGACAAACACCTCATAGCAAAAAGATCCCTTATGGTGAAACCTTTCAGGTATTTCCCTTATTGAATGATGCACATGACATTGCTAATGAAAATGTCTGGCACAGAGGCTAAGGCAGAAGTATCACAAATACAAGGCTAGTTTCAGCAACATATGTAAAACCCTGTATCAAAAATAAAATAAAATGGCTGGTGATGTAGCTCAGTCATAGAGTACTCCTGGGTTCAATCCCAAGTATTAGAAAGAAAAAAAAAAACTGTTCTACTCTTGAGTGAGTCATACTGAAAGGGAGAAATTCAGTTTATTGTAACAATGTCTATAATCACTGATTAAAAGTTTACATCAATGCATTTTCTGAGACTGATCACCTGCATTAATATGTAAATGATACTACATTGATAATTCTCACAAAAAGACAATTGTAAGTGATTATAAAAGATGGAATATATTAATATTTAATCAAATGTAAAGCAAGCTTGGGTATCTGTATTACATTACAAATAACTGAAAAAAAGCAGTGAACATATTTAATGTGAAATTTCTAAAACTCTTTATTCATTCAAATCTCTGGAAAGACAAATCAAATACAGCAGATATGCAGAATTATTTTTCTTTTTATCTTAAAATGGTCTGTAGAAACCAGTGCCCTTATCCAAATTAGATTCTTTGTTCTACGGTTTTTCTGAGATAATCTGTCTTTAGTCTCAAATCTTCAGTTTGTGAAATTTAGTTACCCTTAGATACTAATTTGCCATAAATAATTTTACATATCATTTGCCATAATGGAGCTTCAACAAGTTAAGTTATACCTATATACTTCACTCTTTGAAGTTTCTATCAAAGATATGAAGGCATTTCTTTCAAAGTGTTTGTTCTGGTTTTTAACATGGGTTTGAGGCATTTGACTTGACTTAAATTTTGAGATAAGAACTTCATAATTTTATGAACTGAAGTACATAGTACAATATTTGACATAAGTACTTGCTTTGCAGTATTATTAAATGTATCATAGTCTAATACATTTAATATTACTCATTTGATAATTTTCTTTATTCATTCAACAAAAATGTATTGAATTATTTTAAAATAATTTCTATATCTGACAAAGTAATGACTAGATAAAAATGCTATATCTGATGGGGATTGCAATAAATAAAAAACTAGTAGAAGAATAAATTATGTAGCATGTAGACATTATAGCCATAAGTTAAATGCAATCTGTATACAAGGGAAAAATGGGAGTTCATAACCCACTTGAATCAAATGTATGAAATATGATATGTCAAGAACTATGTAACGTTTTGAACAACTAATAAAAAAAAGAGGAAGAAGAGCAGGGTAAAGAGGGATACAAATTCAGGGAGATGGGTAATTTTTAAAAATAGAATAATTAGAATAAGGCAGAGATAAGTGATATTTGAACAAAGCCTGAAGGAGGTGAATAGTGAAAACACATGTCAGACTATGATACGTTTACACATAAATTAAGATTAAATCTTTAATTTAGCTAAAAAACATTTCAAAATGTAATTACCCTGACATTATGGTTTAGTGCAAGAATCATATTTTACAAGAACTCTATGTTCTATGTTGAGCCCATTCCATGTGTGTAAACAGTACTTTACTAATTTTGATTCTGCTTAATTATTTTAATAACAAGCTGTTATTAGATTAGAAACTGTTCATTGTTAATTAATAATCAATTGGTTTAATTGGTATCTGGGACGAAACTACTGACCCCAAACAATTATAGATAAAATTTCAGTTAAAACAAGATAATTTGTGGTGAATATCTGAACCCTATGTATTTCTGTTATTGTGAAATATATACAGTACTTTGCATTAGTTATATTTTCAAATGAAGAGAAAATCTCATAAAGCCTTTCTAGTCACTCAGTCATTTATTAATTAATGCCTTCATTCCTGCTTTTAAAATTATTTTCTGTTGTATTTGTGATGATTGCTAGTGTGCTGGGAAACACACCAATGGCTGAGCATTCAGTGGTGAGCAGGTCTCTGAGGATAGGCTATTTCTATCTTTTCTTTCTTTTTTCTTCTCTCTTGTTTTGCCTAGCTTTTCTTTCTTCTCCTTTTTAGTCACTATATAATGTGATAGCAATTTTACTATTTTCTTTTTTAAAAAAATATTTTTAGTTGTAGATAGACACAATACCTTTATTTTGTTTGTTTGTTTGTTTGTTTATTTATTTATTTATTTATTTATTTATTTATTTTAATGTGGTACTGGGAATTGAACCCAGTGCCTCACATATGCTAGGCAAGTGTTCTACTACTAAGCTACAACTTCAGCCCAATTTTACTATTTTCAATAATTAATTTTTAAAGCTATTCAAGAACATTATTACAAGTTTATACCTGGATTAAAGGAATTGTGGAGAACAGTACCAACAATTTTTAATTTTGCCTAAGATTGATTAGTACATGACTTTGCTCTGAAGCAATTGTAGTAAATCGGTTTTAGTGTCTTTTCTCAAAACTGAGCTGATCCTGGGAACAGAAAAGAATACACACTGAGTGAAAGTATTAATACCTGGATATTCAATGACACTGGGTAAATCACATACTATATAAACACACAATTTTATTTAGAGAGAGAAAAATATATGAAGTTTTAGAAGGAATGACTTCTAGGCAGAAGAATGACAAGATTGTTCTATTCACTACAATGTGTTTCCCTAATATGGGTTTTTTCCTATACTATTCTTAGAGATATGGATATGAAAAAAATAATTATCACCAAAATCTATATCCTACATTAAAAGAGTTTGCACTGTTTTAACAGTTTAACTCCTTTATTACATGTTGTTTTCTTTTCACCACGTTCTTTAATTGTTACAATCATATTTTTAGTATGTACTATGAAAATGAATAATTTTGGTCAATAAAGCACTCACTTATTTTCAGCTGTCTAACATTCATTATTATGTTCCCAGATGCTCAATTTTATATCCAATTTTATCTCCTGCAATCATTTTCAATATAATGAATACAGGCAATAATAATTTCATACAATTAGCATCTCTTAGCAACTGCTAACAAATACCCCTGTTATGGTTTGAATCTGAAATGTCATCCAAAAGCTCATGTGTTGAAGGGTTAGTCCCTGGTACAGCAATGCTCAGAGGTGGGGCCTTGGGTAGGTGATTGGATCATAAGGGCTCTGACCTCATGAATTAATTAATCCATTGATGAAATAATAATTTAGTGGGCTACTAGGTGGTGGTGGAAACTTAGCAAGTGGGGGCCTTGGGTAGGTTCTTGGAAATGTGACTTGAAGGCTGTATTTTGTCTCTAGCTCCTTCTTTCTCTTTGCTTCCTGACCACCTTAAGTGCTTTGTTTCAATACACACTCCTCACCATGATGTTCTACCTTGGCACAGACCGATAGCAATGGACCCAGTTGATTTTGGACTAAATAACCTCTGAAATCGTGAGTCAAAATAAGTCTTTTCTCTTTTTTTCACTGATGTTCATATGTATTTTTTCACAGTGATGGAAAGGGAACACACCCCCACTGGAGCTTCCATGCTACCAGTGATCTTTGTTTTCCAGTATTTATAAGAGATTCCTAAATATTTAAAAAATTTTATTTTAAACTTTGGCAACAAATTTTACCACTTGGAAAAATATTGGCATAAACTCATTCATGTCTAATCTGTAGGTAATGACTTTTCTTAGGTTACTGACAATAAAAATGAAAGCTTAGAAAACAAAAAAAGGTTCAAAAATTTCTTTTATCATTCTGAAACAGGTGAAATTTATATGGATTTTAAATCCTTTTCAGATCTAGGATTCCGTGATTCTTTCCTTTTTATCATAAAGGTTTCCCCAATTATTTATTTATTCATTTATTTACTTTGGTCTGAGGAATTGACCCAGCTGCACCTAATCACTAAGCCACATTCCCAGCTCTGTTTTAAAATGTGTTTATTTTGAGAAAAGGTTTTGCTATGTTACTTAGGGCCTTGCTAAATTGTCTAGGCCAGCTTTAAACTTGTGATCTTCCTGGCTCAGTGTCCTGAGCCACTGGGATTATAAGTGCGTGTATGCCTGGTTATCTCCAATTATTTATAACACAAACATGGCTGTGAACAAAATTTTCAGATAAAAATAAATGTAATTCATTGGCCTATTAACTTGTTCAATAGATATCTATTGAAAACCATAAGTTGAAGAGTACAGATAAAATGAGTGCCACACAGTTCTTTTCAAGAAACAGCTTGGGTAAACTTATGTAATGAAATCAGAGAGCACTTGTTTGGTATTGAACTAGACCTGAAAAAATTCAAACATCCAACAAATTAAATTGAAACTTAGTTTTAAAGGCTCTAGAAACTACATTTTATCATCTTATCTGATTGATGGACTAATCCATTAAACAGAAATTTGAATACTTTATGACAGCTACTATATTAATTTTTGGTAAACAAATATTTTTAAAATTGATAAAATTTAAAATGGCCTATTACTTTATTGTTTTCCCTTTTTCAAATGTCTTTCTCTGGCTCTTTATATGCCTCCCTCTCTCACTTAATTCTTCACCGCAGTATAAGGTATCTGAAGAAAGGATGTGTTAAATGAAATATACAAAAATGTGAAGGACAACTCCTAGAACTTTTGCCTGAGCATAATGGGGATGATACTGCCTATTCTTTTTTAAATTAAATTGTTTATTTATTCCAATTTTTTATATATGACAGCAGAATGCATTCATTTCATGTTACACATATAGAGCATAATTTTTCAAGTCTCTAGTTGTACACAAAGTATTTTCACACCATTCAAGTATTCACACATGTACTTAGAGTAATGATGTCTACTGTCGAGAGCCACAGCCCAAGGGGCCCCAGCAAACTTCCAGCTGCCGGCTGATGATTGGCTCACAGCGGCCCCAGCAACATCTAGCTGATTGGCTCCTCTGCGGTGATGCTCATTGGGCTGTTTCCCTGCCCTTTCAGACCACGGAGCTGCTCATTGGGGGACTTTTTTGGCTCCACCCACGTGACCCAGCCAATTGGCCTCAAGAGCAGGAGGATTGTGGGAGGTGGAGAGAAGCTTGTGTGGGAGAGAGAGGCTTGTGGAAAGCCGGTGGTGGCAGTTGAGGCTCTGAGGGTTTTTCCTGAGAGGCTGTTTTGTTTGGTGTGTGTGGTTCTAAAAATAAAGTTAGTTTCTTTTGACAAGTGGCTCCTGATTGTGCCCAGCCAGACTGCGGCAGTCTACCTCATTCCACCCTCCCCTTTGCCCTATCTAAAGTTCCTCCATTCCTCCCATGCCCCACCCCCCATCACCATTATGAGTCAGCATCCTTATATCAAAGAAAACATTTGGCCTTTGATTTTTGGGGATTGGCTTACTTCACTTAGGCCAATTCTTGAAATGCTAAAAACTATAACACTCAGAGTTACAGGGAGGAAGCCGAGATTTATATTTTGTGTTTAAAAAGCCAATTCTGTATGAAAGTAAGTATATATGGAGTTAGCAGTTGAATGTATGAATCTGAACTCCTGAGAATCAATTGGGACTAGAGATATAAATTTGAGATTATTCAACATACAGATGATATATAAGTCAGGAGACTTTAATAAAAAATCACCTGGGGAGTTAAAATTGACAGAGAAAAGAAGAATTTTTAGTTATTTTGTGAGTTGAGACAGCACTGAATGTGCTATATATTTATAAAGATAACACATTTTAGGAAAAAATTGATTTGTTTAGATACTTGAGTCTGAATTGAAAGCTAAGATAAATTTTATTTTCTATATATCTCTTATTTCTAAACCTCATGGAATAGAATGGAAACTACTTCAAAGAGGTAATAAAATAAAACGTGGGGAAAAAAGAATATAAGAATTAGTGCAGAGCAGGCAGTAAGGGAAAAAAGGAAGAAATTTATAGATCCAATATTATCTTTTATTTGCCTATTCATTTGCATTTAAGTGAAAACTTCAATCATTTAATTTCTTTCAAATCATATTTTCCCGTATTATTTTCTTTTAGCCGTTGCCTCATGAAAAATTACTATGTAAAGATGAATAGTGTTTTATGATTCTCTTTTTGCATCTGGTAGGAAAAAAGCTACTGGAAAATGATTTGTGTTTCACAATACAATTTAGAAATACTGTCTAACTAGTTGAGCTGGATGCAATAGATATTTCTAAATCTGCACTATTGTAATATCGTTCTGTTGTATAAAAGAAAAATAATTTAAATTATGTTTCAGGTAATGATTAGGCATGAATACAACTTGTGGAAAATAATCTCATGCTCCCACTAGTAACTGGGACCTCTGGCTATCTGTTTAAATGCTTCTAAAAAGATAATTTCAGTAATTTTTGTAACTAATTCTATTTACATAACCAAGATACTATTAAATGTTTTGTGTTGAAGCTCAAATCATCCATTTTTTTTCTGGAGCATCTTCCTACCCATAACAGCTTAAATTTTTGTTTTAACACTTAAAAGAAGACACAAAAGCATATGTGGAGATTTTCAAAATCTTTAGCATAGAAAATGTGACCTGAGACAAAGCATTACTTTATAGGTATTAGACAGAAATAGGAGCAGTTGAACAGTGCTAGATGCTATCTACTATAATTGTTGATAGGCAAATGGTTTAGCCATGCTTGAGAATCAATGTCTCAGCAATTGTTCTCTCAAATATCTTAAAGAAATTATCTCAGAGATCCACACCTGGTTACTCACTGCTACATTAATCCAGCAGTTCATGAGTTGAAGGTCAGATAGGTGGTTGCCACTTGAAGGGAAAGTAGGTGAAAGGTGGATGTCAGTGTTAGGTAGGCACATCAGAGCCACTGGACATAATAAAGCAGATGCACACAGAGAAAGAAATGTAGCTTTCAAAATGGTATGTAGGAGGAAGAAAGACAATGAGAAGAATAACACAGAATAAATTACTTAGAAATATACATACATATTTTTTTAAATAAAAAAGTGCATTTTAAACACAATTGAATTACCTATTGTTAGAGAAGGAATGAAGTGGAGAAAGAGGAGAATCTTTGTATAGACAAAAGATAATCATCTCCTATAAACTATGGCATAAAGTATTAACAAGAACATTTGGGTCATGAATGTATAGCAGGGATTTAAACTAGCACTTAACAAAGTCCTCAAGGGAGAATATAGAAAAAGAAGAGAAAATGTTAACCAATGTAACTGTGTAATGATTCAAAAGATTAGATGAAAGGCAATATGCAGCAAAGGAGACTGAGATGTGAATACAGAACTACTGATAAAAGTTAATATGGACCTACCCTGTACTGGTGGTCATTTTTCTAACTCATGATCATGATCAACTAATTTAATCAACCAAAAATGGAAGTTAACTAACATCATCTTCATCTTTGTACCTAATTTACAGAATGGGAAAACAGACAACAAAGAATTTTCCTTAGTCGCACAATGAGTGGAAAACATGGGCTTCAAATTCAAGGAGATTTACTTCAGAATTGATGGTCCTAGCCACTAGTATAGTGTCTCAATATTTATAGAGAAAAATGCCTGTTTGCAGTCATTAATGCATAAAAAAGAAAACTCCCTAATCAAGATAATGGTCATTTGGGCTCAGAGTTTTCTGTAACAAAGTGAGAAAAGCAAGAAAGGTGAGATGCTATAAGTAGCAAGGAAGGGAGGAAAATTAGATATATTTTTTTAATGCTCACTGTTCTGCATCTTCCCAACATATACATCACCCAAACTTCCTACAGTGTTGAGGATGAGGTTCAAATTCAAATTTTTACATCAAATTTAAGAGAAGGGAAGAGAAAATTAGTCAAAATAGAAAAAAAAATTCTAGAGAGGAAGAAAAGTAAATATCAATGTAGATTACCACGTGCTCCGGTCACCTATTAAAGACCCTACCTTTCTCTGAACATCTATGCAATTGGGCAGCAAAACATCAATATGAGTTTTTAGATGACATTTAAAATTCAAATTGTAACAGCCACATGCTGAGAGGTGGCAGAGAAGACTAGAGGTATCAATGAAATCAGAGGAGAAATCTCTATTAAAGGAGCTATGATGTCATTCTTCATTGAAGTCATGTTGGCAACAAAGGCATTCCATGAATACTCAATGAGTTCTGTGGTACACTACAGAGATCATCTCCACTGTCTGCATGATATGTATTTCTTCAAGGTTCATAAATCATCATTCAATATAGCCCTGATTGAAACCATAAACAAAGAAAATATGTTACAAAAGTTATATGATATATAATAGGACAAAATGGTGCCATAAATTTAGGAAACAGTTATTTTGACACAATAGTAGAAGGGAAATATTCAGAATTTATAATTAAGTCTGAATAAGGATACACATAGTAACTAGTGTTTAGTTCTTTTACCAAATGCTTTGTTATACCTACTTTGATTATATTGATAGAAGGAATGTGAAACCTTACAAGGAAAGGTTATATCATAAACACAATCTCAGCAGTATTAGAAAAGAAAGATATGATAAATTGCAGGCTTCAGTTAGGAAAAGATACAAATTAATACATTAATAATTTAATTAATCTGAGTGAAGAGAAGTAGGAGTTACCTACAGAAAATTTATAGACATGAGCAGATTATATAAAAATGAGTAATTATTTTGGTCTTATTGATAGGGAAATACTTCATCAAAATAAGTAGCTGTGGTCAGGTTAGAATTTATTTAAAACAGGGATTAAGAGATGTATCAACTAGAGTCAGATTACTTGATTCTCAGCTCTGCAATTTATTAGAAATATAACATTGCTGATTTTCTTAATATTTTATGTCTCTATTTTTTCTGTAAAAATAGAATAGTAGCACATACCTTGTAGGGTTGTTATAAATAGTAAAATATCTCCTCTAGGTGATACACATAGAACAATATCTAGCAGGTAATTATTACTATAAAATCAAATATGGAAAGCAAGTCAGATGATGACCATTAATGTCATCATTGAAATGTATACATATGCCATTATATTTATCATTTGGATGGCTTATATTACACATATTTCACATAATTACTTTTTTTTCCTTTATCAAAAATACTAAGAGAAGGCTGAGGTTGTGGCTCAGAGGTAGAGCCCTTGCCTAACAAGCATAAGGCACTGGGTTTGATCCTCAGCACCACATAAAAGAAAATAAAGATATTGTGTCCACCTATAACTAAAAAATAAATATAAAAAATTTAAAAAATACTAAGAGAAATTAAATATCACCCTATCAGAAAGTAATTTTAAAAATGAGTGATCTTTAAAAATTAGGGTAGTTATAAAAGGGAAGGAAAAATCAACAACAAAAACAACAACTAGTTCTAAAACAAACACATTAAGTGAAAACCAAAAAATCATATCTATGTCACATAGTTCAAGGGAAACTATGTGACATAGTTTATGATGATAGATATAATATTTTAAAATCAAGTCCATGAATGCTGGGTATTACTAAATCTCTTCTAAATTTGATCAAATATAGAGTCTATGACTGCACTCATACTGCATGGGTAGATTAAATAGCTACATAGATGGACAGAAACTGAATGAAAGAGAAGGCATTATAGAAAAAAAATTGTTCTTGATAAGAATATTTGTATCATTTTTTAAATATATTTTGACACAGAAATACTATGTCATCAAATAAATTGTTATAAATATAAAACTTGAAAACATTTTTTGTCATGTTAATTTTAATGACAAAATTCTCAAAAATTTCCATTATTATTGTTTTAAGTAGTTGTAAATATTCTATAAAAGGAGGTGCCTGAGGAATCTCAGAAGACCAGAAAAAGAAATCCTAGTTGTAGTTTTTACTAATCTTTGTTTTAAAGGAAAATTACTACCTGCATAATGAACCATCAATCACAAGTTCAAAAATCATAATTTGGGGGTTAGAAATTCTGAAAATATTCTCTACTTAACCCATAAGGGAACAACAGTAAAGTATGTGTTATAATGATACAAACAATGAATTTATTAAAAAATAAAATAAAAGATGCAAGCTAATATCCAACTCAAGGCAGACCTTGGCCAATTCATTTCAACTCCATCTCAATTTATTTTGCTATAAAAGAAGACAAGAGAAATGTGCTCTGCCTTCTGCAGAGTTGTGGAGGCCACATCAAGGAGTGTGTAGACTGCTTAAATATACTAGAGATGAAAGGTACTGTTGTTAAATAGCATACCGGAACTCAATATAATTCTGGAGTAATCTATAATAATTATGTAATCAATATTTTCTATTGACTAATCAACTTTTGTTGGTTTTTTAAACAACAGTGTGATAAAACAGAATAAAACATTTTTAAGATACACTGATAACTAGTTTATAGATAAAGGTCTTGTTAAACACATTTGTATGAGAGCTATAACTGTTGTTTTCATTATGTGTCTCTCATGTCATACTGAATGAATCAATTCTGAAGTCTAATTCATTCCAGAGGAACAGGAGTATATACTGCTATTGCACGAAAAATATAATTAATCATACAAACCAAGATTCTTTTGATAGTGAAAGAAAGAATAAAATATAATTATGATTATATTTTAAAATATTTACTTGAATTATTAATTATTAATTCAAATATTATTTGAATTATTAATAATTATTTTATTATGTTGGTGTACTTATGAAATATTTCTATTTGAAATTATTTTTAAGTTTAATTTTAAAAATTGTAAGATTGTATATTCATATATTTATATTAAAGTATAATTTATACTGATTCATTATTGGCACATAAACCTGCATCTTAATCATTTTCTTATGCACAAATGTCTCTTATACTATACGGATAATCTTGAAACATTTTTTTCTAATACAGTCTTATTGCTATTATTTTTATATATGTTATTAGTCTATACATGGCCTGAATTTTTAAATAAAACCGAAAGCAGTATTCTTTAATCCTTAAATGCGGGACTAATTGACTCTTCTTTGTAGATCATATTTTAATTTAAATACTCCTAATATAGATATTGACATACTTGTGAGAGAGAATTAAGGATAGGCAGTTAGTGTAGAATAGGTGATGGGGTTGGATTGAGAAAATGGAGGCCAATTTGAGTCCGGGAAAGGGTAAGGGAAAACAGCTCATGGGAGATTGGAATGTTCATGTCTCCAGAGCCCTTTGATACTAACCCTTCCCCAGAGGTTGTTAATTAAGCAAATCAGGAGGAGACAGAACGCCCCTGGGCTGCTGAGCCCTTCCTACTTAGTACTCCTCCTTGGCCCATCCAGCCCACCTGCTCTCCAGCTGGCCATTCCACCAACACCTCCCAGTCACTATGCAGGATGAAAGGAAATGAACAAGGGAGAAGAATGCAGGAGAACAAGGGAAACTTAAGACGTATAAAAGGTACACGACTTCCTCCTACCACAGATTCTGCCTTGTCTGTTCACTATCCTTTAATGAAGCTTCTTACTTTGTGCTTGCTTGCCTTGTGCTTCTCTGGTGTTATACATCAACCTTGAAGAAAAAGGAAGAGTAGGTAACTGGTAACCGGCGGTATCCCTTGGTAAGCTTGGGAAAGATTCTACCAAATGGAGGATATCTCAAGCCCAAGTTTTTCATTTTAAAAAATATGTAAATATATCAGCTTTATTTCTTTTGTTTGTTTGTTTAAGGTATTCTGTTTTTCTCCCATTGTTGAATTCATACCTTAATGGGCTATTGGGAAATGGTAGAAACTTTAGGAGTCTGGGCTCAGTTAGAAGAAGGATGTCACTGGACAAACCTTTGGAGATTATGATTTGTCTGAGCTTCTTCCTTCCTTTCTGCTTCCTGGCCACCCTTAAGTGAGAAGCTCTGTTGTACCACATGCTTCCTGCCGTGATGTTCTCCCTCCTCATAGGCCCAGAAACAATCACTCTTCAAATTTAACGTTTCATTTTGATATCACAAATTTTATTTTGTACCAGGCAATGATTTTAAACTTATTTTCAGTAGAGTTTATGCTTTAGATGAGTCTTTTTCTTAAGTTTTAAATTTATTCATTTTTTTCTGTGTATCTTTACTTTTACTGTATTCACTTATGGTTTCTGCTTCTATTTTCACCTGGAGAAAGTTTTATAAATAAATTATCTGCTGATATTTTTGTAGTATTCTTTATCCTTTTTTCATGTAAGAAAGAATTTACCAGGAAGTTTGGTATAGTGTGTGAGGTCTCTATTTTACTTCTTAAAAATTATCAGCTAAATATTTCACTGTGGATATATTTATCATTTACTTTCAGATATATTATTGTATATTAATTTTATGATCATATATATTTTTGTTCTATTGTAGCTTATTGATTTGTTTGCATATGACTGTGATCACAATGTGTAGTTTTCACCACTGGATATTCTCTAAACCACCTGAGTTAAGTCTGAAATAATACTAAGATTTTGAAGGGGAGATATAAAAAAGTTATTTCCAAAGGTGTGATTAGAGGAATCTTCTAGTGATATGGACAAGACAGCTATTAATGTGAGATCAGTTGACTCCTTAAGTGGGGGTTATTGAGAGGGTGGTAGAATTGAATGCATACTTTATTTAGTTACTAGTTAAATTTACATTTTGTAGTCATAATCCTGAATAGATCATTCATATATTAGAGCTTGAAGGTTAAGGTAAGGTGAAATGAATCCAATCATTGCCCAGGAAATTTTATATCTAATTTTATGTTGTAGTTAGGTAATAAGTAATCAAACAGAAAATTCCAAGTGGGAGAGAAGGAGCTAATTCTGAACTTTAATTAAAGTAAAACCTCAAAAATTAAAAATTGACTGTGCTAAGATTTAGTATAGTTTTAAAAAGGGCCATGTCTTTAGCTCAAGATAACATGTGAGCAAGCAGGATTACCCACTAAAACTAATCTCATGTTTCCTTTATATGAAAGCAAATCCTAAATCAATTCTGTTTTAAAAGAATTGATCTGAGATCAGGATTAAATATAAATGCTGAATCAACATTCAAGATAACAAACTATATTGGAGACCTTCCTAATGCAGATTGACAGTCAGTAAATGAATGTGACATGATTGATCCTAGTACTTGTTCCAAGAATTATTCATTGATGACAAAAGAACATCCACAGAAGAATTCTTTCTCCTTTTCCTTCTATCTTAAAATTATTTCTACTGTTCTAAAATTTATGTTTTCTAAAGGTTCCATTTTTTTTTAATCTAAGTACAATTCCTAGAATCCTGAAAGTTTAGAGAAATCTGTAAATTTAATTATCCGAAAAAAAAATTTCCTGGGAAGTAAGCAAACTAGAAATGATTAATGTTAGAGAATATTATTTTGGAGATATCCTCTTAATGATTTTATAGGGTAATATTGGAAAATTTTTCTTTCAAATCTGAAGTTTAAAATAGTTTTATGTTTATAATTTATTCTCTCTTTCTCTCTCTCTCTCTCTCTCTCTCTCTCTCTCTCTCTCCCTCTCCCTCTACCAGGGATGATTGAACCCAGGACTACTCAACCACTGAGCCACATCCCCAGTGTTTTTAATATTTTAATTTGAGACAGGGCTTTGCTCATTTGATTAGGACCTAAACTAAACTGCTGAGACTGGCCTTGAAATTTTGATCTTCCTGCCTCAGCCTCAGGAGCTACTGTAATTACAGGTATGTCTCACTGCTGGGCTCTTATTGCCTTTTAAGACTAACACTTTTATTTTTGGTTCCACTGCTACTCATTTACAATTTCCCTATCTTCAAGCAAGTATAATTTTAATTGTGTTTCCAGAATGCACTTGTTTCCCAAATAACATTGATAGTTCTATAGAACTTTTCATTTCAGCTCTTCAGTGATCTCTGACCTTGCAAAGGGAGTTTCCCAAATAACACTCATAATTCTATAGAACTTTTCATTTTCGCTCCTCAGCGATCTCTGACCTTGCCTTTATTAAGTCAGCAATCTGTGTACCTTGACTGATATGCAGATTGCTGACTTAATAAATAGAGCAGGCCTCCTTCCACCCACTCATTTGAAGCTGAATTTATGTCTTATACAGACTCTTGACATTCAGGCTTACTGGTGTTTGCCAGTCTGAACTTGGGCTTGCCTTGTTCCCTCTGTGGTGTAAGGTCATCTTATTCCTTTAAAATTGGTTTTGTGTAGGCCCAAACTTGTATTGGAAAGGTAAACATCCTACAATGTTTTATATTGTGGTGTTCTATTTCAAAGAAAGGATCTCATATCTAGTTAAAAATAATCTTATTTCTTTTCCTCTTTTCTCTCTTTCAATTTCTTTGTGGGTTTTCAATATGAAAGACTAATGTTTCTACTAGGCTACTTCTTCCATAGGATTAGAAGTGTTACCAAAAACTCAGTCCTTGTTCCCAATGCCAATCCAATAATGAGGACATGGTTTTGAGAAAAAGGGTAAAGATGTTTTATTACTTTGTGAGCAAAGGAGAATCAGAGGTGACTCTTCTCCAAGGCTGGGATTCTGTCCATCCAGGGGAGCAGGCTCTACTTAGAGAGGTGAATCAAAGGCTATATTCCATGTGTGTTCTCTGTCAGAATTTTAATTTACTTGTTAATTTGGAAGATGGTCATTTCTGAGCTCTTCTGTTATATCCGAAAAGTCTGACTTACTTTCTTCCTGTTTTGAGTGTGCACAAGGACAGATAACTCCTGCAGGTGATGGGGAAGAAAGGTTTCCCCCAGATTAGGGAGGGGCGAGATGAGGGAGGAGGAGGGAGAGAGAAAGAGAAAGAACATGGCTTTCTAATAAAAAGTTTCAGTGGCAGAGTAGCAAGGGATATATTCAAAGCATAGAATGGATCACTGTTACAGAAACTTACATTCTGACACCTTCTAGATGTAAGTTTGGAAGTCTATTTTTGTCTGCCTTTCCCAAGTAATGCAATCCTAAGACTGAAATGATTTTCATGCTGGGTACTTTTTCTCTGTATATAGAAGATCTCTTTGATTTGTATAGTCAGTAGTATAGAATCATTTTATCATTAATAAATTTTAAGAATACCTGACCATGGCCAATTTTTAATCCAATATTTTCCAATCTTATTTTTATTGGTATTAATTCACTGGAATTTTACTGTTAATACCAATTGCACCAATTATTAGTACCATTAATACCAATGCTTGGCTATTCCTTTCTTCGACTCCATCATTTCATTTCTCAGTTAGTTCTTGATGTAATGGGATGTTACATTGTCACTAATAAATTACCACTAATAAATCCCAATATGAAAAAAATAACCCTCAATCTCACAGATTTATAGCCTTATAACCATGTTAACATATTTTCTTTCTTAACCTATTATTTGAGATGACTATAATTGAACATGTTAATACAAAAATGCATATATTATATTCTATTCCTTCAATTTTCAAAATGTGTATGGAGATATTCATTACCTCAATGTAGCTTAAAAATTGTAGAGTGACCAATCTTCAGCTTTTCTGATAGGAGGAAGAAGAATTGAAAGACATAAGATATGTAAAGAAAAAACAAATAAAAATAAATCAATTTATAGAAGATATAATATATTGAAAAATTTTTCAGGATTTTATTTACAAATTTGGTTTGAACTGAATCTATGCTGTTAGATTCCTTATATCTGTACCCAATTTCTCTACTTAAGTAAAGTATAAATACCTTGAAACAAATATGGAATTATAGAAATAATTCTGCTCATACCAGATACTGTCTTGTTAACAAATTCCCAAGCTCTTACCTTCTTGTCTGCATCTACTATAGATGAATTGTTTAATATTTTCCTCCCTAGCTCTGCTAGAAGCAGTACATTGTACAAGTCAAAATCTACTTGGGACTTCTATGAAACTTTTAAAAGTTAAAGTAAAAATAGCAAACATGAAATCTAACTTCTTAACAAAAATTTAAGTTCACAAAACAATATAAAAACTGTAAGCACGCTTGTAATCCCAACTGCTGGGAGGCTGAGAGAGGAGGATCCTGAGTTTAAAGCCAGTTCAGCAAAGGTGAGGCACTAAGCAACTTATTGAGACCCTGTCTCTAAATAAAAATACAAATTAGGGTTGGGGATGTGGCTCAGTGATTGAGTGCCCCTGAGTTCAATCCTGTTACCCGCCACCCCGACTCCTCACCTCTGCAAAAAAAGAAAACTGTGCACACAATGTTGTACAGAAGATATCTATAACTTATTCATCTTTTGTAACTAATATTTTATATTCAGTGGATATCCACTTCCCATTTTCTGTTTCTCCATCCCTTGGAAACTATTCAAATGATTAGTAGTTGCAGTTATAAAGTACTAATGATTCTTTCTGTATCTATAAGCTTGACTATTTCAGTTACCTCATATATGTGGTTTCATGCAGTATTTGCATTTTATTACTTCACAAGCACAATTTCCTTAAAGTTTATTCATGTTGAAGAATATGGCAGGATTTCCTTTGTTATGGATGAGTACTTTTCCTTGGTATGTGTTTATGTGTATGTGTATTTCTTAAATCACCCTGGACAGTCTGGAGTTCTCACATCTGAGAAATGCTGCAATGCCCATGAAAATGGAGCTACCTCATAATGATGACTTGGTTTGAACTGAATCTATGCTGTTGGATTCCTTATATCTGTACCCAATTTCTCTACTTAAGTTAGGTATAAATACCTTGAAACAAATATGGAATTACAGAAATAATTCTGCTCATGCCAGATACTGTCTTGTTAACAATCTAAATATCCACAAGTGAGAGTCCTAGATAATAAAGTAATTGTGTTGTTAATTGTTTTGAGAAAACTCCAATGATTACTGGTTCCACTGGTTTAAATTACCACCAACAATAGACAAGGGTTCCAGTTTCTCAACACTTTCTGTTACTTTTCTGTTACCAATGAGTTTTTCTTTTTTATTCTTTTGTTTATTTATTTGCTTATTGTTACTGGGGATTAAACCCAGGAGTGCTTAACAACTGAGCTACATCTCCAGCTCCTCTTTCTTTCTTTCTTTCTTTCTTTCTTTTTTTTTTTTTCCTAAATTTTGAGACAGTCTCACTAAGTTGCTTAGGGCCTCACTAAGTTGCTGGTACGGCCTTGAAACTTGTCATACTCCTACATTATCCTACCAAGTCATTAAGACTACAAGCCTGTGCCTCATGTTTAGTGATTCTATTTTTTTTATGACCAAAGCCATTTTATTTTTTCCTACATAAATTTAAAATACTTTAATGGAAAACACTGAGTACCCATCATGTCACCCTGAATGCCACAGCACCTCGGCTTCTACACACATGGCAGCCGGGTCAAGGCCCAGCCAGCAGCATACACTTCTTCATGGTCCTTCAGTAGTTTTGCATGTATAGAATCTCCTGTTTTGCTTTAGCAAACAGCAACATGATTTAAAACTCTCACATTTCCTGTATGACACCTAAAATCCAGTCCTATATTTATTAATAGAGTTAGAAAAATAAAAGTCTTAAAAATTGCATAGAATGAGTTCATGTATTAATCACATAATCTCTTTAACATAAGATTATTTTTAAGACTCGTTTACATAACAACCTAGGGTTTAATTTGAAAGACTTGACTTGAAATCTAGTGAGATCTTTAGGTCAATGTACATGTATGTCATTTACCTGACTTAATTTTTATTGGCTGGGGAGAGTTAATTCCCACTGTCCACTGGATGAATGACTTAAATAAGATTCTTTTTCTTTCTTTCTTTTCTTTTTTTTCTCTAACTAGTGACCATCCTAAAATGGATGAGAAGATACCTTGTGTTTTTAATTGGCATTTCCCTTTTATTGGTCATACTAGGCATATTTTCAAATGATTTTGGGCAATTTCTATGCCCTTTTTGAAGAAATGTTTATTCAAGTCCTTTGTTGATTATTTGATTTTTGTTATAGTAATACGTCACATACTTCTGATATAACACTTTGTCAAATAGACAGTTTGCAAGTATTTTTTTTCTCATTTTTTTTGTTGTTGTTATTGTTCCTACAGAGCTTTTCACTTTGCTATAGTCTTACTTATGTATTTTTACCTCATGTACTTTTGATGTTGCAGTCAAGAAATCATTTCCAAGACCAGTGTCATAAGAGTTGTACCCTGTGTTTTTGTGTAGGAATTTTCCATTTCCATTTCTGAAGATTAAGTTTTTGGTATATTTTTAGGTGAAAATCTAATTCCATTGCATGTTTAAGTTGTTTTCCCAACACTTTTGTTGAAGAGACTATGCTCTTTCCATTTTGTTCTTGGCATTGTTGTTGAAGATCTGTTGTACATGTATGGGTAGGTTATTTCTGAGCTCTCTATTCTGTTTTCTTAGATTATTTATCAGTCTTTTGGGCAACACCATGTTGTCTTCTTAAATACAGTTATGAAACATGTTTTGAAATCAGGAAGTGTAATGTTCTCCAACTGTACCTTTGTTGTACACTTACAATTTGTTTAAGAAAAAAAGAAAGAAATAGGGGAGCCTAATATGTTGAAAGCTGATTTCCAATATAATAATACTCAAAGGTAGGTCCTTCAGGAGGTGAATAGGTTGTGAGGGTGGAACGTTTATAAATGGGATTAGTGCCCTCATAAAAGTGACACAAAGGAGCTTCCTGTCCCTTCCAGTCAGTATGTGAGGACACAGCAAGAAGATGCCTACATATTAACTAGGAATTGGGTCCTCACAAGACCAAGTCTCCCAGTACTTTGATTTAGGACTTTCCAGCCTTAATAACTATGGGAAATATATTACTTGTTTGTAAGTCATGCAATAGTTTGTGCGAAGACATGGGGAAAAGATAGTAACAAATACCCCCAAAATATGAAAGAAGTTTTGGACCTGGGTAATAGGTACAGGCTGGAAGATTATTGAAGTGTGTGCCAGAATATAACCTACATTTCCGTGAATTGATCTTTAATGATGATTCTGGTATGAACTTGAAAAGAAAAAAGGAATGATATAAATAAAGCCTTAAACTTAATAGGAAAGCCTATTCTTGTTTTAAAATGACATAAAATTGAGTTGAACTGTGTTCCTGTTCTTGTATTTTGTGGAAGGTAGAACTTGTTATTTAAGTGAAATTATTTCTAAGCAAGTGCATCTTGGCTTTTTCTGTTTATGGTGAAATGTGAGAATAGAAATATCACTTAAAGACAGAATCATTAAAAAAATTAAAAAGGAAGCAGAACTTAAAGATTTGGAATGTTCTCAGCCTGTCCATATTGAAAAAAAAAATGAGAAAGGCAGTTTGGGAGAGAACACTAAGGGTGTGGCCACGCCACTGTTTGAGTAAAGGATTTGTATAGAGCAGTTATCTCAGCAAAAGCCAGGTGATATTCTTCATTATAATCAAAGAATGATCCTAAAGGTAATGCACATATCAACAGAACTGCCCATCCCATTACAGTGTACAAGGATCCAGGTGGCAGAGTAGTTTCAAAGGAGAAGCTGAGGGCATCAATTGAACCTCAGTCTACACTAACTCATGCCTGCTGATATCATGGGCTCCATCCTTTGCTCTCTAGCTCCATGTTTCATTGATGCCCTGGTGAAACTCTGGCAGGGCCCAGTATATCACAGGTCCTAATGAATGTCCCTCAAAAAGCAACATAAACTTTGTCAGTGACCATGCAGTGATGCGTTTTCCAGTTGAAAAAAACTATACCATGTAATGTACTCAGCAGAGCAGTAGCTACTGGCATGTCTGCCTCCATCTAAAAAATATGGTACAATGGCTAAGAACCCCTGTGAGAGTGATGCCCAGTGCAATCATGGGAGTGGGGCTTTCTGGAGCTGTGGATGCAGAAATACCTGGAGCCTTGGGGGCCCAATGTTTCCCGAATAGCTGTGGGGACAGCAATACCATTTTACTGAGGCAGTAACCTAGTTCTAGTATATCAGAGAAAAGAGAATAGGGTAAAAGAAGATTATTCTCAATCTTTTAGGCTTAATTTTTGCCTCATTTGATTTTGAACTTACCTGGGACCTGTTGTTCCTTTCTTCCTATTTTTTGCCTATGGAATGTGAATGTCTATACTCTGTCTTGCTAATGTAACTTGGAAGTAAACAATTTGTATTTGCAAATTGACAATTGGAAGAGAAAACTCCTCAAGAGGTCTCTTACCTTGAATTTGACCCATATCTTTAGAGTTCATGATGCAATGATTTAAGACTTTTGATGCTAGTGAAACAGAATAAATATATTTTCACATAAGGACCAGCAATAGAACACTATAGAAGGAAAGTTTGTGTTCTCCCAAAATGCAAATGTTGTAACTTGATTACCAATAACAGAGCTCCCATGAATAAAATTAATGCCCTTTCAAAAATGCACCCAAAGTCCTTTGTGATATTGTCTGCCATCTTTGAAACTGGAAGCAGCTCCTCAGGAGACTCAGGCACTGAAGCTGACAGCACTAGCTTCCAGAAATGTGAGAAATAAATTCCTGTTTACAAACCACTGCATCTACATACTTTTTAAATATAACAACATAAACAGACTATGACATTCTTCTTAAGATGGATTTGTATTTTGGTCTTATATGAATTTAAAGATTTTTTTTCTATTTCTATAAAAATGGCCATTGAAATTTTAATTGGGATTTCATTGAATGTGTGAATTATGTTTGTCAGCATTGATTTTGTTGAGATTCTTGCACTCATGCTAATTGAAGACCTGTAGTTTTATATCCTTCTAGTGTCTTTTTCTTTGATAACGGAATTATGTTGGTCTCATAAAATAAGTTTGGAAGTGCTTTCTCTCCTTCAGGTTTTTTTTGGAAAAGTTTGAGAAATATTGACTTTAATTCTTATATAGATGTTTAGTAGAATTTGCCAGTCAATTCTTGGGCTTTTCTTTTAGAAGTTTTTCAATACTAATTCAATCCCTTACTGTATGTGTGTGTGTGTGTGTGTATGCATAAATATACACATATTCCACTCCCCCCATACTTCAGTCTTGATAGCAGTTTGTTTTTAGAGATTTGTCCATTTTTTCTAGGTTATCCAATGTGTTGTTGTGTAGTTGATCATAATGGTCTCATGATCTTTTTGGTTTATGTGGCTTTAGATACAAGGACACCACTTTCATTTCTTACTTTACTTATTTAGAATTTATCTTTTCTTGTAAAGCAGATGCAGATGTGATGAATTTTCTGTTCTTGATTATCTAAAGAAGTCTCTTCTGCTTCTTTTGCTGGGTATACTATTCTTGGTTGACTGTCTTCACTAGCATTTTTAATATGTCATCTCATTCATTTCTGTCTTACCAGGTTTATCTTTATGAGGCAATTTTTCTCTTGCTATTTTGAAAATCTCTTTGGTTTGAATTTTGACAATGTGATTATTAGATATCTTGGATGTCTATTTTATTTTCAAGATTTTGGAGGTATTATTTCTCCCATAATTGTTCCAATTGATGGTACAAATGAGTCTTAAAATATCCTTCCTCTCTTTCATTGTTTTCCTTTTTGTTCCTCAGCTGAGTAGTTTTCAATTACCTGTCTTTGAGTTTGTTGATTTTCTTCTGCTTGATAATATCTGTTGTTGAACCTCTCCTGTTACTGTTTTCTTGGTTACAGATTTCTGATTGCTATTATTTTTTTCATCTCTGCTAACATTATCACTTTGTTCCTCTATTAGTAATCCTGACCTCATTGAGTATCTTTTTGATAGTTATTTGAATTTTCTTCCAGATAAATCATTCATCTACATTTCATGTCAGTTGTTGGAGATTTGGCTTCTTCCATTGTTTAGGGTGAGTTTTCCTGTTTTTTCATTGTCCTTGACCCTTTGTGTTGGTATTTGCTTATTAGAGACATTAGAAGAAATGTCCATCTTTCCTAGACTTCATAGATTTTTATAATACAAAAGAAATCCTTTGCCAATCAGTTCACCCAGAATTTCTGGTGACCTCTAAAATCTTCTTTGTGAATGCTTCTTCTCTGGACTGATGTTTTAAATTCTCAAAGGAATTTTACTATATCTTTTTCAGTTGTTTATGAATCTTGTTCCCTCTGGTGTCCATTGGCTGTACCATTAGTTTGGTCATGTAAGTTATGAGTTAATTCAAAGCCTTTGTAGTTGTTCTCAATGATCCTTAGGCATCTAAAGTATATGGGATCCATAGATTAAGACCAAAACAGATGAGATAAATACTAGTCCTTTGGAAAGCCCCCACAAATTTGAAATATTGGATGACTTGTGCCCCAGTTTCCCTTTAATTGTGTAGTGATTTGTGAGTCTTTGCACATTTACTGTTCATTGACTCAGGTAGGAGTTGTGTCAAATGAGTGCCTACATGGTACTTTAAACCACAATCTCTGTTATCACTCAATAGTGATATCCTTCCTGTCAGCACTTAGATTTAGAGAAAGTATAAATCAGTTCCTAGAGAAGCTCTAGAAAAGTCAGAATGTTGGACATATAGCCCAGTTCTTTCCTTTAGTCCTGATAAAGAAGTTGGAACTGGGAATTCCTTCTCAATATTGTGGAGTTGTTCTTAACAGGGATTATGGTGAGAATGGGTATCAAATTCTCTTACTAGCTTTCATGTGTCTGGTTTATTACTTGCGTAAGATGAAGAAACCTCTCAATTTATTTCTAGATTACTTATAAAGGGAATTGTTCTATGTACCGATGTTTAAATAGTTGTATACATTATGGGAAGGAGAGTAGAGAGTTTCCTATTTTTGCCATCTTTCTGGTGTCATCTCTATAGGAATATTTTGCATTTCTCATCATAATTACTGAGAGATCTGGCAATAAGCATTCCCCTAGTTTTATTTCATTAAACCAAAATTGGTATAAAGAGCTATGGCAGCAATTGTATAGCATTCATTATAGATAGTTTAGAGAAATTTAACCATGTAAGTCTTAATGAAATTGAGATAGTTAATTGAGATGTATACTAGCAGATGTACTATTTGATTCTTCATTATGAGAAAAGAAGATATGTGTGTATCTTATGGCTTATAAGCATGAAATCTGAATAACTGATTTCTGATCTTAATTTCCTTACTCCTAATAACATAATTCAGAAATGTTTGTTGTATAAACTACAGAAATATTGAAAACAAAAGCATGAAGAACACACTTAATCCACAGAGAACCATGCAGTCTTCCTATATTTTACATTTCCTAGCTCTGAGATTAATGAGAAGCATGACATATAGGTTCTTGGTTTTCAGCATGTATCAAAACAGGACCGTTACCCCAGTGATTTTGCCAGAGCAATGATTTTTACCCTAAGGTACATGTAGTAAATTCTGGAGACATTTTTGGTTGTCACAACTTAGAGTTTTGTAAGTTAATAGCATATAGTAGTTGATAGCCAGAGATACTGCTAAACATCTTATAATGCACAAAACAGCATCTACAACAAGAATTATCTAGTCCCAAATGTTTATAGCATTGAAGTTGAGAAACCATGCTTTAGCCTAATGACAATAAATCTTGGACTGAAGGGGAGAAACTGAAATTTCACAAGTTCTAATGTGACTTCCACTAAGATTTGTCATCTGCAAATGCCATGTCTGCATTTAGGCAGCTGGTAAACTTTAATCTCTGTTACTGGCTACTGCTATTGACCTGTTTGCTATGTAACTTTCAAATACTGGTTGCATTCTGCATCTTTTATCTAAATAAACTTCTGCTTTGCAAGGATTTTTTTCTGTGTCTAGTCATCATGTGAATCTGAAACTAGTATTAATGCTTTTCAATATGGTGAAAATTGGTGTCCACAGTGAAATTTAGACCCTGTCCCTGAGTCAATTATAGTTAAATGAGAAGAGATACAAGGTAAAAAAAATGGAACCAAAAAAATATATTTTAAAATCCATATGGTTTGTGAACCATTCAGAGTCTGAGATGCAAAATCATAGAATGTGTAATGTGAGCAGGAATATTTTTCAGTATAAAGCCTATAATGCCTCAAGATAATAAATAAAAAGAGTATTATAATAGAAAGAAAAAACAAACAAAAATTTACAATTTTCTGACTACTCTTATCTGCTCTAGAGGAAAAACATTTAACATCAAAAAAGGCATTGATACAGCTCTCTTTATAGTCCATAAAATTTATGCATTCTGTAATTTACGGCGTGATATTCCTAGACACTGTGATAAGGGACCATTAATGAATAACTTTTAGTTTATTTATTTATTTGTGTGTGTGTGTGTGTGTGTGTGAAGTATATAGAAGCATATGAGTTTGCAGTGATGAAAGAGGAAGTGTTGATAGTATAAATATTTTAACATGACTTTATTTGGGAGAAATGTGGTTATTATTCAAGTATCTAAAGCTATTATGACTATTATGAGTACATGGAATACACTGGCATATTCCAGAAACTAGAGTTGAGAATGCATATTTTACAGTATTAGGAAACTCTGTATTTTACAAAGCCAAGAACTGTGGTAAAAGTTAATCGATTCAGGATCCCTAAACAATAAGATGATATTATATTTTTATTTTAATATATGGTTTCTTGGAAACTACTCTTGTATAATAATGTCAATTGACTGATAGGAAAGGTATACAGGAGCTGCAAATTTAAGGATTTTCCTATTATTTATGCTGCCAGTCTTTGGGATGGACCAACATAAAGTATTTTCTGTGAGCTGAAGGAGAAACTGAGGCAATTATTTGCCTTTTTTGTATCAATCACTAAGGATGGTCATGGGAGAAAAGAGAAAGATAAATTACTCTTTTGAATGCAAAGAAAGAGCTTCTGCCAGAAACTCAAAATGTATACCACAGTTGTCATTACCAATCTTCATAATCTTATGACTCATGATGTTATATATGTCAGCTACGAAAACATTTTCTGACAGGAGCTTTTGGCACAACTCAGAAGCTGAGCCTCAGTGCCAATTTTGGTCTTTAAAAGCAATTAATATCTGATAAAGCTACTCTGCTCATGATTCCATTTTATAATTAAAAACCTTCTACTGGGCAGAGGTTAAAAATGCAATCACTACTGAAGAACATCAATTCCCTTCAAGATCTGTGATTTTAATAATATTCTGGATGATATAAAAAATTTGAATATGAACTCAGTAAATTTATTGATTAAATATAACTGGAAAATGCAAAATTATGTAAATCAGAACCATATTAACAGAATTAATTTTATCTATGAAAACATCACAAATTTTATATAATTTGTATATAGAATACAGAATACTATATCCTATACATATTATATTCCACTTTTTTATGTTTACAGTGTATGTTATATCTATTCACTGGATTATTGGAAAGAATTTCACTGATATTATAACTTATTTTAAATAATTCTGAATGTGTTTCTTAAAAAAATCTTATTTAACTGCAAATTGTCAAATTAATTTAAAACTCATAAAATTATTACCTAATATGTATCAATAATTTACAATCACCAATGGTCCAAGTACTGACCATGTCTGATCCAGGATCCACACAAAACCATGAATTGAGTTACTGATTTCTTAATGTGTACTTGGACAAAGAATTGTAAATGATAAGAGGTCGAATTCCTAGGAAGTCATATTTATTTTATTTTATTAGAGAAAGCTGTATTTATGTGCAACAATTTCTATAATTAAGAGTTATGGTAGTTTCTTTTTCAATGTGTATTATTATAATTTTTCATGAGCAAAATACTAGTCCCCAATGCATGATCCCAAGTATTGGACAGATAGTAACTCTTGTTCCATACATAAAATAAACACTTTGCAAAAATATTTGAAAAGTATCCATAAGTACCAAAGCTACTTTTTTAAAAAAAAATATTTTTCAGCTGTAGAAAGACACAATACCTTTATTTTTATGTGGTGCTGAGGATCAAACCCAATGCCTCACATGTGCCAGGAAAGTGCTCTAACACTGAGCCACAATCCCAGCCCCCCTCCAGCCAACGCTACTCTTGACCCTGGAAAAAATACAGACATACCAGTGTTTCTGAGTAAGTAATCTGTACCCCAGATGAATCAAAGGCATCAACACCATGCTGTGAAAAAAATGTATGATCAATTAACCAGCATTTGGTTGATAAGATTTAAATGAGATCTGTATGTTTTATATGCTCAAAGAGTATTGAATCAGTTAGAATTGGCTTCTGTAAATGAGGGATACAACAAACAAAAATGTGTTTTTGGAAGAACATGAAATGCTTTACTTTCAATAATACATCCAGATGTGGAAGTCAGCTTTGCATTAAAAATAGGCTTTTCAAAGTTATGCAAGCCAAATCCTAAAATTCTTACCCTATTGAATGCACTTATATTTTAATTGGAGAGGGATTTCTAATTATCTTATGGTGTTATTCTATTTTTGTTACTAAAATAAGTAATAAAATCCTTGAGGACGCTAACTTTATAAAGAAAAGAAATTTATTTGGTTTATACTTTTGGAGCCTGAAATTTGAAAAAAACATGGTACAGGCTCTTTCAGGGGCTCCCTTGACTCTCCCACTCTGTGGGAGATGACTACAGCAGGAGCATATGTAATAGTGAGAGTAAAATAAAAAGTCAAGAAGACTGGGAAAGGCCAGGCTCAGGTTTTTATAACTCATGAGAACTAACTTGTTTTCCATAGGAAATAATTTAATCTATATTCAGGAAATTACCCTCAAATGTCAAAGTAAAAGTTCCTCAAACAGGGCTGTCAGGCTACTTCTTCAAGGTCCCACTTCCTCCCACATTGCTACATCAGAGCCCAAGATCTGAGCAGGTAACCTTTGGGAGAAAAACAGTATCCAAATATATTGATGATGACAGTGTCCAGGAACTTTCTTTTTAATCATATGTCAAAAGAGTCCCTAAGAGTCCCTAATGTAAAATATATGTGGTAGGACACTACTATAGTGTATGTCCTGGGATGTATTTTCTAAAGGCTAAGAAGGTATGATGTTAACACAATGTCTAATGGAAACTTGGTAAAGTGTGAATAAATATAATTGTACATATCCTTGAGAGACTTTCGCTTTTGATCATACACACATAAAGAGACGTAATTTACAAAATTTACATGGTCTCTACCT
Source organism: Marmota marmota marmota (assembly GCF_001458135.2). Taxonomy (NCBI): domain Eukaryota; kingdom Metazoa; phylum Chordata; class Mammalia; order Rodentia; family Sciuridae; genus Marmota; species Marmota marmota. The sequence continues at coordinate 49,249,267 of NW_026000108.1, read as the reverse complement.
TGATCCATGCACCACATGTATTCTACATTTCTTCATTTGGAGACTCATTTATAGCCATTGTTCAGTAAAGACATTCAGAATTCCTTTCTAAGTTCAGATTGTAGACATTATCTTTGCCACTACCATCATTCAATTACATATCATGTAGATGTAATGCCAACAGTGTTGTATTATACGTTACCTTCTTTTAATGTAAAATTAAATGTTTATAACAGACATCTTAGACATGATGCATTTATATCAGATTTAACCAGTAACTCTTATCAGATGATTTATATCAGACTCATATTGAAACTATCAATTTAATATTGTTCTCTGTCACCCAGTATTTACAAAAGTATTTACTCAATCAGTTTTTAAAACATCTTTAGTTAAAAACAAGCAAACAAACAAAAATTAAAAAATAAAACTTCTTTGTTCTACAACCAGGTTGGATTTTTCTATAATTTATCATCCCAAGAAAAATTACTCATTAATAATCACTTAATGTAGGACAATAGAAAGTATTGTGTCAGACAAAGTGGGTCCTTACATGATTTTATGTAATTTCTCTAAATTTTGATTTCAAGGTTACCTCTATGAGGTTTCATAGTGCTCGATTATAATGATTCAAAGATGAAATTGTAAGTTGGCACAACCATTCTGAGAATGGCAGTGCTAGGAAAGATAAAGGTTTTAGGACTAGAGCTTAAATCACTATCACTGGGACCAGTGTTTAATTAGTTTTAGATATCTTCTACTTAAGACTGATATATTAACTTGCTGGAGCTTTATTTTTCATTATCAAAGTCCTAGGTTGATTAACTTGTTCTATGATCTGTGTAATCAATTGTTTATCATGAATTGGACCAACAGCTGCTGAACACAGTTGGAAATAACCCTAGAGCAAAGGATGACATGATTTCAGGAAGAGGAAATCAAAATATAAGGAATCAAGCCAACTAAAATATAACTTATGCAAAGATGAGTCTAAAGGTGTCTCTGGTGTGCTATTTCTTATGTGTTAACAGGAAAGTCTTAGCCCTCAGGTCCTGAAGTAAAAACACTGACACAATGTAGGAAGGAAATTACATATGAGCATAATTGAAAGGTTAGAAATCCTGTTTTTATAATAAGCAGTTCAATTATGTTACCAAAAATTATGTTCTTCTGATTTTTGTTATTTTTCTTCTAACTTTATACATCTATGAATTTGTTATTTTTGTCCATTAAATACATTTTTTGTTTTATTTTTAAATCATGTTAAGAAATGTCTGTTCATAATAGATTTACAATTTATTAATCCTTCATAACTAAAATTGTGTTGTAACTCAGTAGTGTGAGCAGAACAACATTGCATTATATAGCAGAGAATATTTGTGTTATATTTATTTATTTATTTTTGATTAATTAATGTATTTCATTGTATTTGACACTAAATTAAATTAGTCAAAATATTAAAAATATTTTGACACTGAATTATAAAAATCAGAAGTTTTCAAAGAAAAGATGGAATGCAATGAAAGAAATGAATTAAATTGAATGTTTTTATGATAATTCAAATTTAAATTATTTTCTACTTTTCTTTCTGCTGAATGTTTTAATTATTTGAACAACTTGAATTGTTTCCTTTCACAGTACTTGATTTCTACAAAAATTTTTGCTAACCGGTTGCTTCCTCAGCATCTGCTTATGTAGACCTTTAATGTGTGACAATACCCTATATGTAAATCAGAATTAATATGATAGCATTGTCTTTTAATCAGTGTTAGTCTTATTATTTGAGTCTATTCCATTTTTCTTTCTTGATACAATTTTAATGACTTGGAGAGAGTATAAAATTACTTTATATAAAATGACTGATCTTATTAGCTTTAGCAGCTTCATTTAAGAGAATTAATAATATGTATTCCTAAACAGCTCATTGACTATCTCCATGATAACAAATCCTATTTGCATCAGAAATAAGAGAATGAGATCAGAAGCAACCTGTTTTCGGACTTTCTTAGATTTGCTTTGATATATTTCTATCTCTCGAATTTATTTATTATTTTTTGTGTGTGAGGAAAGGGGAAAAATTATATTAGAACTATTTAAAAAATATTACAGAAAATTTTTGATTTTTTTAAATTTCAATGCCAGTTTCCACCAGAGTTTTGTAATCAATTAAATCATTGTTAATATTAAGCATGTATGAATTCACCACTGTATTCAAAAATGAAATTTATTACATATATTTTATTGCAGTTATATTTTAAGTTTCAGATATAATTCCATTTTGTTTTAAATAAACAACTGTGATTCAAACATAAGAAAACACTAATGTAATCAACCTTTGACATATCTTTAAGTATTTATTGAGATTCATTTTAAGAAAGATATTCTGATATATACAGAAGATGCAAAGATAATTGACAAATTAAGTCCTTCAAAGGGTTTACAACATATTAAGAGACATAGACATATCAATGTACATACTCTGTATAGTATTAATAAATGCTGACAAAGGAAATACAATAAAAATAATCATATGTACTCTAAGGAAGACAAAATCAAACTTGAATATAAGTGGAGAATGGAATGGAAAGAGATCAGGGAATGAAAACACACACACACACACACACACACACACTCACACACACACTTACCATCACCACCACAGATTCCTTCCATCCTCCCATACTGTAAAATTACCTAACTATATTCCAGTTTTAGGCAATATTATGATGTGTTTTTAATATAATTTTTGACTCTGTAAATACTAATTCAGGCAGAGATGCATAGTGTATGGGTCAACTTTCTTTTGTTATTTTACAGTGTTTTGCTGTCCCTAAAGTTATTTCATGTGTTTCATATTTTTTACCTACTTATCACATTTCTTGCTCAGTTCTTGGCTAGGTCATTTTTTGAGTTGTCCCCCTTCATCCTTGGAGCTTTTCATCATTCTCTCCAGTCAGCACTAGTGCTTTCTAGTAATTTCCATCCTTACTTTATTCTTACATTTATTTCCTCATCATCCTCAGAAATCCCTTATCTCCATCATGGCTATACGCAAAATTATGGATTCCAAATTTCATTTTTTAAACCTTTTTTTGATTCTTTTCTTTTTATAGTTATATTCTCTAGTGATGTAGCTTCTTAGGAAAAGATAAGTTTTAAAGTTTAGAATCTGCAAATAGAATTATTCTATTTAATGCCTTGATTGCTATTGAACTGGGAATAGAAATACTTGTCTTTCAAACTTTTAAGTCATTGCTCCATAGTTTTTGCTTTTCCATTATTCACATTCTGAGTTCTGGCACTCTTTCTTGCTATTTGTCACATCATTATCCTCTGAGGATCTTTCAAGTTTTATGCATTAATTTGAGTACTCTAAACATTCATGAAAATGTGTCCTGATTAAGAAGATTTTTCATTATTTTTCATAGCTTCTGAGTAATTGTTTGAGGTAAAATTCTTATATTATTTATTTAACTATTGCTTTCTCTCTTTTTTCTATGTTCTTAATGCATATGACCCATTATCCTGAATATAAGACACACATAAAGACCTATAAGATACCCTAGAATGCCTTTAAAGTTGCTCCATGTAAGTTTTTATAGGTCTCCTATGTATAAGAACTGGTACATAATTTCTGGGTTTCTTATTGATATTGGATCCTCTATATTATAAGTGATATTTTATAATATGTATTCTTTTTTCTGCCTTTAGAATAATTTCCTATGCCATATATTTACTAATTCTTTTATTTCTTTGAACCCAAACATTTATTTCTGTGAAATGTTTCTTGCTCTCTGAATATTTATTCTTTATAACATCCTAGTATATTTCTCAACTAAGATCTCCTTTTATCTCTGGATAATTCTCTAAGCCTTTTTTTCCCCTGACCTCCTTGATCATCTCTCTCTACGTTCAGTTCAGTTTTGTTTCTATTGATATTAGTGCCTTGTGTTAGAGACTTTTCTCAAGTGACCACTATTCTTAAGACCTGCAGATAACAAGACATAGCTTGGTCTTATGAACATGTGACTCCCCTGTGGAGGATATGACCTAGCCAGTCCTAAAGCCTCAGTCCTGCTTTATTCCCTTTATTGAAGAAATATGTATCTCTGGAGAAAATGTCAATGCTTTGGTCTAATCTTTTTGCTAACATGAACAATGAATAAACTATTAATCTTTGTTAGGAATAAGAAACTCTTACTAGGAAATTTTCTTAGCGGTATGTTCCTTGTAAAAGTTTATCTAGAGTAAATAATAAATGTATTAAGCATTGTATGTCTGAAGCATTGTATATAAGTATGAAGCAATGCTACTTGGAGAGTGTCACACAAACCACATAGGTTGTACCCAGTTGGAGACAGGTGATCATTTTTATACTGGATCTGTGTCATGAACTTGTGAATTTTACACAGTACTTCAAAAGTTCTGAGCCTGAATGTCAAATGTAGAGGAGAAGGTGCTATTCTTGATTGATATCTCAGGCATTTCTTTGCATTGTCTAAGCTTTCTGGTGGCTGATAATATTCATTTTCTCTAACAAATCTTGATATAAGACAAGCTCTTTGATTTGTATGTGTCTGATCTGAGGAATTGGTCCTACATGTTAGCTCATCTGATTTCTATCACTCTTGAGAGCTAAGCATAATAAGAAAGCTAGAATTATTCCTTTTTTGCCTAAAGGTTCATGTTTACCTCAATATTTTTTATTTACAAATACTGTGCCTGATATCCTGGTGTTTGGAAATTCTGCAGTTTAACTTTTCCCTAGAAAATTAGCTTCTTTTTCCTTCCTACAAAAGGGAAAGTGTCTGGATATCTGGATAGGTAACAAAGGGGAAACAATTGTTTACCTTGGCTTTTTGAATACTTTCAAGTAAGTTGTCCATGTCAGTTCCACCACTGTCTGACATTTATAAACTACTTGGATTTGCCAATGTCTGTAAGTTTTGAGATAGTTTAGCTCATTTTTAAACATTCTTATCTGTAGTCATCATTTTTCAGTTACCTTTTAACCATCTGCTTTATATTTTTCAGAATTATATGAAAAACTTTTATGTTGTTATTCTCATTTTGTGATATTGCATGTATATAAAATATATTCATTTAATCTTATTTAGTAGAGTTTGGAATAGGATTGGACATCAAATGTATGTCAAAACCTTCTTTTTTTGGGGGGGTGTCAGGGATTGAACTCAGGGTCACTCAACCACTAAGTTACATTCACAGCCCTATTTTGTATTATATTTAGAGACAGGGTCTCACTGCCTTGTTTAGCACCTCACTTTTGCTAAGGCTGGCTTTGAACTCGTAATCTTCCTGCCTCAGCTTCCCAAGCCGCTGGGATTATAAGGGTGTGCCACCACACCTGGCTCAAACTATCTTTTTTAAGGACAAAATTTACTGGAGTATATTTCAGACCTCAGTTACACCTCCAATATTACTTTCAACATATCTATAGAGATTTCTACTGAAAAGTCAAGTCATCTAAATAGATTATTCACCATCTATTATCCTAAAGGAAGTTCTGTTTCTGATAATAGCCAAATATGCTTCTATTTGAATTGTATGCTGCAGAAAATAAATATAAATTCTGAAAAAAATGTAAAAAAGAAAAAAAAGACCACCCAAATACACTGAAAATGACCCAAAGGAGGTGTATTCTGGAGGTGTATTCTAAGTTCACACTAGGAAATAGGGAATGACATTTATTCTGGCTATTAGACTGAAGGTAGTTTAAGATTGTGCCATGGATGGCAGCTAAACCCCCAATAAACAACACACAGCTTTTGTAATTTGAAAGATCAAAGAAGGAGTTTAGGATAATCACCCTACCAGAATGTATTTGTCTATGTTGCACAAAAAAGACCCAGAAGGAATGAAGATTCCCCAAAATTAAGTTTATAGACTGTGTCCATGTTTCTGGAACAGAGACTTAATGGGACAAACTTCAAGCAGTTTACCTCAGGATAAAGTAAGTCAACAGATACTTCAGCTGCCATACAAAAACAAAATTTTCAGTGTAAGTTACAAAAATTAAATTATAAAATAAAGTTCAGATGAAGATTATAAAAATCAAGATCTTCAAAATATGACATCATAATCTCCAGCATACATTCTAAATTACTTCAAAACCTAAATGAAAAAAAAAATATTTCCCATTCTCACAAAAATCAATAATTATAGAGACTGAAACCAAGATGACCCAGATGTTGGAATTAGCATAGAGTAATATCAAAGGAGTTATGCTGAATGATGGAAAGGGAAATATATTTGGAATGAGCAAAAAGGAAATTACAACAGAGATAGAAAAACTATAAAAAAAATGACTACATGGAGAACTTAAGAAGGTGATTTTCCAATTTATATGGAAATGCAAAGTCATACAGTATTCAAACCAATTCTGAAAAACAACAGCTTAATTGAATGACTTATAACTGATTTCAGTTCTATAAATCTGCAGGAATCGAAATAGTGTGATATTGGTATAAAGATTGACAAACAGAGCAAGAGAACAGAAGTTCACAAATAGACTCACGTATACAGTTGTCCTTTTACTTTTTACAAAGAGAGTAAAGTAATCCAATGGATGAATAAGCAGAAAAGGGTTAATATACAGATGTAGATTGCTCAAATTCTGCACCTTGTCTGTAAGCATGTCTTTAGGCCTGGCCCTTGGTAAGCACCTGAGAAATAAGCTGAGTCCTTGGAATATTCTGCCTGAGTAGAGTTATTTGTATGCCCAATACCTTGGGTCATGTGGTACATATTTATTTCATCAAATAATTTAAATGAACAATGTGATTTATGATGAACACCTGCTATTGTATGCCTAAGACTTAGGGAGATTTAGGACCTCATAGTACAAAGTAAATCAAATGGTTTATGCTAACAAGTGAGACACACAGTGAATGCTTACTTCAACTCTAGAGGACTGGAGCCTCAATAGGTGAGATCAGTCATACAGGTATTGAATATCTATGTGAATGACCACTAATAAAATCTCTGGAGAAGCTCGGGTGATCTTCCTGACTGGTAATACTTTGAATAGATTGCCACATATCATTGCTTAGACAATTGAGACCATTTATGGAACTTAACTGTAAAAGGGAAGCTTAAAATTGGTGCCGGGCATTTTTTTTTTTTCAGAGTGTGAGGCAGTTGATATCCAAGAGTTGGTGAAAGGCATTTGGAGGCAGTTATTTCCAGTCAGGGAATCAGTGCCTGGCATTCTCACTGCCTCTACCTGCCATGATCAAGTACTTGTCAGTTGAAGTACAAGTCAAATTGCATTCTCATTTGGCTACAAGCTCCTTAGGCCAATGTGTTAAGGAACTTGCCCTCAACAATATTAATGCTGAAGCAAACTGTGTGGCCATCAAGGTGAATATGGAAATCTTCCATGTTCAAGGAATAGACAATGGATTTGCGATGGGGAGTGATGATGTGGACAAGGTGGGAAATCATTATTTCACTAGTAAATGCAACTTGGTAGAGGACTTGGAGAACCCCAGGTTTTATGGGAGGCCTTGGCAAGCTTGACTAAGATGGCCATTGCTGTGGAAATTTTATCCAAGAAAAACAGGACAATGAAAACTTCTGTGGAACTGTTCAGAATGGAAAAGCCTTAAAAGTTTGTGAAGCTGATTTGACTAGACCAAGTGTAGGGACAGCCATAACAGTACATACCCTATTTTACCACGTACCCATGAGGGGGAAATGCATGGATCCTAAACTGGAGTTTGAGAAGGTTAGTAAGTGAGAGGGTAGAAGCTCTCTCACTCATGCACCCTTCCATTTTTTTTTTTTTTTCTGTTTGAGAAATGATGTTTCTGGTTCTATGGTTCTTCAACTACTTAAAACCAAAGACATGTTCCCAGTTTTGTCAAATTTATGGATTGGGAAAGTCCCCAAAGTTAAAAGAAATACATTTTAAATATAAGGAGTTTGAGTTTAGTGGCTGTATCAGCTCTGAAGCATACTACGATAAGAATATGCAGTTTTTGTTTGTAAACAGAAGACTAGTATTGACTTTTTATTAAGAAAAGGAAGTACTACACACAAGCCAAAAAATGGTTCTGCCAATAGAAAAATGACTTCAAGTCCTCAGCATCAGTGTAGCCCAGAACTCCGTGGGATTTATATCATCAACATGCAGTGCCAGTCTGTCATTGTGACATGTACATGGAGCCAGCAAAAACTCTGATTGAGTTTCAGAGCAGGAATACTTTCTAGATTTGTATTCAGGAAGGAGTGAAAATGTTTTTAAAGCAAGAAAAAAATATTTGGAATTATCAGGTGAGGACATTAAGAATTCAGTGATGATAATGATTTTGATTTATTTGGTGCTACTCTTTAGAAACATGTGTCCTTAGATGAGAAGCATGACTAAAGTGGTTTCCAGGATGCATGTAATAATATTTTGGATTCCTATGAAATGCTTGATTTGCAGTCAAAAGGTGGGAGAAGAAAAGCTACTATAGAAAACATAAACATACAGAATTCTAGGGAGTCAGAAGCTATCAGAAGAAAGAAATTACTCATTTTTGTACACTTAAGAATCAGATGACCACAGCCACACTACAATGACAGAGTTTTCATAACAAAGATAGCTGTTTCTTAGAATCAAAGATGTTAGAATAAGAGACAGTTGAAGTATCAGAATCAGGAGAAAATGAGAAACACAAAAAAATCTTGCTTGGAACATAACCCTGTAGAAAGTCCATGTGGAACCAGTTCAGAAATATTTTCAAGTCCTTTTCAGACATAAGATCACTTTGAGGAAAGTGGGGTAGATTTAGAAACACAGAAAGATTACAAATTTCTTGACATGTTTTGAACAACCCACAATAAAAAATAAATAAATAAATAAATAAATAAATAAATTAAATGCACACACACACACAAAAAAAGAAACACAGAAAGAAAGTACTACTATTAGTGGCATGGCTGCCAACATCTTGAAAAGTAAAATAATTCAGAATCAACTAGAGAGATTTGAAGATGCTACTGAAATGGGATGCCAATCCCTGCCTTTTGAGACAGGATTATTGAGCATACCTAGTGCTCAGAGAGAAAAAAGAGCCCAGTAATTGTGGAAGAAAAAATGTTTTTATTATGGACAAGTAAAATTGTGTTCTACAGGCTTTATAACTCATGTGCTACAAAAATGACCAAACTAAATCAACTGAAGCAGAACATTCATTCAAAAATTATGTTCAATCTGGTCCTACAAGTGCCCCCCAAACATTTGGAAGTAGAACATGTCATAGTTGAGACTCCAGACATCAAAGGTTTAACCAGCACTCTAAGTAAAGAATCTGCCCCAAATTTTTTTGAGCAAAAAAAAAAATTTGAGAACAAAATACAAGTTATGGGCTAGAAAACAAACCTATAGGAAAATGTAAAATTGTTACTGTTTTTCAGGAAGCTGATAAAGAATCACACACAGGTTGCTTACTTCTTGATGCATCCTCTTCCTTTCCTTGGTGTAGACATGTTTCAAATGATATTAAGAAAACATAAATTGATTGGTTTATCCAAACTTTTAGGCCATAAGAAGCTAAGCTTGACTTCACAACTAGGATCGTTAGAGAAGTTTAAAAGGCACTACAGAAAAAATCCTCTAGATACAGAAATGGAAGAAACTGATATTGAAGTCATTACCAATCTTAGTCCTCAAGAAGAGCCTGACAATTGACTGAAAAAGACAAAAAACACTTAGAAAATTCTGACTGTAAAATCACTATTACAAAGTGCACTGATTGAAATGGTCATTGTCAACCAGTAAGTCACATCCTGTGCTCAGAGAAGTTTCCACTTTCCAAAGAAGATTGTTTGGAACAATAGGTGCCTTATTTGAAAGAAACTCATATAACTCTAAGAAAGTTATCGCCCTGTAAAACAAAACCTTCAGATATTGAGAAATCACCTGAATCACTGGGCTCTAAATTATCCAGACTGAAAAGTTCTGAAAAACAAGCTCAAACAATAGAGATTAGGAGTCATTTTAATGAATTTTAAAATTCAGATTCCAGTAGGGAAGATAGTAATTGCACAGTAGGTTAAACCTAGAATAAAAAAAAAAAATGGTTCCTGGTTTCTTTTGGACTTTTTCCCATGTTCCTTTATTATTTGATGATTTTAACCTGCATCTTTTCATTGTAATGTACAGTAATCATAAGTAAAACAGCTTTTTTCTGATACTAGAGAATCATTAAAACTATGGAGGCTCCTCATCCCATGAAAAGAATTTATTTAATGAATGGTACTGGAATAACATTAAACAAAACAAAACAAAATTTCCACTTATGCCTCACAATGCAATGAAAAGTTACTTCACCATGAATTTTAGATGTAAACATAACTGTTCATACATATTTCTAGAATAAAATAAGAAGGAATGTCTATTTTACATGGAGGCAAAGGTTTCTTATGAGCAGACAAGACCTAGGACAAGTAATGATATGTGAAATAATAATAAATTAGACTTGACCAAAATAAAGTCTTCTGTACATCAAAATATTTGCAAAACTCTTACAATTCAATACCAACAATCCTTCAAAAATCTACAAAATTTTTGAAAATACATTTTATATAGTAAAATGTATATGAAAAACAAGCATATAAAAGCTGTTCAACATCACTAGTTATCAGTGAAAAATGAAATAAAATATATATGGTATCACTATACCCTATAGGAATGACTAACATTACTAACACTGACAATATCAAATTTTGGAAAGATTAGGCTGAGTACAGTTGTCAAACATTGTTAGCAAAAAAGTAAAGTCTTAACAACTACAATGGAAAAATTTCTTGAATTCTACAACTACATAACCCAATAATTCTAATCCTAGACATATACTCAAGAGTATTGTTCTATACCTCAAAGGGGACTTGGTTTGCATAGGTGTAGTCATTTGTCAGAACTTATCAAATGCTCCACTTACATATACATTTTATTGCTTCCAAATTTTATCTTAAATTATTGTAGACAAAGAGAATAATCCATTCAGTTAATGATATTATTGCTGAAAATTTTATGATAACCTATATAAATATCTGCTACTTTTTTAAATGCCTCAAAAAGAAAAGTAAAATCATAAATGAAAATATGTATAGATAAATGGGAGATCTGTGCATAAAGCAAGTCCAAGAAAACATTCTTAACATTTAAATCTAGTTGATAAGAATAGTAGTAGAATTTAGTGTTAAATTCTTTTAATGAAAATTTTCATTAAAGACCATTTAAAAATTTAAAAACTGGAATAACAAGCATAGCATTTTTATTGAGTTTGGAACTGGAGTATTAATCTCAATAAAGTTTTCTCAAGAAAGTTATTTTTAAAATAATTTTAGTTTTGAAAATTCTCATTAGTCTATTTGTTATCTTAAAAACATCTTGAGAAAAGCCAAGATATTTTTACAGTACATGTGACAGCAAGTGGATATATTCTATTGTTTCCATTACTTTGATTCTAAAGCTGGTATTACTGATTGCTGAATAATTAAAATATGCTGGTATTAAAGCAACAGTCTATTCTCCAAACTTGGAGTACATTTTAGTATTGTTCTAATTAATCATACATGACAATAGAATGTACCTTGACACCTTATTCATAAATGGAGTACAATTTCTCATTCTTCTCATTTTGCATGATGTAGAGTAACACCAGTTGTGTAATCATATATGTGCACAGGCTAATAATGTTAGATTCATTTTACTACCTTTCCTACCCCCAAACCCCATCCCTCCCCTCTACTAAAGTACCTATATTCTTCCCTAGCCCCCCTGCCTCTTATGAATTAGCATCCTCATATCAGAGAAAAATTTTGGCCTTTAGTTTTTGGGGATTGACTTATTTCACTTAGCAGGACATTCTCCAGTTCCACACATTTACCAGCAAATGTCATAATTTCATTCTTCTTTAAGGCTGAGTAATATTCAGCATGATTTTTGATATAGAAATCCAAAATAAATGCAAAAACCTCTGCCAAATTAATATAACATTTTAAAAGAAATGTTAAAATTGTCAGAATACAAATGGATAAATTTATGTCAAATTTAACGACAAAAAAAATAAGTGAATTTGGGAGGTGATAAAGGAACATTTTTAAACATCATTGCCTAATAGTAACTGTCACAAAAGATTCTTACAGAACCCCAATCTTGCATAGAGGCCACCACAGTCTTATGCAAAAAAAAACTTTGGCAAAGACATTTGCCTCATGACTATTCAACTACAGACTAATGAAGCTCTTAGTAATAATCACTGTGCCTGAGGATTTTTGTTTCAGAGTCTCTTATGAAATTCTCTTTATTTTTGTATTTAAAAGGCTCTCCTGAGTTCAACCTCCTTGAGTGTGCCCCTAGTTTATTACATAATCCATATTCCCATTGCAATGCCCTGTGATTCCTAAATAAATACCATTATTCTTTGGAGAAACTCTGATTAAAAAAGAAAATATTTAGGTTGACAGAATGAAGCAACTGAAAATTAAAATAAGATACTATTAAGTACCTATTAAGATAGGAAACCCCATGAAACACGTGATACTATTTGCTGAAAAGAACATAGAAAAATAGGAAATCTCATCTACTGTGCTGGCAGTGGTTCTAATAATTAGCAGGAACTTTAGCATTTTCTTTTTTTTTAAATTTTTATTGTTGGTTGTTCAAAACATTACATAGTTCTTGATATATCATATTTCACACTTTGATTCAAGTGGGTTATGAACTCCCATTTTTACCCCGTATACAGATTGCAGAAACACATCAGTTACACAATCATTGATTTACATATTGCCATACTAGTGTCTGTTGTGTTCTGCTGCCTTTCCTATCCTCTACTATCCCCCCTCCCCTCCCCTCCCCTCCCCTCCTCTCTCTCTACCCCCTCTACTGTCATTCATTTCTCCCCCTTGTATTATTTTTCCCTTTCCCCTCACTTCCTCTTGTATGTAATTTTGTATAACCCTGAGGGTCTCCTTCCATTTCCATGCAATTTCCCTTCTCTCTCCCTTTCCCTCCCACCTCTCATCCCTGTTTAATGTTAATCTTCTTCTCATGCTCTTCGTCCCTACTCTGTTCTTAGTTACTCTCCTTATATCAAAGAAGACATTTGGCATTTGTTTTTTAGGGATTGGCTAGCTTCACTTAGCATAATCTGCTCTAATGCCATCCATTTCCCTGCAAATTCTATGATTTTGTCATTTTTTAATGCAGAGTAATACTCCATTGTGTATAAATGCCACATTTTTTTTATCCATTCGTCTATTGAAGGGCATCTAGGTTGGTTCCACAGTCTTGCTATTGTGAATTGTGCTGCTATGAACATCGATGTAGCAGTGTCCCTGTAGCATGCTCTTTTTAGGTCTTTAGGGAATAGACCGAGAAGGGGAATAGCTGGGTCAAATGGTGGCTCCATTCCCAGCTTTCCAAGAAATCTCCATACTGCTTTCCAAATTGGCTGCACCAATTTGCAGTCCCACCAGCAATGTACAAGTGTACCCTTTTCCCCACATCCTCGCCAGCACTTGTTGTTGTTTGACTTCATAATGGCTGCCAATCTTACTGGAGTGAGATGGTATCTTAGGGTGGTTTTGATTTGCATTTCTCTGACTGCTAGAGATGGTGAGCATTTTTTCATGTACTTGTTGATTGATTGTATGTCCTCCTCTGAGAAGTGTCTGTTCAGGTCCTTGGCCCATTTGTTGATTGGGTTGTTTGTTCTCTTATTGTCTAATTTTTTGAGTTCTTTGTATACTCTGGATATTAGGGCTCTATCTGAAGTGTGAGGAGTAAAGATTTGTTCCCAGGATGTAGGCTCCCTATTTACCTCTCTTATTGTTTCTTTTGCTGAGAAAAAACTTTTTAGTTTGAGTAAGTCCCATTTGTTGATTCTAGTTATTAACTTTTGTGCTATGGGTGTCCTATTGAGGAATTTGGAGCCCGACCCCACAGTATGTAGATCGTAGCCAACTTTTTCTTCTATCAGACGGCGTGTCTCTGATTTGATATCAAGCTCCTTGATCCATTTTGAATTAACTTTTGTGCATGGCGAGAGAAAGGGATTCAGTTTCATTTTGTTGCATATGGATTTCCAGTTTTCCCAGCACCATTTGTTGAAGATGCTATCCTTCCTCCATTGCATGCTTTTAGCCCCTTTATCAAATATAAGATAGTTGTAGTTTTGTGGATTGGTTTCTGTGTCCTCTATTCTGTACCATTGGTCCACCCGCCTGTTTTGGTACCAGTACCATGCTGTTTTTGTTACTATTGCTCTGTAGTATAGTTTGAAGTCTGGTATCGCTATACCGCCTGATTCACACTTCCTGCTTAGCATTGTTTTTGCTATTCTGGGTCTTTTATTTTTCCATATGAATTTCATGATTGCTTTCTCTATTTCTACAAGAAATGCCGTTGGGATTTTGATTGGCATTGCATTAAACCTATAGAGAACTTTTGGTAATATCGCCATTTTGATGATGTTAGTTCTGCCTATCCATGAACAGGGTATATTTTTCCATCTTCTAAGATCTTCTTCTATTTCTCTCTTTAGGGTTCTGTAGTTTTCATTGTATAAGTCTTTCACCTCTTTTGTTAGGTTGATTCCCAAGTATTTTATTTTTTTTGAAGATATTGTGAATGGAGTGGTTGTCCTCATTTCCATTTCAGAGGATTTGTCGCTGATATACAGGAATGCCTTTGATTTATGCGTGTTGATTTTATATCCTGCCACTTTGCTGAATTCATTTATTAGCTCTAATAGTTTCTTTGTAGAGCCTTTTGGGTCTGCTAGGTATAGAATCATATCATCTGCAAATAGTGATAATTTAAGTTCTTCTTTTCCTATTTTGATGCCTTTAATTTCTTTCGTCTGTCTAATTGCTCTGGCCAGTGTTTCGAGAACTATGTTGAACAGAAGTGGAGAGAGAGGGCATCCCTGTCTTGTTCCAGATTTTAGAGGGAATGCCTTCAGTTTTTCTCCATTCAGAATGATGCTAGCCTGAGGCTTAGCATAGATTGCTTTTACAATATTGAGGTATGTTCCTGTTATCCCTAGTTTTTCTAGAGTTTTGAACATAAAGGGATGCTGTACTTTGTCGAATGCTTTTTCCGCATCTATCGAGATGATCATATGGTTCTTATTTTTAAGTCTATTGATGTGGTGAATAACATTTATTGATTTCCGTATATTGAACCAGCCTTGCATCCCAGGGATGAATCCTACTTGATCATGGTGCACAATTTTTTTGATATGTTTTTGTATCCGATTCGCCAGAATTTTATTGAGGATTTTTGCATCTAGGTTCATTAGAGATATTGGTCTGTAGTTTTCTTTCTTTGAAGTGTCTTTGTCTGGTTTAGGTATCAGGGTGATGTTGGCCTCATAGAATGAATTTGGAAGTTCTCCCTCTTTTTCTATTTCCTGAAGTAGCTTGAAAAGTATTGGTATTAGTTCTTCTTTAAAGGTTTTGTAAAATTCTGCTGTATACCCATCCGGTCCTGGGCTTTTCTTAGTTGGTAGTCTTTTGATGGTTTCTTCTATTTCCTCAATTGATATTGGTCTGTTTAGGTTGTCTATATCCTCCTGACTCAATCTGGGCAGATCATATGACTTAAGAAATTTATCTATGCCTTCACTATCTTCTAATTTATTGGAGTATAAGGATTCAAAATAGTTTTTGATTATCTTCTGTATTTCTGAAGTGTCTGTTGTGATATTGCCTTTTTCATCCCGTATGCTAGTAATTTGAGTTCTCTCTCTTCTTCTCTTCGCTAGCATGGCTAAGGGTCTGTCGATTTTGTTTATTTTTTCAAAGAACCAACTTTTAGTTTTGTCAATTTTTTCAATTGTTTCTTTTGTTTCGATTTCATTAATTTCAGCTCTGATTTTAATTATTTCTTGCCTTCTACTTCTTTTGCTGTTGTTTTGCTCTTCTTTTTCTAGGATTTTGAGATGAAGTATGAGATCATTTATTTGTTGGTTTTTTCTTTTTTTAAGGAATGAACTCCAAGCAATGAATTTTCCTCTTAGAACTGCTTTCAATGTGTCCCATAGATTCCGATATGTTGTGTCTGTGTTTTCATTTATCTCTAAGAATTTTTTAATTTCCTCCTTGATGTCTTCTATAACCCATTGATCATTCAGTAACCTATTGTTCATTCTCCAAGTGATGTATGCTTTTTCCTTCCTTCTTTTATCGTTGATTTTCAGTTTCATTCCATTATGATCAGATAAGATGCATGGTATTATCTCTACTCCTTTATATTGTCTAAGAGTTGCCCTGTGACATAATATATGATCTATTTTTGAGAAGGATCCATGTGCTGCTGAGAAAAAAGTGTAACTGCTTGATGTTGGGTGGTATACTCTATATATGTCAATTAGGTCTAGGTTATTAATAGTGTTATTGAGTTCTATAGTTTCCTTATTCAACTTTTGTTTGGAAGATCTGTCCAGTGGCGAGAGAGGTGTGTTGAAGTCTCCCATGATTATGGTATGGTGGTCTATTAGACTCTTGAACTTGAGAAGAGTTTGTTTGACGAACATAGCTGCACCATTGTTTGGGGCATAAATATTTATGATTGTTATGTCTTGTTGGTGTATGGTTCCCTTAAGCAGTATGTAGTGTCCCTCTTTATCCCTTTTGATTAACTTTGGCTTGAAATCTATTTTATTTGATATGAGTATGGACACTCCTGCTTGTTTCCGAAGTCCATATGAGTGATATGATTTTTCCCAACCTTTCACCTTCAGCCTATGTATGTCTTTTCCTATCAAATGCGTCTCCTGTAGGCAGCATATTGTTGGGTCTTGTTTTGTGATCCATTCTACTAGCCTGTGTCTCTTAATTGGTGAGTTTAAGCCATTAACATTTAGGGTTATTATTGAGATATGGGTTGTTCTTCCAGCCATATTTGTTTATTTCTGTTACTAAACATGGTTTGTTTTCCTCTTTGATTATTTCCCCCCCCTTTACTGTCCTACCTCCCACTGTTGGTTTTCATTGTTATTTTCCATTTCCTCTTCCTGTAATGTTTTGCCGAGGATGTTTTGAAGAGATGGTTTTCTAGCTGCAAATTCTTTTAACTTTTGTTTATCGTGGAAGGTTTTAATTTCATCTTCCATCCTGAAGCTTAATTTCGCTGGATACACAATTCTTGGTTGGAACCCATTTTCTTTCAGTGTTTGAAATATGTTATTCCAGGATCTTCTAGCTTTCAGAGTCTGTGTTGAAAGATCAGCTGTTATCCTGATTGGCTTACCCCTAAATGTAATCTGCTTCCTTTCTCTTGTAGCTTTTAAAATTCTCTCCTTATTCTGTATGTTGGGCATCTTCATTATAATGTGTCTAGGTGTGGATCTCTTATGATTTTGCACATTCGGCGTCCTGTAGGCTTCTAGGATTTGGGATTCTGTCTCATTCTTCAAGTCTGGGAAGTTTTCTCGTATTATTTCATTGAATAGATTGCTCATTCCTTTGGTTTGGAGCTCTGTACCTTCCTGTATCCCAATGACTCTTAAGTTTGGTCTCTTAATGTTATCCCATATTTCTTGGATGTTCTGCTCATGGTTTCTTAACAGTCTTGCTGAGCTGTCTATGTTCTTTTCCAGTTGAAATACTTTGTCTTCATTGTCTGATGTTCTATCTTCTAAGTGTTCTACTCTGCTGGTAGTATTCTCCATTGAGTTTTTAAGTTGGTTTATTGCTTCCTGCATTTCTAGGATTTCTGTTTGTTTGTTTTTTATAACCTCTATCTCCCTGTATAGTTGATCCTTTGCTTCCTGGATTTGTTTGCGTAATTCATTGTCGAAGTGATCTTTCATTGTCTGATTTTGCTGTTTAATGTCTTCCTTGATACTCCAGATCATCTGAAGCATGTATATCCTGAATTCTTTATCTGACATTCCATCTGCTGCAGCTGTTACCTCTTCTAAAGTTGCGTTGACCTGCATTGCTTGTGGTCCTTTCTTTCCTTGTCTTTTCATACTGCTTGCGTATCTTTCCTGCAGGTGCGGGCGGCGGCTCTGCTCTCTCCTTATTCCAATTGGGGTGTCGTGGCTACCACGCCGGCAGGTCACTGGGCCTGTTCTGGGCGCTGGCGGCGGCTCTGTTCTGCCCCTACTCCAATTGGGGTGACGAGTGTACCACGCCGGCAGGCCACCGGGCCTGATCCGCCGGTCGGTTGCAGGTTTGCCTACCCTGCAGGCGCGGGCGGCGGCTCTACTCTGCCCCTACTCCAAATGGGGTGACGTGTCTGTCGTACCGGCAGGCCACTGGGCCTGTCCCGCTGGTCGGTCGCAGATCTGCCCACCTTTCGGGCACGGGTGGAGGCTCTGCTCTGCCCCTACTCCAATTGGGGTGACGTGTCTACCACGCTGGCCGGCCGCTGGGCCTATTCCGCCGGTCGGTCGCAGGTCTGCCTACCTTGCGGTCCCGGGCGGCGGCTCTGCTCTGCCCCTACTCCAAATGGGGTGACATGTCTGCCGCGCCTGCAGGCCGCTGGGCCTGTTCCGCTGGTCGGTCGCAGGTCTGCCTACCTTGCGGGCGCGGGTGGCGGCTCTGCTCTGCCCCTACTCCAATAGGGGTGACGTGACTACCGCGCCGGCGGGCCACTGGGCCTGTTCCGGGCACGGGTGGTGGCTCTGCTCTTCCCTCTGGCTTGATGACAAAGTGAGAGAGACTCGGGTGTTTGTGACTCACTTTCTTTACCAGGAGACCAACTTTTTCTGTCACCGCTGGTATGGATGAATTTCTGTCCTCCACCGCTTTCTGATGATGTCAGATCTCTGCCATGTTGGTATCCCATGCGAATGGCAGCATTTCCTTCCCTTTGCTGGGTGACCAAAGCAACGGGTGAGTCCTGACCGGCCCTCACAAGCCCCGTCTCAATCCTGTTGCCATTGCCTATGAAGGCTCAGTTGGCATTTATCTCCACAGTATTCAGCAGGACCCGGACCAAGAAGCAGTTTCCGCGGGTTCTTTAGCCCTGGGCCAGAGCAGTTCTGGGAGCCGGAATTCGGCCGCTCCGGGCTCGGTGTATGTTCTGATAGGAGCAGGCTCCAAGAAGCAGTTTCCGCAGGTTCTTTAGTACCGAGCCTGAGTAATTTGTCTGCAAGAAGCAGGCGAATGGCAGCCTGAAATTACCTGTTCTATGGCTGAATGAGCTGTGATCAGTCAAAAACAGGGATGGTGACGTGAGCTCTCCATGATGGTGGCCGCTGGCTTCCTCTGTGGTCTGACCGGTGTGGAGAACTGAATTGGACCTCTTCCTTCCCCCGTCTCAAACCCAGAATTTAGCCCTGAGCACGGTGATTGCACAGCTGGCAGAAGCCTGCAGAAACCGCAGCGCTGTATGTTTGCGTTGCTATCTCGTCGTTTCCCAACGCGCGCCGCAGACTCTAGCCGCAGGGCGATTTGCTGAGTAAGCAGCGTGACCGTCCGTGCGGACAAATCTCTTGCGTTTGAGCCCCCGTAGCTGATCCTCGTGCGATGAAATCCTTCCTCTAGGTTTTGGAGCACCCCAATTTTGCTGGAAATTCCTAACAAGATAGCTTTTAGCCGTTCTAACTCGTCATTCTCCTGCACAGTGACACAGTACACGGGGCTGATGCACTCCCTTCGCCACCATCTTCCCCCCTTCGAACTTTAGCATTTTCATAAGAAGCTAAGCATAATGTTACTTCTTAATGTGGTCATTATGCATCTACGTATTTTATTTAACTAATAAAATACTGAAAAATAAATAAATATACCACAGTGAAACCAGTATGTGACACCCAGAACCCAATGCAAATAATTTTCAATGGCTAACATTGGAATGATCCAGGAATAAAATAAAGTGGTATTTGATAAAAAAAAAATCCAAAGTGTAATATAGCTATTCATGAGTTCATACATATATAAGTAAATTAATGAGTAAATAAGTAAATGAGGAGAGATGAATCTTCAGTATATAAAAATTCTAAATAATTTACATAGATATTGCCATCCTAAAGTATAGGCTATACCTTGTTATGTCTTTACAAAGAATATAGTATGTGAAGGAGATAAAAGAGTACAGACTACAGTGGAGAAACCTAAAAGATGTACCTCAGCCAGGTGATCAAGGTCAACATCACAGTGAAGACCATGATGACCATATGTACCCTGTGTTTAATATGAGGAAATGGCACTTTACCTCAGTGGGCCTCCTTTCAAAGATCCATAACAAGATGCATCACAAGGGAAAAAAAATCTGAAAAATACAAACTGAGGACTTTACAAAAACTCCTCCCGAGTACTCCAGAAAACTATCAAGGACATCAAAAGAAAGAAAATTCCAAGGCACTGTTGCAACCAAAACGAGTCTTAGCTTAGAGACAGGATAACTAAGGGCAAAACAGTATCCTCAGTGAAATGTTTGAAACTAAAAATGATGCAAAGTAAAAAACAAAGAATTATAAAAAAGTATGGTCTTTAACAAATAATAATGTATTCATATTTGTTCATCAATTGTACAAATATACAGTACTGAATAAGATATTAGTACTAGGAGAAATTTGGTGCTGGGTACAGGGGAACACTAAGCTTGAGATTTTTCTTTCTCTAAACCTAAAAATATTCCAAGATAAAAGTTTACTTAAAAAGAACAATAATTATAAAAAGAGTAGACAAACTATAGAGTGTGAGATAGTATTTTAAAATGATTTGATGGCCAGATGTTTTGGTGTATGTCTATAATTTCAGCAATTCTGGAACCCAAGGCAGGAAGATCATAAGTTCAAAGCCAGTCTCCACAATTTAGCAAGGTCCTAAGCAACTGAGATTCTGCCTTAAAGTAAGTAAGTAAGTAAGTAAATAAATAAATAAATTGGCTAGCGATGTAACTCAGTGATACATTCTGAGTTCAATCCACAGTACCCAAACAAAACAAAATGAAAAAAATAAGATTTGATGAAGGACTTATATTTAGCAGACATAAAAAATTAAGACTAAACAAATAAAAAGCCAAAAAAAGATGAAAATGGAAAAAAGGTTATGATCTTTAGTTATTTTTAGATGAACTGTCAACTGAAACACTTTTGCTGACTAAATATTTTGGTGAGAAAATCAAAATAATCTCTCTTTTCTTAAATAAATGATAACATATTAAGAGAAACCCAATTTACCCTGAGAAACCAAGAGTTTATCATATTTTTATACATAGTGAATATTTGCTCTATAAAATGATGTGGCATTGCTTCATGCATTGCATATTTTTGATGGTGAAACAGAGACAGAAATAAAGTTTTAACTCATGAGACTCAGCTAAGAATTTAAACTGCACAGTCTTAACAGCTGAGAAAGTGAATTGCATAATCTGCTAGTGTTTTCTATTGACTAAACTTTTTCTTAAATAAAAAAGTACTGTGTTTCTCAACTATCCAACCTCATAGAATATATTGCTTATAAAATTTGTTTCAGTTTATTTATTACTCTACTTTGAGAGAACAGTTATATGTTCTAATTACCCAACATTACCTTTTGAAATGTTTACTGTTTTTATAATGAACAAGAAGAAGTGGTAAGAGCTGATCAGATTTTTTTCCTAAATGAATACATAGGTATTTTTAAAAGGATAAAATTTGAAGGTTTTGGACAGAGTGCTTTGTCTTAGATATAAATTGTTAGATTTTAAGTTCACAGTAGGAACCTCTTGATTTAAAAGTTAAATGGAATGAGCCAGATACTGAAGCTGTTGCTTTCTTCAAAATTAGCTATTCAATTAATGAGAGATGTTGGCAAGGATTAAGGATCAAGGACTTGGCATTATTCATTCATGTATTTATTATGTATTTCATGCCACAGTGTATTACCTAGAATCCATATCTTATAAATAAGAATTGGAAACTTTGTAACACACTGAATACCAATGTATCTTAGCTGTGTAGAAATATATTACATCTCCATGCATTTCAATAATAGCATATTAGATCTAGGACCTTACATGTCATTGAGTTCAATTTTATAATTTTTCAAATGATGTGGGATGGGTATGGAAACTGTTTTGCAAAACCCAGAGAAAGATTATGTTACATACTTTACTCAAAAGATATGTATACTTAGTTTCTGAACTGGAATTAGAATCCAGACATCTTCATTTTCACTGTAATGTACCCTCCACTTCATTAGGTTAATAATCTAAAAAATGTGAAAAATTATGTTATATTAACTTTATGTGAAAATGTAGGAGCTCTGGTAAAATTAGGTAAAATAGAGATAATCTGTGCATTTATTTCAACAATTATTTTCAAACACTAGAAATTTCAAACAGAAAATTATGAAGTAATAGTAATCAGACACTTACCATTCTGCATTTCAAGATGTTTAAGATCTTTTCCTCTCATCATTTGTATATTCAGAGTGTACATTTTTTTTTTTAACCTAAAACAATTTTTGGCAATAGCTGATGTGATTTCATATTGTATGTGTATAGTTTCACTCTTCCTAAATGTAAAAATGTAAGAAATGTAGGTCATTAAATTTAGAAGTTTCCCATATGAAATTTATTTTAACGAGCTTTAAATATTTGCCAAAATATAAAAGAATAGGAATGTTTGTTAACAATATGCTATTTGAGACTGCTGCTGTCATTCATTCCAGAGTGTTACTATCCATTACTTCAAGTTCTTCTTTTTCCCCTAAGAACAGGGATAAATAATCTAAAAGCTAATTTAAATAAAGTGAATAAGGGCTAATACTGAATAAAGGTGAAGCTTAGAAGTATTTTAGGAATAAAAATAAATGGCAGCTCATGAGCCATAGACATATGTAGCATTGCCAGTGATCTGTTTTATTGAACAAATGTTTTGTCCTCGGTTTCCTTAGTCTCGTGGAACAAAAAGATAAATAACACATCTTTGTTGCTGTTCTATTTATCATGATTTCCATATATAATTTTTACTATGAAAAAATGTCAGGTTTTGGTCTTACATTATATAAGCTGAAGTTTTTAAATGACAATTAAAACTAAATAGGTTCACTGAGAATAAATAACTCAGAGAACTCACTACTTCTTAAATGAATATAGACCTTAAATCAGCTATGTAAGTTACTACAGTTTAAGTAAGTACTACAAAAAGTGCCATTTACTAATTTTTCTTCAACTCTTCAAGGTAAATAATTATTCTCCTGTATTTTGTAGAACCAGTTCTTCAAAACTTTAGTGGAGGTTCTGAAATAAAATTTGATTTGTGGAAAAAATAAAGAAACAACTTGGATTTATTTGATTGTGTTTTTGCTTGTTTTTACCAGATATGCTATATTAGGGTAAAATAATAAAACTTTCAGAATAATCTATACAGTTAATTAGTGATCATTAGTCAGAAAGCCAACTGGGTTTGAAGAATTTTTACATCATAATCCATGTACTTAATTTCTATTCCATTTATCTGTAGAAGCTCATTATGGAGGTTTCTGTTTCTGACAATGTGGCAGATTCCAGGACTTGGGTGGCTTTTGCAATACATAATTGATATCACAGAAGGATACCCCCAAATCCCTATTGACCAAAAAAATAAAGCACTGAGAAAAAAACAATGAAAATGTGAACTGAAATTATAGCAGTCCTGGGAGGGGTGATGACCGCCAATAACAGTAACCCTAGTCCTTTGGTTTTAATACCTAGAACTAGAAATGAAGGCTGTGAAACTAGACCACATGAAGTAAGGTTTGAGAGCTATGTCCTCCACAAAATACCGGAGTCTGTGCTATATGTACTTTCCATGAAATAAAATAAATCAGAAAAAAACATGTATCTACTTGATTTAGATTTTAAATGCTAGAACTTTCCATTTTAAATATTGTTACATTAGTGCCATTTCTATTATTGATTTTTCTGGAAAATATTCATTTATTGTGGATTTCTGTCAAAATATACCAGGTCATTCAATTCCAAATATTCTTGGTAAGAGAGAATTTTGGAAGTGTACACATAAAAAAGAATTTATAAAAAGTAAAAGTAAATATAAGATTTCAAATCATTTTACATATTTATGTCATTTTTCATATAATAATTAGACATGCAGAATAGCAATTCATGATGTTTTTATAGTCAGTAGTGGGAGGAATCTCTTTTTACATATGATGACAATAAGCTATACTTTTGATTGAAAGAACGGCTATTGTACATAATGCATCTGGAGCTTTTCACTTAGAAGTCAGATGTTTCATTCATGAATATTGCAGTCAGTGAATTTTAAAAGAAGGCAATGATTCTAGATTGGTGAGGCTGTACTAGCGTACTATTTTGCAGGGCATCTGTAATAGCTCTATAATTATAGGGGAATTACATGTTCCTACAAATTACTTGATAATTATACTTGATATTACCAAGTAATTCAAAGATTAGTTACTATGTAACTTGCAATTTTGCAACATTTTTTTAAAGGTTTACTAAATAGTGAATATTCAAAATGTATTTCTAATTATTTTAGGTTAGTTTTGTGCACCAATTTTGGTAGTAAAAGCAAATATTTCTCAGAAAAAAATGTGAAAGTATATGAATTATTTGTCTTGATATATAATTTCTGTTCATAATACATTTCATAATTACATTTTCTTTAATATGATTCTGTGAATTCTGATACAAGTGACTTTTGGACCAAAATAGTTACAAAAATTGATATAATAAAAAGGTTCTCTTTTATCCAAGCAATTATAACTATATTATCTTCACAGTTAACAAACCTTAATGATCAAATGGAAAATCAGCTAGTTTATATCAAAGACTCAACAATATTTATATATTAATTGACATAGGGCAATTATAAGATTTTAGAGACAATATAAAAAATTGGTGTAACTATAGGGAAATCGAAACACAAGATTTTAACAAAAAATGTAAAAGAAAAATAATTATGGAATATGTCTTTGATATTCTATGCCAGTTAATTGCCAATGTTTCATTCTGTGATTTTCTGATGCATAGATATTTGATTACCCAATGAGTAGGAACTTGGTCCTGACAATACACCTCCTGTAAAATATGAAACAAAAATCACGTTGTTCAAAGAACAAGATACGTTTAACAAGGAAGTATAACTCTAATTAAAACTCTGTAAAACCTCTCAAAAGAAAATTAGGACCTCTTGTTCAAAAATATTAAGAAATTCAAGATAGCAATAGCTGTGTATTAAATGAAACATGAGGGCTCTTTGAGTGTGGGGGTATTTGCTTCTGCATAAGTTGCATACTCTTATGGTTTCCTTGGTTCGAGGTATGAAATGTTTGTGCTTTGAGTTGAAATAGTTCTTTAATTTTTTCCTTGAATCTGGAAATTTCAAGAAATTTAATTTTATTTTTTGTTAATTAAAAAGATGGCATTCAGAATTGATGATATTAAAAAGCTAGCAATTTGAAATTAGAAATAAAAAAAAAGATACAGAATCCAAATGAGCAACTATGTAGAAGATAATAAAATACCTGGGACACAGATTAAACTTGCACCAGGAAAAAACTGACCATATGTGCTTTATTTAGTAAAAAGAAAACACTGGAGATACATGTCCTAGGTATCCCTATCAAGAACTCAGGAAAAGACTAAGTCACATACCAAAATTTTAAAGGATATATTGTAGCTATATTTAGGAAGACAAATTTTAGCTACTAATTATTATAAAAATCATCTTCTTCTGAGAAATATGGACAGGGGACTCTTTGTTTATTTTTTTAATAAGGGCATTAATCTCAGTTTATGAGAGTTCTGGCCATAGGTCCTTATTGCCTCCCAAAGGTCTCATATCCAAATGCCATCACATTGAACATTAGGTTTCAAGTTATAAAGTTCAGGGGGAAAATCATTTAGTTTATATCAGCATATAAACAGAAGTCAAAAGTTGTACTGGTATTTTAATTATCATAATTATTTAATTATGTTGCAAATTATGTTCCCATTTAAAAACTACACCACTCCTAAAGTATTCTGCATTTTCTTTGGGCACTGAGGGGACAAATGTCTGAGAACAGCAAGACACTTAACAATTTGAGGAGACTCAAAAGACAGTGAGAAAACTGTCACTCAAGGCTGAGAAAAGGTGACACACATTATGAAGTGCCAGGATATTTGCACCATGCTTACCTATGGTAATATGAACAGTTAAAAATTTTATCTAATGAGCCTGTGAAAGAGGCTATGGAGATTTCCAGGAAAAATGTAAAAAAAGTGTCAAATGCCTCTTTTCACTGTCTATAATAAAGTTTGGAGAGACAGAAATATACTGAAGAAAGAATTTTCCAGATTCAAGGGAAATTTAAAAAACTATTTCAACTAAAAGACTTACAGGGTTTGAAAATAAATCTGTAACTTCTTTCAAGCTTCTGTATCTGGAAAAAAATGTTCTCAAAGCATGCAATTGTTATAAGGCCAAGAAGGAACTGAGGGTAAAGATTTTTGTCTGTGGTGATATGACTGTTAATATCAGTAAGGCTTAAGACAATGCCTTCTAGATCCTCTTCTAAACCAAAGTACTTCTAAAAACTTAAGGACCTTGGTCCCCAGCACTTTAAGTGACATTCTTAGCAAAGTACTGAGCAACATGACTTGAAGATTTTGTCTGATAGAGTAAATCTGAATAAGGTCCATGGAAATCTTCAAAGTTTCAAATAGTTTCAAGGTGACCAAAGCACCAGGGGCTTAGAATTTTAAAAAAAGAAGATGTGAAAGTAAAAAAAAAAAAAATCCCTGGATTCCTAAACCTCTATAAGCACAAAGCAGTGTCATAATGCTACTCACCTAGAAACAGGAACTGTTTCTTAAGAATAAGTAAGAAGGACTGAAGAGAGTGGGACCAAAAGCTCAGAGAGTAGTACAGAGAACCAAGGAGTATCAATCCTTGGGAGCAAAACACATCTTACTCTCCATACAAATCTTGCTCCTGAGCAAAGGAAATTGGTGACATGTTCTGGGCAAGATCATTCTGTTCTAATTGTTCTATAGCATCACCCTTATTCTACTACTTCTGTTATTATATAACAATTGTCATCCTTGTAAATCTATGTCTTTGTATACTCAAACCTGAAAACTTTACCTTGTTAATTAGTTTATTGCCCAAGTGTTTTACACAGATAGAAAATCATTGCAGTTCTGTTGTAAATGAGGTTATTTGTTAAGGTAAGACTTGGTAACTTTAAGACATTATTCAGGTATTAACAAATATGAGTAATGAATCAATTATGAAAGAAGTAGAGTTATGTTGGAGTTAATATGAAGTTAATATGTGGCCTAAACACAATACTCAAAACATATGAATATAGTATTTTAAATAGTGATTACACACTTTCCTGTATTCATGAATGATAAAATTAAATTGCCATCATGAACACTTTAAAGTAGCCATAAGATCTGTGTTCAAAAGCTAAAATTGAGAAATTATTTTTTCTTAACACTTTTTAAATAGTTGGTTTGGTTTCTGGAAAGCCAAATGGTATCGTATCTATCTTTATATAAGGAAAATTCACACCACACATGGTAACTACACTTTTCACAACTCAAGAGGAAGAAAACAGAACAACAATGTAGGGATACTAAAAAATCACTGGTTCTGTTATAAATCCTTAGTTTTGGAAAGATATGTTTAAAAAGAGAACCTTCAAAAATTGATAATTTTATGGCAGTAGAATTATCATTCAATGAAAAGTAAATTGGTGAGCTACATTGTAAGCTTAATACAGTATGGTTTTCAATCTACATAAATTATACAAATTCATATACAGAAATATAGCATGTCAAATAAATCATTGCCAAAATCTGAAAATATTTTTCAAATTTATAGTCAGACTAGCACATTATAATGTAGTGGCTCTTTTGAGGGAAATTGTATTACATTATCATTTTTATGTCTTTACACAATACAGCTTTGTAATTATAAGTGTTTTTCAATCATTTTCTTCTATATCCATCTGTATTTTTTGATAGGTCTTTCAGGCAATTTCTTCTAAAATGTGATTTTCTTATAGTACATTTGAATGCAACTTTATGTGAGAAAGTTAGTTCTGAAATTTCCCCTCAGTTTGGAGTAAACGTTTCATAATTCAAAAGCTTAAATTGCTATATATTCTGTAAAAGCACCCGTGACAATTTGCAAAGACTTCTGACCTTGTGTTAAACATCTTGTTTTATGAAACTGATTTTTGAATAGTTTCACCTATTTCTTCTCTGTACTCATGTAGAAATGTTTGAAATTCTTTCTAAAATGTTAAAAATAATGCCTCATAGACATTCAGCTACCATCAAGGGGAGAGAATATATATAGCCAGGCGCCATCATCTAACATCCTTCTAAAGACTTGTCAAATCTGTACATAACGAAGAGATCATTTCTGCATTATGGGCATGAAAATGGTTATAATTAACTTCTCAAAGCCAACAGCATGGTGAGAGGGATAATTATAAAAGAACTCAAACCAATCTCAGCTTAATTATTCTTCACAGAGATGGAGTGGGGCATTTCCAATGCCTCCTGTTGTGCTATTGGAAGCAAAGCAAGCTTGATTAGGAAAAATTGTCAGGTTTCGCCTCATTCAAATAGTTTTCTATAGTCTCAAAGTAAAAGGCAAGTGATAACTTTTATCAACATATAGAAAATTGCAGAAAACTTAGTTAAGGTGTTAGAAAGAGGAGGGTATGTTATAGATTAACTTGAGGTCATACGCCTTGAAGAAGAAAGTTATTCAGGCAAAGATTCGAGTCAGATATGACAACAATGGCAATAAATTAAAGCATGTCACTGTTTTTGACATATTTGATACTAAAAGTCTCCTCTTACTTGATATGTTTCATTATAGCCTTTAGTGTGAAGGGAAGCACTATAATTTCTATTAACGGAAACATTACATAAGTGCTATTACTGTTATTATTATTAGTCTGAATATCAACACATCTCTCTTGTTTATATTTCTAATGTATATATCGTTTTTAAAAAATAGCTTTATTTATTTATTTATCTATCTATTTATTTATTTATTTTTATGTGGTGCTGAGGATCATACCTAGTGCCTCATGCATGTAAGGCAAGCTCTTTACCACTGAGCCACAACCCCAGCTCTAATGTATATATCTTAAGAAACTAATAAAAACTTCTGTTTTATTGCTTCTTTTAAAACAAAAGAAAAACAGTCATTCCAATGTTATTAATTTATGTGTTCAAATAATTACAGTGAATGAGGCATATGGCATGAAATGACAGGTATTGCAAAGAACTTTACTGAAGTTCTAATTAATATTATATAAGTACTCTTAGACATGCCTGGTCCTGACTATCTAATGGGTATTGCTTAGGTCCCTTATATAAATATTTATTTCTGAGCACCAAAACATTAAAACAAAGATACCAAAATAGGCCAAGTAGAGGAATCCTTTGGTATAACTACTGACTACATTAAAGATATTTCTAAAAAAAAAAAACAAACAAACAAACAAAAAAACCCTCAAATACATATCTGAGCTTTCTGGAAGTCTAGTGAAGAGTAAAATAAGTAACATGACCCTCATTGGTTAATAGATATTGGTATGTCAACTATTTGCAAAACATAATTCTAAGAAGGAATTAAATGGAGTACTAAGCAGCCTGGCCTTATGTCAACTTTCATTTAAAGAGTATAGGCATGGATAATAATTATCACTTGATTTAATCATTGTTACATAAATAATGGAATATTTATGGAAATTTGTTATACAGAAAATATATCATTTTAATATATTTTATTTCTATTTTATGCTTTCATTCAGTCTTAAGTTAAAATTTCAATCCCATTTTCATAATTTTTTTTATTTCATTTGCTATACATTCTTTTAGTACCAATGAAATTAAGTGTATATTAAAAGAAAACTACATGATCATCTGAAAATATTTTAAAGAAAATGAATTACTTCATGATTGTGTAGATACATGGCATATGTGGAACATTTTAAATGATAAAGCTTGATTGATTGAAATTAAGCCAGTCTGACTTATTTTTAAGTCTCTATATAAGTAAGTTTCTGTAATTAGCTAATACATTGGCAATCTCCATGGGATTCATTCTTTATAGTTATTTTAAGGATTGATATCTGAACTATTATTATTAGTTATCTCCTCTCATTCTCAATAATTTTGCCACTGATTTCATTTAGTACTCCAAAATTAGTTTGCCCTAAAGTGTATTAATAAAGAGTTCAAAAAAAAACCACACTAAAAATAAGCAAAAATTCTAATATTAGTTCTTGTGCTAGTGAACTTTCTATCACTAACCTACTCATAAGAAAAAAAGTTTATTTTGGCTCACAGTTTTGGAGTCCATGATGATTTGGCTCTATAGTTTGGGGCCTATGGCAGGTGGCATACCATTGTAGGAGTATGTTATGGAAGAAAACAACTCACTCATCTCAAGGACAGAAGGCAAATAAAGGAGAGGACATTGGTCAAGTTCCTACAAACCCCGGAACTAGCATGGCCCCATTGACCTGAAGATCTTCCACTACCTCTGACTTTTTAAAGGTCTACTACCTCCTAATAACACTACCCTGTGCACTAGCCCTTTAACACAAATGGCTTTGTGTTGTGGATAGCAGCAAGTAGCAAGTGATCATTTATTTTAAACTATTGTCTCATAGTGGCCTACAAGGGAAATGACTAATATTTTGCTCAAAAAATTTATGAATTTCACTTTGGGTAGACACAAGATAAAGGGAAAAAAGGAAGATTTGCTTCATATGCTATTTCAGTAGCAAAAGAAAAATTCAATACTTTTGTTTTACACCAAAATCTCTAGAAATAATCAAGGAATGATGACTGTATTCCTAAATTCACACTGTAATTTAGGAATTAAATTACTTCATAGTCACTTTAATTAATTTTTTTCTAATTAAGTTTGTTAAAGAACAGAACTATTACTAGTATTGTGGAAACTTACACTTGAGGAATTCTAAAGTTAAGTGGTAGCTTATAAATATTCAATGCAAACTACTTCCCAATGTAGGGATTCCTTCTATCAACTCTGCCAAGTTGAATATTCTAGAATATTCAATAAAAAGAAATAGCTATACTTACTTTTAGGAAAATGTAAGACTTCTGCAAGTAGCAAATTCAAATGATATTTTGTAAGTATACTTTTTATTAAAAGTCTTATAAAGCAACAGTAGATTGACTAAGTTGAAAAGTTGGCTCTGCATATGTTTATGTCCATACATGCATGCATGTGTATGTGTAAATGTGTTTTAGGAAAACTCCTAGATTTATGGCAAGGCAGGTCTTAAATCTGTATCTTTTAACAGAATCATACTTCAGTTTTTCACTGTAGTACAATTTTGCTTCACAATAATAACTTGACCAAATGGCATTAGTTATTACCTTATTTGATTCAGAAAGTTACTTGAGAATGTACTGTTATTGTGATAACTATTAAATTAATCTCCATCTGTATTTGAACCAGTATCCTTCACACCATGTCTTTCTTTTCTCCCTATGCATGGATGTGGCTTATGCTTCTGAGAATCACTGAGATGATATTAAAGTGTGCAGGGCTGTGAGAGAAAGCTTGAGATTTGTTTTGCCTCTTCTCTCTACATTAATGGCATCTTTGGAAATGACTCTGTCAGTTCTGTACCCTTTGCTTCCACCAGCAGATTCATTGTAGTTGGTTCTGCTCTCTGTTTCCAGATCCTGAGCTTGAGTCACCTTATCCTTTCCATCCCCCAGATGCTGTTGATTTCTCGTCTTGCTAATCTTGAATTTCCTCAACATCTATTGCTTATACTTTTAGCATTTTTAGTTGTATATGCACTTAAATCCTTTTCTTAAATTCCTTTATTGAATTATGTGGTATCCTTTATGGCAACTGATGTTAGCCAATATTCTTCTTTGGTGATAGATAAGTGAATAGCAATATGGAGGGAGAAAAGCATTGCATTAATACTATTTACTCCAATAAATCATGCAAAACAAACAAACAAACAAAAAAGGGATTAGCAACAATGGTAAATGTGTCTATGACCCTTCTAACTATTACATTAGGGTTTACTAGTCTTGGATGGAGAGATCTGAGTTGGTACTATCACCGTTTTCCTGAAAAGTAACAAAAAGTTTTTAATAAAAAATGTAATGTACAATGAGAATGATGTAATGTACAAAACCAGTTTTTTCAAATTTGATCATACTTTGTTTCTTAATAATAGTAAAAAACAATTCAAAATACTGTATTCAGTGCGCTAAAGATTTTTGAATTTCCCCATATGAATATATCCAATAACATCCATTCATTAATCAACATTCATGAGCTTATTTAAGTTAAACATATAATGTTACATTATACAAGGAAATAAATGTGACATACCTTCAGCTTTTGCTACATTGACATACAACCTCCTAGACCTTTCTGGTATAAAATCTAGCTCATTTTTCTTTGTTATTAAATGTGACTTCCTGCAAATAGCAGATTTTGTCATTTTGATTTTATGAACTATCTCTATTAAAAGTAATTTTTTTTAAAAAAAATGAACAAGGAATACTTCTTTTAAAGGTGCTTTATCATTTAATCCATTTTCTCTAACAGTATTTTTTTTTCCTTTGTGGCAGAAGAAAGTAAGATAGAATGTTTTCTCCTGTATTCATGTTGCCTAGAAGTGGATCATATTTAAAGTTTATTCTTTTCACCTTGGGCAATCTGACAAGGACAAATGATTCATATATCAGGAAATATCCCGAACTGGGAGGTGAGGCTCTCACACTTTGTGTACATAGTGTCCTACAGAGGTGACTATAATGACTGTAATACATCATCTGGAAATGAGGCTGCAGAAACAGGGTGAATCCTCATCCCAGGAACAAAGGTTATTTATTTCTACTGTTTCCATACGAGCTGCTAGAAGCATTTTTCTAATGGTCCTAATGAGTCTCTGAAGACCTTGCTTCTTGTCTTGTTTCTAACAGTACCTAAAAATAGAAGTCAGTATTTGGCAGTAATAGAGCTAGATAAATAGATTCAGGAACATTCAACAAAGCACTTGAAAATACTGTTTCCTGGATCAACTGTAGGAAAGTTTAAACTTGTATTCTATAATTATTTTTCATCTCCTTAGGCAACACCAACAGTGAATATAAAATGTATGAAAGATTGACCTGCATCTTTTGGGCCTTAAAGGTGTAATACTTCTCAGCCATGTTCCAAATCATTCAAATATACTTGAATTATATCTGATTATGTATTCAATGCATTCACTACTGTGATGTCTGAATATAAGACATACAAACTGCTCCTTGAGAGACAGTTTTGTTTACTTCAAGAGTATTACATCAATAACTTCCCTGTCAATTTTATAATTTCTGAAATGCACAGCAGTACTTCAGACAAGTGATCATATTTAGAATCTACTATTAGCTAGAAATTACACTTTATAATTTTTAAATTAGTGGAAAAAATTCCTCGGACTGAAATAAGATTGGACTGATACAGGCACATTACACTGGATGGTTGTAATGTGCCTGGACTTCATCAATATGGCAACCTAGTGGAAACTAGGAATGCCAGGCTGGTCATTTATCACCATAGGTCAGAGACTAGAAAATCTCAAAAGTCTGAAAAATTTGCTTAAATCTCCAAATTTATTCAAATGTAATTTTAAACAAAGATAATCTCATGAAGATTTTTCAGAAAATAAATAAGTAAATAGCTTATATTTACAGTTTATATTTAGTCTTACACTGACTAGTTTATAGGGTGGATAAAAATACATGCATTCATATAAACTTTAGTAGTGCAGTACTATTGAATTACTTGAATTTCTTATGTTCCTTTTCAAACATGAAAGGACATGTCACTAGACACACTTTCCCACCTTTTTATTTTTCCTTTTTACCTACCCAATTGCTTACCTCTTCCCATTTATTCTTTGATTTTCCCTACTGAAGAAAATTTTCTTACATTTTAACAATGTGAAATAAGTTCATGCTTGTCTAAAAAATATGTTATCGATATTAGTTTAATTTGGTTTAATTTAGTCTAGGCATAATGGTTTTCTTTCCTTTCTTTTTTTTTTTTTTTCAAAGTACAGATTAAACCAAAGGGTGTATTATTACTGAGCTAAATTTCTTTATTTTTTTTTTTTAATTTTCTAGTTTTGAATATAGTCTGTTCTTGAGAAGGTGAGACTGGTCCCGAACTTGAAACCCCCCCACCTCAGCCTCCAGTATAGGTAGGATTACAGAAGTATGCTACCACAGCTGGTTTAACATAATATTTTAAGTGAAATAAAATATGCCTTATTTTTTCAAGTAACCAAAGAAAAATTGAAATTGTGTTAAAATTAATAACCAAAATGTGAAAGTTGCATCCTACTCCTCAAAAAATTAAAACTCAGAGTTTAGGAGCTATTAGCTCTTTATGTAATTGCCTATTTTAAATTTTCTAGCAGTCTGGTAGTGATGTTCCGATTTGCTGGGATTCTTTTTTTTTTTATTGGTAATTTTGGGAACTGGGTTTGAACCCAGTGCTTTCTGAATGGAAGGCAGGTGCTTTGCCACTGCACTACATCCCAGCCCCAGACATGTTCCAATTTAATCCATATCTAAATATATTAAAATTTATAAAAACTCATGGGAAACAGAAGATTTTTTTGAAATGTTATATATATATACCTTATAAAGAAACAAATATTTCTTTATTTTGAGTTAAATAAATCCATTGTCTTGACTAACAATGACATCTTATTGAAATTTGAAAGTGAGAAGATAGTAGAAAAGTGTTTATCTGAAGATTTAGAAATTTACATCTGTTAAGTTAATTATTTTTGAATCTTTCCCTCAGGTATATAATTTGAGAACAGGAATTAAATTATGAATCTTTTAAATTTTCTTTAAAATTTTATCTACCAATGAAACATTGAAACTCTGCAAGTTAATTCCCAGGAGAAAATGATTACCATAAATCATTTGTATTGCCTCATTTTGGTGAACAGGACCATTTATTTTATTTAACATGGGTGAGTAACTCACTCTCATGGACTATATTATCTAAAAGAAGTACATTTTCAAAAATAATGATGATTATTATTCTTATTGCCTATTATGCTGTGAGTAGTGTTTAACTATCTCATAATTCTTTTATTTTTAATCCATTTCATATAAAATACACATAAGTGTAATTTGTTAAAAGAATTTTAAAACATGCCAGTTTCTAACCCCTCCAAATCTATCAAGTTTGCTAATAAATCTGCAATAAATGTGATAGTATTTTCATTTTATTGTGTCATTTTTAATAATTGTACACTCTCTTCACTATCATTTATATAGAGACCAGATATTTTCCCTCAAAAATCTAAATGACATTGTACATTATTGGCTACTTTGTTACTTTACAATAAAATATTAGACATATACCTATTCAAATAACACAGTGGAAAATCAATTCAAATATTTATTTTAAAAATGTTCCAGTTTATTTAAAACAAATGAACAAAATTAGTAAGATTTATATTTAGAGGACAATGACCACTGTAAGGAAGAGAATCACCAAGTCCAAAACTGATTTCATTGTCAAAATTTTAAGGAGTGGATGATCTTAGTAACAGTGATATGTTTAAGATCATGGAAAATATCTTGAGAGAGTTTTAATTTTAAAATACAGTGGAAGTTGATGAAAAAAATCACAAATATAGTGTAAATGGCCACATACTTGAGTTTTTATATTTTATTTGTTAAAAACTTACTGTCTTCCTTTTGGACAGAAGTGGTTCATGTAATAATGAATAGCTGCATTTTGCATCCATACTAAGACTATATCCTTCTTCATAAGTGCAAATAAAACCATCCTTGGTGTTCTTTTGGGATGGTAGCCAGAAAAAGTGTTGTAATGAATGGAGAAGGGAAGGGAATTGTTTAGGGTGACCCAAGGGTGTATAACTAGGAGTAATGGCTTGAATTGAAGCAAAAGGAAAACCTAGCCTGATCTTAGGATGGATGTCCTGAGTGAAGTTTATTAGGCTGCACCATTCTCTCCCAAGGGAACTGGTGAAAACACCATTATTTCAGTCCCTTAAAATTAACCAGGCAGAATATTTCAGGATAAAATGCAAAAAGTAATCCTTTATTGTCAGAATCAGATGAAGAGATGATCTAACAGGTCTTTTCCATCATTAATTTCCATGGTCTATGAACTAATGATTGTGGCTGCAATTAGCACTGTTGAAATGAAAGAGCTATTTCAATATCACAACTAGCTTCCCTGCAGCTAAAAAGCCTGGCCCTAATTCAAAGTAAAAACAGAGAGGAGAACTGGAGCCAAACCAAACGACAATAAATATACTTAGAAAGGACAAAAGAAGGAAATTCTAATGTTGTCAGTGCTACTATACATGAATGTTTAGTCTTTTTATTTATTTATTTTTTCTTTTACAAAGGAAACTTTGGTGGCAGTCCCAGTATTATCCTTTTTCACTCGTGCATTATCTTGATTCATTGATTTGTTTTCAAGTTCTAGGATACTGAGTTTGCAGAATGTTAAGGGCAGAATGTTAAGGCTTGGCTCTGTAGTTAGCCACTTGAAATTTGTCCATGTCTTTATTCTCACTATTTGCATGCTATTTTTAAAGCAAATTCTAAAAGGGTCAAAATGCATAAATCACATATGTAAAATTTGACTGTCCGTAGTGACAGAGCATAAGATGTTTAACTCAGTTGACTCTTTTGATGATAACTTTTTGTGATAGCTGTTTGTATGATAACTTTTCTTTTTCCAGGTATCAGTGAATGATTTATTCTTTTCATAATATAAAAAAAATAGAATAAATGAAAATAAACAGTTCCAAAGACCAAAAAAAAAAAAAAACAAACAAACAAACCAAAAAACAATTGCAAAAGAGTTCTCCAAAGGAAAGGGAAACTATTACCATATCAATAGTAATAATCATAGAAGTTTACATATATTTGTGAAAAGGCAGAAATAGCTTAGCTGATTATTCTTTTATTAAAAGAGACTAGCCATTTCCCCCCTAATTCTGCAAAGAAAACTGCCCTTATATTTTTTAATTTTGCAGTCATTGATAATACACAGTCTTTGTACCCCAAAATTTCATAGTGGAAAGAGGGAAAAACATGTACTGAGCATGGTACAAATTGTAATTGAATAGTATAGCAAACAGTACTACAGATAACAAAGAGATTAATTATGCCCTACTGGTTCAAGAACTGTCAGTTCTTGTTACCATGACTGTGCGTGCATATTGTGAAGACATGAAAAGGCATTTGTGGAAGTTGGGAAAGAATGAACAATAGCATGGAAATATGTATTATATAATGTGTGGGGAGAATTAACTTTGTATGTGGTTGGAAATAGGAAGTCTAGAAAAAAGTGGTCAGAGAAGAAGAATGTGAATTATGAGTATTATGGACTGCATTCATTACAAGAGAAAGTCAATAATATGTTTTGCTTCTTTGTTCATTTGTTTATTTGACCATCTGGAGACTACTGTGGTCAGATATGCATACTTCAAACATTACATTGATGGACAGAATGGAAGGAAGAGGTTGCTGAACCCAAGCAGATCAGGTAAAAGGCTAAGGCATAAATGCAAACAAAAATGTAGTATTTTTCTTTTCCCAAAATTCCTTCAGATTTGTCCTCCTTTACCTGCTCAAAATAAGGTAATATTGCCAGATCTTTCTAATATAATATAGAGAATAACAAATGTAATTAAGCTGAAAGAGATAAAAGAAAGTTTAGCCATCTCCTGTGTGGGAAGTCAAACAGCCGAAAACCTTGCCAGAATCCTTGCATGGAGCTGCAAGTTGAATTCTGAAAGGTTAATAAACAGAAGCAGTAATGACTCTGTGGTTTAATCTAAGGTACTATATACAAAACTGTCCTTAGGAATTTCTGCTGCCTTGTGAACTTCTCTAATTAAGAAACACAGGGAGTTGGTGCTACCAGTCAGGAGACTGGTATTATTATTCATATTAGCTTAGGGAGCTAAAAAGTCAACATTTCAAAGGCCATGAAGGAGTGATGGGCTTTTACTAAAAGCAGCATCACTCATTATCAAAAAGGAGCCCCATTATAAATTTTCTATAAAAGAAAAATAATGTCATTCTTTATTATTACCTTTAGAAATGTCTTTTTTTTTCAGTCATGTCTTCTCTGATAGCAGTAACATGAATATAATAGCATGAATGTTCATCTTAGAGGGATCATGTGACTGGGGGAACCTTTAAACTTACACTATTTGAATCATATTAAAACCACCTCTATTGAATTGAGTATTATCTGGATATAAACTTTGAAAATGTTTTGGTGGATTGCAGTATACATTGATGATTTTAAACTTTTCAACTCATCTCTATCACAAACACTAAAAACATTACCTAATCCTATTACTACAGAATAAAATTTAGGGGAAGCTTGGACCTTATCATTGGAGGTATTTTCACCCATCAGATGTCTTCTCTGATTGCTATCAAACAAGTTATAGTGTGTTAAATGCTACCAATTATTTTGTGTAACCTAGCTTTGTATATCCAAATGTACATATACATTATCTTAAGGGTCCTCTGGAAACAACTGGCATTCCATTCACCATAGGCAACCTTATATCCCAACATCATCAGGATGTTGAAAAGATAAAGTACAGGGACTCTTGCAAGTTTCTCAACTTCTCCATATAAACTTTCTTTCATTTACAATCATCTTCCTCTGCTTCATTAGGTATACACCTCTGTGTTTATGTAGAGAGTATTAAATGACAACATAAGCTAGACAAAAATGAGAAGAAAGTAAAGTTTCCTCTAAATACAGACCTTTCCACATCATGGATAGCACAAATTTTGTATCTAACTTAATGATGATTAATGACACAATTTGTATCTAACTTAATGATGACTATTGACCCTATCTCCTGACATGCGTAACTTTAAAGTATGAAAGATAACTGAATGTGTAACAAAATTGTAAAATATTGCACCTGAGAAAGGTGTTTCTTAAGTCATATGTTTCTTGATGTAAAATGTTTCCAATTGACAGTAGAGTAGAGAAAAAGAACCTGGGAGAGAGAAGAGGAGGGAATGGAGAAGTATTAGGGACCGAATTAGAACAAATTATATTCCATGCTTTTCTAATTATGTGAAACAGAATCCTAATGTTATGTGTAACTAAAAAGAACCAATTTCAAAGAAAATGAAAGAAATGAAAACAAATAAATAAAAAGTCACCATTTAAAATGGATTTGTTAAAGCACAATGTCTTTCTTCTTTGTACTTCCATTATACATCTTCTTATAACATCTTCTGGAATGAAAATAATTATTATTTTTGTAAATACTAAGTTACCTTTGGCAATACAGGGAACCTGATTATCAACATATAGTGTTAATACCAACCTTACTTGGCAAAGCACGGAAATTTTGACCATTTTATGGATGAGAAAAGTAATTATTAGGGATTAAGTAGCTTATCTATGGTATCATAATTCCATGTTTTGCAAAAACAAATGCACACCAAAAAAATTAGTCTGATTGATCCTGGAAGTGAAATGTGTCCAGTAAAGCCCTGAATAGATTGACTTTCACAGGCTCCAGTAATGTCACCATACTGTGGGGCTGCAGACATGGCAATGAGTTTTATTCATCATCTCAGTGATTGAGAAATGAGGAAGGAAGACCCAATTGCTACACACCATTCTATCTCTGTCTATATCAGAAAGCTGATCCTACACCTAAGATGAGGTACAGGGAAAGTAGAACGCTAGTAACCTCAAAGCCACAGCATCATCCACTGTGTCTCTTATAAGAAATATGTAAGATATGTTTAAGTGATTGAGAGTAGGAAAGATGTTTAAATGTAGCAGACTTCCATAAAGATGATAAACAGGAAGGAATTCTGTGGTAAAGAAGGAAGAAAAACTATGGCGTTTGGACTTGTTAAGGAGGATTGGATACAGAGGCAGCAGATGTTATAGGTGGCATTCCATTGCCAGAGTGTAAACATAAAGCAAATCAGGGCCATCATAGATATTAATCACTAAGTTACTTATAGAAACATCAAAATAGAGTTTGCTCCTTGAAAAAACCCAGTAGTGCCCTCCTTACTGCAAGTGGTGATGATTATTACCTTATAGAAAGACACTATGGCCCTCAATCATGACATATCAAGCTTCCCTAGGCTAAAAGCCAAGACAGCCATGTTTAGAGTTCAGTAAGTAGACCAATGAAATGAAATTTGCACTTGGCTTGCAGATGATCACTTTAGAGGGCCTCTTAACCAATGCCAGCTTAAAGAGAATATAATTACAAAGGATAAAAGTCCCGAAAACATCTTCCCTCAATTTTGATTCCTCTAAACCTTCAATTAGCGATTCAGATACTCAAAACACTCTAAACTGTGAAATTAGAAAGAGAAGGAATATAGCACATCAATCACCTGAAACAATTCATTAGCTAGAAAACCCCAAACCCTTGCTACTCAAAGTATGGTACAGGGAATAGGAGAATCGTCTTCTCCTACTACCTTATTAGACATACAGAAATGCAAGTCCCACTTCAGACCATCTAAATCAGAATCAGCATTTTAATAAGATTCTGTGTTATATACAGATTATGTTTTTAGAAACTTTGCTTTAAATTACGAGAAGACAGCTATGGACTGAATACTTGTGTCCCACCAACATTTATGATGAAATCCTAACCCCCAAATTGATGGTATTAGGAGATGTGGCCATGAGAAGAAAATTAGATTATGAAGTAGGGCCCTGAGGAAGGGAATTAGTGCCCTTATAAAAAGACATGAGGGAGTTCACTTTTTCTGTCTGCTGTCTGCCACATGAGGAAACACTGAGAAAGAAGGCAGTCATCAGCAAATAAGGTACTGAACCCTAACCAGACACTGAGTCTGTCTGCATCTTCAAGAACTTCCCAGATACCAGACTTGTGAGAAATAACTTCATTGGTTATTAACTTCCCAGTCTATGGCATTTTGTTAGAGTAGAACCAACTAAGACACAGGCAGGAAAATGAGCACTAGCAGATGATCAAACAGATGAACAAAATTATCTGCTCTAAAGATGTGCAAGGGCTTACTTATTGATCACTGCCTTAGCAACACTACCCACTGTTTAGTTATACAACTAGAAGTAATTTACAAGAAATTACAATTATAAGATTAGAATCAAAGGAGGTAGAAAGAGCTCAGACATTAGAACACACTTAAAATGTGTAAAATTATAAAGTTTACTGTCTTCAAAACTTTTCAGCAGATTTGAACTATCTTAAAATTTTCAGTAATATAGTAACAATACACATGACCAAAATAAGAAAATTAAAAACCACATTCACTCAAAAGAAAAAAGTGAATTCAAATGAATAATTATTTTGTTATGCTTCTGTCTTGGCCCACTGAAACTATAACAAGTACCTTAGACTGTGTCATTTATAAGCAACATGAATTTTACTACTCATAGTTCTAGAGGCTAGGCTGGAAATCCAAACTCAAGGTGCCAGCAGATTTGGTATCTGGTAAGGGCTCTCTGTATAATAGATATCACCTTGTCACTGCATTCTCATGTGAAAAAAGGGCAAAGATGTAAACTGGCTCCCTGAGTCTTCTTTGATAAATGTACTAACTTCATTTAAGAGGATGTTATCCTCATGATCTAATCACCTTTCAAATGTCCCATTTATTAATACCAACACATTGATGATTAGATTTAAACTTACAAGTGTAGGAGGAACACAATCATTCACATCATAACTTTGTATCATGGGTCCACAAAAATTCACATTCTCTCAGATGCAAAATGTGCTCTCTCCATTCCAGTAATCAAACCTTGTTCAGCATCAACTTCAAAACCCAATTCCAAAGTTTCATATAAAAATCATATAATTCTCATATTAGTGAGATGCAAAGGGACTCATCCTGAGACAAATTTTCCTCCAACTGTGATACTGCAGAATCAAACCAGTCATGTACTATCAAAATACAATGATAGGGCAGGGATACGATAGATTATTCCACTCCAAATGGGAGAAATAGTGGTAATTGTTTCTAAGTAAAAATCTAAACAGGAAAAACAACATTAAATTTTAGACCTTAAGAATCATTGTCTTTATCTCATGTCCTTTCTGAACACATAGGGCTTTGGGTAGAGCCCTCTGAGAACTGGGTGGACTTTTCCCCATTTTTTTTTTTTTTTTTATGAATGCATCCCACGCAGCAGCTTTCACAGGTTGCAGTCTTCCTTTGACTGGCCCAGGCTGGAGTTGCATGTTATTGGCTCTATTATTCTGGAATCTCAGAGTCAGTTGTGTTATGTTATGTGTTATGTTGTGTTTATGTTAAAGTACTTGGGTTGCAAATAAGCACGACTTCTTCAACTTACTCTCAAATGTTTAAGCAAAATAATAATAATAATAATAACAATAAACATAATAACATGAGTATACATCTAAATCTATCAACCTATATATATTGATAGGTATGTACAGGCAGACAGGAAAAGCAAATGACACAAGAGACACTACTCCCAAGACTCTACTTAGACTTTGCTCTACTAGGTGCTCTATGCAAAGCACCAACTATGTGTCATTTCTCTACTTGCATTCCAAGACTCTTGGGCGGATTATTCCTCTGCAATCCAGTCTCTGCATATCTATGGAGACTGCATTGTACTGCCTGTGCATTCCAAATGCACCTAATGCACTTGGGCCTGCTTGAATCATGGTTGTTTGGGTGGCCAAAGTGCTACACTAAATGCAGAAAATGAAGGCTTCAAACTGTTCTATATGTAAGGCCCTGACATTTTTGGGTCTGTGGTTAGTGGGACAGCCCCAAGATCTCTGAAACACCTTGCCAATTGTTTTTCCACTGTCTTGATGAAAAGTACCAAGCATTTATAGAAGCAAAGCAATCTCATCAAAGGTTGGGTTGTCCAATCTATTGGCATTCTTTCCAGAATATGTTACTTTATTCTTTCAAGTTGTTCAAGTTTGAGAATTATTCAAACATTTAATTGTTTCCATTTTCTTTATAAACTGTCTTTAATTAATTAATTTATTATTGCATTTACTGCAAGCAGTTAAGAGTAGCCATGACATAATCTCAAACTTTGGTTTAGATATTTCTTGCACTATCTTTTTTTGTGTGTGGCTCATAAGATTGACCACCTGCAAAAACTAGAACATGAACACAATTCAGTCAAGTTCTTTGCTACCATATAGCAAGAATCACCTTTCCTCCAGTTTCCAGTAATATGTTCCTCATTTAGATGGAGACCTCATCAGAATAGGCTTTACCATCTGTATTTTACCCATGATCTTTTATGTAATCTAGAAGAACACTGAGGTTTTCTCTACAGCTCTCTTCTTCTGAGCCCACACAAGAAAAACTCTTCATTCTGTGTTCATGGCAAAGTAGCCTCTTCCTAACATATACTTCCAAATTAATGCCAAAGCTGCTTCCACATTTTTAAATATTGGTTACAGCAGCACTACCTTCTCAGTACCAAGTTTTCTTTGTCCATTTGTTCTGCTAAAACAAATACTTTAGAATGGGTACTTTATAACAACATATATTTACTGCTCCCAGTTCTAGAGGCTGGAATATAGCAGATCAAGGCACCAGCAGATTCCATGTCTGGTTGAGACACTCTGCTTCGTAGATGATGGTTTTGCAGCCTCACATGGTGAAAGGACAGACACAAGCCAGATTCCCTAGGTCTCTTTTAAGAAATTCCAATAATTGGTTTAAAACTTTCAATACTTACTCTCCTTCTAAAGGTACCACTTAATACCAACACATTAGGAATTAGATTTTGATATGAGTTTTGTAGGGACACAAACATTCAGACCATGCCACCTTGTAACCAAATTTTTCATGTAGAAGGCTGAAGCTATAGTTGCTTAAAGTAAGAAATTGTATTAAAAACAAATTGAACTCAGAAATTTGAATAAAATATTTTTTTGAATTTGTGATTCATAATGTTAAATTGTAAAATTTCTTAGACATTCCAACTACATGCCATATGTAATTCTGGTTTGAATCTTAGGTTGGAAAATTTGCTTGACAGGGCAAGTTGACAAGTGTTTAATATTGAATATAAAATAGAATAATATGATAACCTTCTGTTAAAAAGTTTAATATTTCTAATGTGGTTATCTCACTGAATATCCTTGTTCCTAAAAGATTTATGTTAAAGTACTTGGGTTGCAAATAAGCATGACTTCCTCAACTTACTCTCAAGTGCTTAAGCAAAATAATAACAATAATAATGATAATAAAAAACAACAATAAATATAATAATACGGGTATACATCTAAATCTATCAATCTAGATAGATTGATAGGTATGCACATGTAGACAGGAAAAGTAAATGACACAAACTATTAAGATATGGTGAATCTAGGCAAAGTGTTTTTACTATTTTTGAAATTTTTCTACATGTTTGCAATTTTTAAATTTTAAAATAATACTTTGAAAAATATTTCTCAGTTATGACCACAGTGGCAT
Organism: Marmota marmota marmota; assembly: GCF_001458135.2. Lineage (NCBI taxonomy): Eukaryota > Metazoa > Chordata > Mammalia > Rodentia > Sciuridae > Marmota > Marmota marmota. The sequence goes on along the minus strand of NW_026000108.1, from coordinate 49,204,803 downwards.
AAACAATGATTTGTCTTATTAAGATGGATAAATTCATTACCCAGTGAATATTCTATAAATACCATTTGACAATAAAAGAAACTAAGCCTCCTGAAAACTAACTCACTTCTAACCTGAGATACAAAATGTACACAATTTATTGTTATTTGTGAAAATCTGAATGCTATCAAAGACTGCTGGGTCAAAGGTGGAAAAAAATGGGGTTAGCAATAATAGCAATTAAGTATGACATAATATGCCTAATTGTATGCATTTATTAAAGCATTAAAGTAATTTTTAAAAGTCTTTTTGTTATTTTTTAAAAAGGTCTAGAGCTAATTTCTTTGGAAACTGGTAAGTAAAAGAAATTAAACATTTATCTTGATTTTTCTTTACAATTCCACTACAGGCATCCAACAATTCTCTAGCAGATGTTTTTCTATGTAAAATTATAATAGCTAATGGTAAAAGAAGGCATCATAGGAAAGCACCAATTTACAAACTCCTAATAAAATTTTTGATTTAGGTAATGATAACCAATATCCAGTAATATCACAAAAAAGAGCTAATTTGTACTGTCTAATGGAATATCACAAACCATCTATAAAGTATTCTTGCACAAACATATCTAAGAATGAACATGGGTACAATGATGTTAGCATTAATGCAGGAGAAAAAGAGGATGAGGGAAAAGTGGAAGGAAGGAAAAGATAAAAGTGATGGAGGGAGGGAGAAAAGTAAGGTGAAAGGGAGCTTGAAGAACATCCCAAAGATTTAAAACCACTAGAAGAAGGCAGACTCAGGGGGAAAAATCCCACTAAAGTACATTCAGAACAGACAAATATCCAATAAGGAGAATGAAACACATAGTAGAATATTTGTTTTAGAATTCTAATGATTAGCTCTTCCTTCTTAACTAAACAAGGGTTGTCAAATAAAGAACAATTAATTTAGTGGCATCTATAAGATATAGTGACACACTGAAATTTAAAGCCTACCAGCATACTCCTGTCTATTCTTAAACAAGGATTGTAGCAGTGAGTGTCCTCACAATAAAAACAACAGATTTTCCCTGAGTGTGTTCATGGATGCATAATAGTATAATGTACTTGATGCTTCTTTCTGTTAACACACCTTCAGGTATGAACTGCTCAATCCCTACGTGTTTCAGACTGTCAGCCTCAACAATCAAAACAATTGTGATGTTTCTGCAATCCATCTTCCTCTGCTTAGTACCTTTATTATCTGCTGCACTCAAGAGTTTAACTCCTAGTAGTACATTTCTGTTGTTACCTAACCCTCAGCTATGTTCCTAAAATAGCTTTTCTTGAATACTTCACTGATCTGAACACACAGAACATTTCTCAATAGAAGTAGACACCTTTTAATTCAGGTAAACATCACAAATCCAAGCTCCTTTACAGTTCAGCAAGGCAACTGTGATTTACTAAGGAACAGACCGTACAGAAATATTTTTTCAAGGAAAGTACATAAAGTAGGAGGATGAATACACTGGCAAGATGTTTTCATTTACTCAAGAGATAACCTTGAAATAAACTAAAACTGTATCCTGCCCAACTGATCTAAACTGAGGACTGTCACTGGAACCCTGTGGTTATGAATCACCTTTCCATCATATGCTATGACAGAGATGTGTGTACCTGAAAACCTGCTTAACACAATGAGAAAAAAAGTCTTCTCTTCTTGTCTATTTAAAGCTATTTCTCTACAAGTTTATATATTGGAACAATTTTCATTTGAAAATGCATTTGTAATTTTCAGCAAGAAGAAATCATACTAAATCCTTGTCAAAATGGAGCAATTTAACTTTTCCTTTTTTATGTTACTTTCTATGTGGCTAAAATTTAACTTTAGGTATCTTTCAAATAGTCTTTGTAAATTTTAAAATCCCTGTTAGAAATCTATACAGTGTGTCATAAGCGTATCCAATAATCCTTTTTCCTTAGAACATTATAAAGTTTCTTGATAATTAATTACTTTATAGTTAATGTAATTAATTTGTAATTAATGGTTCCAGAGTGCTCTTAAGAAAACAATACTGAGTTTTACTTGTTTTATTTCTCTTTATAACAAATCAATAAACAAATATTTATGTTATTCTACATAAATGCCTTATTTTCCTTGTTAATATATATTTTTAAAATAACACACTGGGGACAATTTTCATCTTGATTATTTTAAAACCTCAGATAACTTTTGCTTCTGGTTGTAAGAAGCAACAGCCAACTTATTCCTACTGCATTTTACAAAGTTATCCGTCCATAACATGTTGAAAAAAAGAAATGTGGCCCTTTATTATACATCAATTAAGAAGCATGTGTCTATTCCACTGCAACCTGGATGAGAAGAAAGTTCCAAGGAATTCTCCCTTGCTCCCATATTTTTAGGGCTGTTTCCCTTTTCATTCTATCATGTACAAGAATGTCCAATTCCTCTCAACCTCTGTTCTTTTAACTTGGAGGATTCATCTAATTTTTAGTGCCCACAAGAAAACATCTCCCAAACTAGAAATTTATTATTCCAAACTGAATCATCAGTAGGCAGTTGGTCGGGTGTTGGCAAGAGAATGGTAACACAATGTATATATTGACTGAGTTTCCACACAGATTCCTAGAACTTAAACCTAACCATTCACATCTAGTTCCCCACCCATTTCATTCACTAAAGGTAGAGGACTAGGTTTTTGTTATTGTTCATTTTTCTCTTCAGTTCCCAAGAACTTGAATATCCAAGGTCCTGGAGTTCCTTCTAATTTTCTATTTCTTCATCAAATAAATGTTTGTTGAATGAAAGAATTGGAGTCTTTTTGATTTGGGCTGAATCCACTGCCCTTGGTTCTGGGTTTAATATAGAGTTTAAATTCAACTATATAGCATAGAAAAAAGAAAGACACAGAATGGAAAGAAAATGGGAAAATAAAAACACATAGATTAGAACTCTGATATGTTATCACATTCAGGTTTGATACATTGTTAAGGTTTTACTACAAAAACTAACCATCCTTATTTTATAGACTTTGAGCTAAAGCTAAGAATTCATTTGTCAAAGGCAGAACACAGTTAATAAATATAGAGCCAGCTCAGTTTTAATTTCAAAATTCTTTATAATAAATCCATTTACATTAATCAACCAATTCATCTCACTGTCAAAACAACAATATGAGTATTATTTTCATTTTTAATTATTATTTTCTTTTTTATATTTCATTAAAGTTTTTTTTTGCATAGAATTTTATGCACTTTTTGTAAAAACCTTTGCTATTTTAATTGTAGCCATCACAATCATAATAAAACATGTATACAGCAAATACATTGTGTGCTAGTCAGAGTCCTAAACGCTTTACTCATATTAATGTATGTCATTTCTTAACAATCCTTTGAAGTAAGTATTAGTATTACTACTCCCCTATAACAGAAGAGAAAAATAGGCCCGAGAGGTTAGATGACACACTCAAAGTCACATAGCAAGAGAGCATCAGTGTGGAATTTTAAGTTCCAGCTGAAGTTTGTGATCTTCAACATATTCTGCTTTTGTTCTCTGAACAATCACATTGGTCTTTCCATGGATAATACCTAAATATGAATTTGATGACTGTGCAATACTCTTATCCAGAAACCTGGCTGCACTCTTCTGTTTATTACAATTACTTACCTATGGATTTTCTGTGGTTTTCTCTGTCAATAATTTTACCAGCTGTGAACAGTGACCATTTTTCTTCTCCATTTTCAATTTCTTCTTTATTTTATGATGCTTGTCAACCTTCTGGAACCATTTTATAAATGGTCTCCATGAAACACTTTAACCTGATGCTATAACTAGATTAGAAAACACAGGCTAATCTCACAAATAAACATGCAAAAACCCTAAATAAAATGTGCAAATCAAGCCTTATGATGTATAAAAATAACTACCACATCATGGTCAATTTTATCTCAGTACCACAAATGTGGTGAAATATTTGAAAGAAACGATAACACAAGTGATCAGAATAAACACAGAATTCTTCATATTGAAAAGTCTTCAACAAAACACCATATTCATCCCATGATTAAAAAAAAATTAACTCTCGAAATTTGGGAGATCAAGGGTCCACAAATCTTCATGAGTAGTTGTGCAATATTAGAAGTCTTCCATTTAATTTTGTGAGTAAGACAAATTGTTATTATTTTCTATTAGCTAGCTGGAATAAATGGAAATNCTATTTACCTCTCTTATTGTTTCTTTTGCTGAGAAAAAACTTTTTAGTTTGAGTAAGTCCCATTTGTTGATTCTAGTTATTAACTTTTGTGCTATGGGTGTCCTATTGAGGAATTTGGAGCCCAGCCCCACCGTCTGTAGATCGTAGCCAACTTTTTCTTCTATCAGACGGCGCGTCTCTGGTTTATTATATGGTTTACTCAGAAGAAAAAGTTGTGAGACTTCAGATTTAAAATAAAATCAGTCTTTAGGTGACATTCTTACAAAAGGAAAGGGAATTCAGAATATTTCAAAATAAGATTTAAGATGTGGAATATTGAAATGATTTTATAAACATTAATTTTTCTAATATATTAGATGAAAGTGAATATAAAAACTGTTTAAATAAGTATAAAACCTCACAATGTCATTTTCCCCTTATTTTCCACATTCCACTCTTTTCCTTTTTACAATAAGAAGTGGATTGGATGAAAAGAATGAATTTTCATACCACGTACTTTAACTTGGCTGAGTGCAAATGACTTAGAATGACATTTTATCTTATTAATCTAAATAGCATTCGGGAGGGGACAAAAATGAAGAGACGAAAATGTACAATTCTGATTTCTGAGTCTGCAAATGGAAATACTTATCAAAGTATAGTGAAAACATGCAATCTTTTAAATGTAAATAGAAAAATGCTCATGATTTCTTAATCAGGTTTTTCCTATAAAGTATAATAATATTATTGTTCTACATCAAATAGAAGTGCGATGATTCACCCAGTTATTTAATTATAATCTATGAAGTGTCCTAATTTTCTTTTATTTCTTCTATTTATTTATGTTATTTTGTTTAATATTAGTGACAAGTATTCTTATGTTAAAGAAAGAAAAAAATTACCTTAAATTTTGTTTATAATAAAGCCAGTTTTAATGAGGAACTATTAAATGGACTAAGAGTGTGTTTATTCTTAACCAGACAAATAAACATTTCAATGCAACATGATATTTTATTCTTAGGTATACATAAAAACTAAGCAATGCTATCTATATTGTGGTATGCTTCCCAATTTTTATATCCTTGAGACAGCTTAATTAAATGGGCCCTGTATAATTTTTGGTTGTGGTAAGCTTGAGGCAGGCGATGAATTCACCTGTCTGATTTACTACTATGAAAGGAGTAGCGCACACTGCTGGCCAACAAGAGTGGTTAGCTCACAGGTCTTGGATGGGTTAATTAGCATTTAACCCAGTTTCTGCCTGAGTAAAATTTTTTTTAAAAAATAATAGGTTTTAGGTATCATTTGGGATATAGAAAATCTGTGATTTGCCCTTTGAACATATAAATGTGAAAAAAACTATATGCTATACACTACTCTCTCTTTGAGATTCCCAAAGTATATTAATATGTTAGGGTCTCATAGATGTCTTCAAATATACACACAAAAAAACCCTGTTGATTCTTTAATGCAACATTCTCAAAATTTCAATTTAAACACATCTCATTTTCCAATCCTCATAATCCCAACAGATATTCCTATTAACTTATGTATGGGTGATTTTACATTCACATAGAGATTCCCTAGGTTTCCGAGATAACTTTAAATTAAAATAAATTTAGAAACCTAGATGGATGAATATTTAGAAAATAATATAACCCAAAGGATGAATTAGTTAAAAGCATGATTACCAGTACTTAACCAAGCTAAATATTGAATATAGCCAAGCTAAATATGCAAATCTACATAACTGTATGTATCTGTAAAAGTCTCTAAAATTTTTACCTGGAGCAGGTCTAAGAATAAATACATAAAAAAATCTTGAAAAAAATTTCAATACAGAAATTTCTCTTGCAAAAAATTCCAAGTAGTATAAGTAGATATCTAAAACCTAAATAGGTAGAACATAACTTGCCGCAGTCTGACTGGGCACAAAATCACGAGCCACTCACAGCCTTGTAGATTCAAACAGCAATTCTTTATTCCCGAACTCACACCGGCACCCTACAAGCACGTTCTGCGCCAAATCCACACACTCTACCGGGCTCTGAATCCAAAAAAACTCTCTGAATCCTGTGAGAACTCAACAGGAACTCAAGGCGCCTGAGGCAGCAGGATACGCCCTATTCCCAGCAGGAATCACTTTAAACCTGGAACCGCCCAAAACCCTGAATCCCCTAAACCCCCATCCGCCCTAAACCCCGATCCACCCTAAACCCGGATCCGCCCTGGTCCTTGAGCAAGGTCACCTTTCATGCAAAGTCACTGCAAATGCCCTGGGCCCAAGGCAAGCCCATTTCCACAATGGAGAGTCCTCCCTCTAAGCAACATGGGGTAGGCTGACAAAGAAATTGCCATGTGTCATTCTTACTTAGCTATGGCTCTCAGCAATAACTCTCCACTAAATACATGGTAGCCATGTAGTGTGACTTTGTTCCACAAAATACAGTATGAAAAGGGGAAAGGGCAGAACTTTAAGTGGAGAAAACTTTTAAACATTACATTAGCTAAGTGATCAAGTTTAATGTTAACAGTGAAAATCATGTTAGTACTATTCATCTTTGGTATGATGTGATGAAAATACACTATAATTCTGATCTTCTTCACAATGCATAATAAATCTCATTATGAGAAAAAAAAAAAAAAAAAACATAAGACAAATCCCAGTTATGGGACACTTTACAAAATTCTCTACCAGCTTTCCTCAGAATCGTCAAGGTCATCAAAGACGAGTAAAGTCCAAGAAATTGTCATTGGATTCTAAGCTTTGGGATATTATGACTAAACAGTATCTTGTATGGTATGTTGGTAAAAAATGATATTAGTTCAAAGCTGAAGAAATTTAAATAAATCATGACTTAATATCATATTAATATTTATCCATTAATTGTAACAAATGTACCATTTTGGGTAAGAGTTCTGCAAATCTAAAACTATTTTAAAATAAATAGATGGTTTAAAAAGAAACAATTTTACAGTCAAATGATCAATTATACATACATACTTATCGATTTAATTCAATAAAACAAATAAATATATATTGCTTTACCTTTGTGAAAACATATTTCACTAATGATTTGTGCTAGGGTCTTAATGTATGTCCCTGCAAATTTCTGATACTGGAACCTAAGACCCAATATGATAGTACTAAAAGTTAGGACATTTTGGGATTTGACCAATAATGGGGGTACAATCCTCACAAATGAGATTATTACCCCCATAAAAGAGGTTGAAGTGTCCTAGTCCACTTTCCCCTTTCATGCCTTCTGTCATGAAGCACAGCAAGAAGTATTACCTATAAAACAGAGAATGAGTATTCGACATGTATCAGATTTGTTATCATCTTAATCTTGTATTTCCCACCCTCTAGAACTGTAAAAAATAAGTTTCTATTGTTTATAGATTACTCAGTTTAAGTCATTTTATTATATAAGCCTGAATGGTCTAAAATAATTTCTTATTTAGATCGTTTATGAAGGTATCACAATTATAGAACAGAGAAGGGTGGAGAAGCACAGAGTGGATCTAGACAGGCAGAATATCTCCAGCCCCAGTCCCAAGGGAAAAGAAAATTGAGTGTTTTCCAGGAAGCTGAAATGTGCATGTGTGAATAGAGAATATTAAAGAAGAGGGAGAGTAGGAGGGGAAGAAGGAGGGCTATGGGAGAAGGCAGGCATATCACATCAAGATAAGAGTGAATTTGAAAATTTTGTTGGGTCCATTTTGGTGTGCACGTAGCTATCAGTTAATTTTACAAAATTTCCACTCTTACTTATTTATATTTTACATGAGAAGTTTATACTTCTAATTCAAAGAATTTCCAGAATTCAATTGCTCTTTGGATAGAAAGTAAGCAAGGAATTCTCTAAAAACAACAGCAAATATATATATCAACATTTAAAATTACTTAAATAAATAAAAAATTGCTCATAATTAATACAAGCAAAGGTATGTTGAAATTTGCAGTTTCTACTTTCATATTGCATGATTTAGAATAACGAAGGTCTTTCTAATCAGCAATTTTATCATCCCTAAATTAAGGATAGAAATAAAATGTTTCTTATAATATTGCTATAAGGATCAACTTAATGTACATATGAAACAAAATGCCTAACCTATTCTAGTTTTTGGTCTTATAAGTCTAAAAGAAATCATTAGTTTGTAGTTAAAATATTTTTCCTAATCTTACTCCAAAGCTCTTACTTCTATTTTTTAGAAATCTATTAATAATGCCCATGAAGTTCTCCATCCATGCCATGCCTAGTGGTATATATGGTAAAATTCAGGATAGAGAAGATAGTAACTCTTCTCTACCAGTTTGCTAAATATTTTACAACAATATTGATGTGCAGAAAAAACTAGAATGAGTAGAAAATCATTGTAAATGAATTGTAGTTTTACTGATGCCACATAATAATTAAAATAAATAAAATTTAAACAAGTTCACATTAATATGTGCCTTTAGGGACTTCCAAGAATTGACCCAAATCCTGGCCTATAACTTAGTATTTCCTCTATTCAAGCATAAAGTTACTGTGTAGAATTAAGTATCAGGAACTGTCTAAGTGGAATTATTCATTAAAGTGTGGATTGTCTCTATTTTATTGTTTTTTCAATTAAGAAACTAAGAGTCTTTGAAGTAATCCCCTCTGACAACTCATTTTGACATAGGGCTGCTAGACATCATCCACTCCAGTAAGAAGTGACAGTCCTAAGATTAAACTATCATTTCCTTACAAAGACTGTGAAGGTGCATTTATTTATAATTAGTATGCATGTATGATGGACTAGACACTTGCAGCACTCTCTTATAAAAAGACTAATTAGCTGTAAGTTAATATTTATAAGGCCATCTAGTTTCTGAATTTGATTATATGTATAGAAAGATGATTCCCAAAAGAAAAACAGTAAACTAGATTATCTGATGCCTTTCAGGCAAGCAGGGGAAAGTCCAAAATAACATCTGAACTGTTAATTTTTTCAGGTTTGAAGTCTTATTTTAAACTTTAAAACTACTCTTCAGAAAATGCCTTCTAAACCAATACAGGTTTTTGATGTAGATGGTGCATTGGCAGACAATTCGTGTCTAGTTAAAAAAGATTTCAGTGTGAAATGCTGATAGAGTTCATTTGTATATGGAAGATGTATTTGGATTTTCTTCCTTAGGTAGGTAAGTAGACAGGTAGGTACATAGATTAGATAGATAAATAGATAGATAGATACATAGATAGATAGATAGATAGATAGGCAGGCAAAGGAAATGCAATTTAGAAGACTACTTGGAAACCAGATAACACCTGCCTTCGTGTTGAAGCAGAGAACAACTTTACATGTTCCCCTTTTTCTTTTATATTTTATATAGGAATAGAGCATGGATATTACAATTGAATAACATATTTTTAAGTCTCAAAGTGTCCTATCATAATCTCCCTATGCAATTAAACAACCCACTCTCCTAGAATCAATCACTCCTCGAGAATCTCCTCCGCCCGTAATGTATACTACTTATTTTTTCCAAAACACTGTTAGAAATGAAATATAATATATAATTTACTACTTTTTGGTTTTCTTATGTATAGTTTCCTCCAATATTCTCAGAGAGCCTCATGAAGAATATTTTTTTTTCCTAGCACATAATAGGTCTAAACAAATATTTCTTAAATAAATTAATGGGTGAATTTGGAGACAATCAAAAGATTTGATAAGTTCTTGTTTTGTTCAGATTCATGTTGCTTCAGCAGAAAAGGGATTTTAGGTATTATCTCTGCTTTATTTTTCTTCTGGAGCCTGTAGCACACAGCATTTCCATTATTTTCTAGGAGTTGTGGAAAGCATCTTAAAATAATAAAATTTAAGGTCACATATCATTGCAATTATTATTATTATTAATATTATTTTTTGGTACTGGGGATTGAACCCAAGGGCACTCAACCACTGAACCACATCCCAGCCCCACCCCCACCCCCCTTTTTTTTTCCTTCAGAGACAGCACCCTGCTGAGTTGTTTAGGGCCTTTCTAAGTTGCTAAAAGCTCTCTTTGAACTCAGGATCCAACTGCCTCAGCATTCTGAGCCTTAGGCTGCAAACATTTTTAATTCTGTCTTGGCAAATATTTTTAACTAACAAATTAAATATTAATATTAAATATTAAGAAAGACCTTTAACTCTCTTTAATGCATTTTTAAAAAGTAGGTAGATATTCTACATTATATAAGTTCAAACCTTGTCTTTTGTGGTTAATGTTTGAAAATAGTGTCTATGCATTGGAGTAAGGAGTATGAAGAGTTTGTTTCCCTGGCTTGTTTATTGGCTGTCTACATCAGCAGGGTGACTGGTTCAAGAAACCACCTCTGCAATATTACAAATATAAAATGTAAAATATAGAATCATAATTTGAATTATGATTATGGAAAGCTGTCCTGAAGAAGTGTTCATGAATAGTCAAACGTAAGTATTAAGACTGCAAGAGCCATGTACATACTTCAGTTCACAATAAAACATATCTACCTGTGGTGATATGTAAATTTTAACATTCTATTTTATCTTGAGACATATTCTAGTACTAGGATGGACTGAAGTAATCAAGAGAAAAGATAAGAAACAAATGGCAACAAAGATTCCCAGGTTTATATTTTCCTTCTAAACACAGCTTTTGAAAGTTGGACTTAAACTTTCCTAAACATGAGCATGCGTTTAAGGAAATGCCTTCAGCAGCACATTCAGTCATTTTACAGTCACACCTCGGGGGGAATCCAACCCATGTTTAATTAATTTAATTGGAAACAATTTTGTCAATTAACCTGATAAAATGGAGTTACCTATGGGCTGTCTGGTTGTGTGCTCCAGAGCTGCTGCTTGGCTCCTATCTTTTGAAAAGCCAGCTGCTTTAAGCCATATTTGCAGGCAGTGCTTCTGTTAAAGGTAGTGCATTTGTTGAAACTTTAACATGTTTTCAGCTGATGATAGCATTCTAGTATGTTCTGTCAAGCTGTAACCGCTGCAAGCCTTAATTTTCACACACTCGTGTGACATGTTAGACTTGGTATATTGTGTCTGAAAGATTTTCTAAAGATAATTAGAACTAATAAATATCAGTCACACCATGTCAGAAAGAGATTGTTCTTCTGCCAATTTAGACACAAACACGGGCTCCTGTTGCAATGTTCATATTGTTTAGCTATCACTGCATATGAAAAACTTTGTTACACTTTTGCTATTCTATACCATATAGCAGATAAAGTATTTGAAACAAATATTTAACTACTGACAAAATTGACAGGACCTGTTTTTTTTTTTTTTTTTTTTTTTTAAAA